>NW_026515738.1:0-436650 GCF_025528875.1 Mycotypha africana | reverse complement strand
TGGCGTCCTCCGCAGTGATATTGGTCGATTACAATACCGAGAACTATTTTGCGATACAAACCTGCAACTCAGTCACTTTTAGGTGCAGTGTTACCATAAGAAAGCCCAAGGAAGCACAACAAAAGACAACTCAATTGGGTCTATTGCCGACTGAACAACTCGAACTTTGTGTAGTTCACTGCCTTGAACATTTTCTCAAAGAAACCCTGATTTATCGTTCCACCTTACCTGAAGATCATTCACTCCTGTTGACATATCTAACATCCTGAAGAAACACACCTACAAGCATCCAACCAAAGACAGCTGCAACATGGGTGAAGACTCATATGATCAAGGCGGGTATCTCCAAGGAATATACTGCTCATTCCATTAGAGCCGCCAGTAGTACCAAAGCAGTTCAGAAGGGTGTCCCCATCTCTAAAGTCAAACAGCATGCCAATTGGTCTCAAGACTCCAATACCTTTGAACGATACTATTACAAACCAGTTGGTCAAGACCATGAAAGCACCAAGATTCAAAATTCAATTTTTGATGCTGAAAACAATACCACTTCGGAGTCCGAAGCGAAGGCAACAAGGATTGTGTTAGGCACAACATACAATACCAAAGTTGCCGGAGCAGAGGATGAAGAAGTGGTACAAACCCAACCCTGGTATAAGAGATTGTTCTCTTAACTAAATTTATATGATTATCAAATTCCCTCCCAGAAAAAAAAAAAAAAAAAAAAAAAAATTGAATTTATAGCTAGCTTGAAAGATCTGGGGAAAAAGGGGAAATATTATTATTTTTTTATTATTATTATTATTATTATACACTGAAAATAAAGCGTGGCTAGATAGCTTGTACCACTTCTTCATCCTCTGCTCCGGCAACTTTGGTATTCCTAAATCTAAAGCCGGTTCATTCTTATTTGCCAATCACGTAACAATGCCCTAAAAGGTGCAGGTAAACTTTACCGACTGCAGACAATCCCTTGATCATCGCTCCAAAAGCTGCTCACTGTGTGCTTTAGCATCCATTGGACTATTTTTGGCATCATAATATCAGGCTATAATCAACGAGTTTCCCTTTCACACGAGCAATGTGAAGTCCACCATATCACGTCTTAACGTTTGTCTGCCACGCAGTTGCTGCGGGAAGCGACTACTTTAAATCAAAATTAACTGTTGTTTGTACAGTAATAATGCCATTTAAGTCATATCCCTCTGTGGTATTGACTAGTTTAACAATGACAAAAAAAAAAACAAAAAAAAATTTTGTCTAGTTCTAGCCTTGTAAAGCTTTTTGTATGATTTGCATATACTATTTGCTACTCTAATTAAGGCGTCAAATGATTCACACTAACTATGAAGCCACACTGACTATTTTTATACGAAAAAAACAATGCACGCATTGAAAAAGATTAATTTAGCAAGCGAAATATAACCACAGACAAATTTCACATAGGATTCAATTTTATTCGTTATAACTGATATTCAACAAATCATTCTATGATGTAACAGTAATGGCGAAAAAAAAACTACATTTTATACATGATCATTTTCTCAATATTCACATTTTTTCCTGCCAAATATCAATTGTAGAACAATTATCTCACCTTCTCACCCATCGAATTCATTAGTGCGTCAAAGAATTCATCGTCGCTTGCTTGTTGATTAACATTAGCATTCCCTGCGGGCACAACTGCAGGATTTTGCCCATATATATCATTCATAGGTTCTATAGAACCTACCATGATCTTATCTCCTTCATATTCTAATAACTCCCCCTCTTCTAAACTATCTCCACCTCTTGATTGTACAAAATTATTATGTCTAACTTCAACCTCGCTACTATCTATATTTTTTGCAGAAGCGGAAGTTTCAGCATCTTCATTTGTTACGATTTCCTCGTTTTCCTCCATATCGATGTCCAGTTCTCCGTCTTCTAGATCGTCTATTTCTGTGTCTTGTTCATCGTCGTTGAATCTCAAATCTTCATCGCCACTATCGATTCGCTCATACTGACTCCATCCATCGTCGTCATCACTATCATCCAATAAGCGTACAAACCCTTCTGCTTCTTCCTTTTCTCTCTGCTCGGCTTTTCGTTTTTCTTCCAAAAGAGGATTGGTCCAAGTAAACCTAGCCGCTATTGCTTCTTTCATGGCCGCTTTTTTCTCTTCCTTTTTTTCAATTCGGGCTTCTTTCTTTTCACGCTGCGCCTTTTTTTGAGCATAAAATAATCTGCACTTACCCATGTGCCCAAACGGACGACACCCGCAACATTGCTGGCACTATCGTTACGATCAAGTTTTGCAACATGAGGTAATCGACAGTTCGCATTGGAGCATCTGCCTGTTTCGGCAAATTCGGGGCAGACATGCACATGCTTTTCGTTACAGTGGAGTCCTTTCGGACAATAACCCTCCATAGCAAAGGCTCGGCATACAGGCGCTTTTGAGTTGACCTTGACATGAATAAAGGCGCAACCTTCATTTGTACAAGATCCCTTTGAAGATAAACACAGTGGGGCATGATATGGGGATTGGGATAATGGGACAATTTACAGAGATGGGCAGGTTTCTTACACCGATTTGCTAAAAAACGAGGACAAATGGCTTTTCGTTTAGGATCATGGACAAATGGACACCGAGCTGCGTTCGGACATCGACCGAATCGAGTGTAGAACCCACAATAACGCGGTTTTCGTCTTCGTAAGGCACTTTTATGAGCATTCAGTACGAGTGACCGGCCGGAACGACCTTGACGAACATAACCCTCGGGCTGACGAATAAATACTTTGTTAGGGCCGCCATTCAATCCTCGTCTAAGCGGTTTTTGGGCTGCTGCTGCTGCTGCTGCTGGTGATGAGCTTCTGATAACACTAGTGGAAAATAAAAATGCATGAATCATTCACTCTCGAAAGCCAATATTTCTTAAGCACCCACCTTTCTGTTGGACGATTATGTTGATACAGTTTTGATGGCTTCACTATGGGTGATCTGTTCATCAAGTCTTTTCGAAATAATTTTCTTCCGCTAATAACATATTCGTTTTTTATATCAGTACTGGAATTCTTCGCTACTACCGGAATGGCAGAAGTTGGTATCTTATTGAGGGCTGGTGAGCTAGCACTCGTTGTCAACAATGAACCCGACGGGGAAGAGGTATTATGACTTGTGGAACCTGTTGCAGATGACAAAGCAAGCGAAGATGCATGTTGGGGTATCGAACTCGGCGAGTTTGCTAAGAATAAATTAGTAGGTGGGGTGTTGGAACGAAGTGGGCTATTCGGATTAGACCATCGATTATCGTTGACAAGAGACAAATGCATGCCACCTCGGCCACGATATCCGAGACCTCTGCCTCTCGAGCGGCCACCACGGGGTATACTGGGGTTATAATGTTGTGGTTGTTGAGAATGGTTGAGTAATGCTTTTCTTGTTCTATAGCAGTGCTCAACTGAGCAATTCTAGCTAGCATTTCCTGATCGGATGCCATGTCTATAATAATTGAATTAAAAAGTGTAATTTTTGTTTTTTGAAGCGGGAAAAAAGAAAATTCTTGTTAGCAGAAACATTAACGAATAGCTTAGAACAATGGTCACGAATTTCAAAAGCTGTCTTCAGTTTTTTTCAAAATAAATATTACTGATACCCATATAAAGCTTGGTTATGATACTATATACTTTGATGAAGTGTTAAGGATGTGCTTTAAAATAGAATTAGAGCTTCATTTTTCATTTGTATAGATCAACTGGGTTATGCTTTAAATGAATTATTTTCATTTTGGATAAGCTTTTGAACACCAAGATGTGCATCCGACAATGACTATATATATATGATGTCTCGTTCTGTGTATGTTAAAGCAGAACATGCACTCAAAGCTTATGGACAGTTGGCTTAAACTAACGAGTCACTGCTTTTCTTCAACCATAAGTACTAGATAAGCATGTAGTAAAGAGTCATCTGTGTCGGGCAAATGTGTATGCTCCCTTTTTTTTTTATGAGGGTTAAGAAATAAATAACGAACGATTTTGTTTTATTAAATAAGTTTAATTTACATAGTCAGGTAAGTACGATGAAGGAATAGAAGGTATGAGACTTGAGGTGAATAAGCGAGTCTTGTGTATACAGTATCTATATTATAATTGGTCTATGATAACACACGCATAGCCATTTCGAAGCTACAAAGTGAAGAATGGGAAAAAAGAAACAGTTAACAGGTATTCTCAACGTAGAGCATTCACAATTTAAACATACCCCATAAAAGTAACAGCATTCACTGGTGCAGCACGCAACAAACAAGGTCCAATACCTCTGAAGAAACCGCTGACACCTTCCTTGGCTAAAGTCTTTTTGGCACAATGCAACACGGATCGATATTGTTTGGTTTCTGGTGTGAAGCCATCTGTTTGTAATTTAGATTTGATAACATCCATAGGATAAATAGTAAACCACATGGCGTAGCCAGCAGCAGCACCAAAAGCACATACTTGCCAAGTAGGCAAGTCTGATCTTTGTTGCAAATTGGCTCTTTGCATTGCTTGCTGAACCAAATATTCATAAGCCAGGAAATAAGCACCATAACCTTGGAATTCACGAGCCATAGTGATACCTTGACCTTTATAAATGCCTGTTAAACCATGAGAGCGATAAATTTGCTTGATACAGTCAATGGGACCTGCATAGCCTGTGCCAGTTTGAACTTGAAGACGGGTACGAATGTGTTCAACAGGGCCAGAGACGAAGGAGTTGGCAAAACCAGAAGCTGCACCTGCTAAGTAAAGCTGAGAATTACTGAGAAGTTGTCCCTTTTCATTGACACTGGCAAAATGACGCTTCATGGCCTCTAAGACTACAAATTGGATAGAAACACAGGCACCGATACCAACGAGAGGTGTCATGGTGCCCTATTGGCAATTAAACACAAAAAAAAAAAAATACCCTATTTAGTAACTTTTAACGCAGGCTTTTTTTTTTTTTGACGGTTTTTTTCCCCGCTTACCTTATAAAAGCCTGCAATACCTTCCTTGGCTCTCGTTTTCTTAACGCAATCCAACATGCCATTGTATAAGGATTTGTGGCAGATTGAGTTTGTAGACGCTATATTGAAAGTGTTAAAATTAAAATCCAGGGAAAAGGGTCTAGGCTATGGAACAAAGCAAGATAAGTGTGATACTTACTACTTTCACCGTGTCAAATGGCTTTTAAAAAAAAAAAATTAGATGAGATCCTTTATCCTATCCTGCTATCTTTGAGTATATCTGTATCTCTATGTTACCTGACCAACAAGAACCTGAGCAATACCTCCCACAGTACCACTGATACAGTCTTTGACAGCTTGGGACATGCTATTTCGTTGTTGCAAATGTCAGAAAATAGATGCTGAAGTCTGTAAGCTGAACACTATGATAGTAACTCTATCTTATTGATTGCCTCCAAGCACATAGATCTACATACCCAAGATTCAATTCCTTTAACTCTACTGTTTCTGCTGTTGTAATAGATGTCATGCTTTAGATACGCTGTTCAATAAAAAGAGATAGAAAGGTAAAAAAAAAAAGGAATGAGTTTTATCAAAGGAAAAAGAAAATCAAGTTTTGTTGAATACAGGAAAATTTAAAAGTTTATTTTTTTAGATCAGGAAAATATACAGTTTTTTCTTTTTGGGCTTTTATTTGGGTATCTCCGAAAATGTGGGGTAAATTCAGTCACCAGGTATCTGTAGCTGTATTAAATACTTCCTCTTTGCGGAGATCTATGCTGTTATCTATCCATTGGCAGAGATGGATGGTAATCACTGACTTTTGTGAGCACCTTGGCTGCTATCGATGAGAAAGAACCGTAAAGACAGGCGGTTCACCGACTATTCAATGTTTAGCGTAATTACAAGACTGGTTTCTCAGCAAAATAAATGTACACAACGGCACATGAATGAAAACATTGCATTTCAGGGCACCTTTTCTAAAGAGATAGTTGGAGTAAAGTATTCTGTCAGTGATGGTATTGTTTGAGCCTTCTATGAAAAGAGAAAACCTCAAGAAACAGCTGAAGAGGTGAAGAGAAATGATGTAATATTTGAAGCTAACACGGCTCAGTGTACAAGCCATTTAACTAAGATGTAAGAGTTTACTATGTATGCAAAAAGCTGGTAATGGAATAGTTTGGTGTCTTAGCCTTCAGCTGTGAAAAAAAAAAATCAGATAATCAAAGGGCAGGCATTTACCAGGAGTAGCAATAAAAAAAGATATTCCTGACCAGTATTAGCTGATCCGTATAAAACTTATGACTATCGTTTGATGACAACATTAGTAAAGCATATTACTGGCCTTCACTAACGAGCCTACTGTTTGAAGGACGCTATAAATTACAAAAATCAGCTTTTTAGAAAGTCGACCACCCAAAACTGACTTCAGCGATGTTTATTTAAAGTTGTTCATATTAGTACAGCAGAATAGAAATTTTAACCGTAAGCAATTGAAAGACTATATGCTAGGAAACTTTATCTTACAGTTCACATTGTTGATCTTATATTTATAGCCGAGTTGCTTATATCAATCTGACATAATTTGCTGTAGAAAAATGGTTTTAGAAAAAAAAAGAAGACAGATGCTAATACCAACCTTAAGTTGAATTTTTTTTCTTACCAGGAAACATGCCAACTTGACCATTTAGTCTACCTTTCCACCAGTCATTCACTTTTTCTGACTTGTCTAATACTTCAATCAGATCTCCTACTTTAAATGATAGGTCGCCCTCTTGGGGTCCTTTTAAATCGTAGAGTGCTTCTACTAATTCCTTTTTGCTGCTTTGTTCTTCTTTGTTGAGCTTTTTGGAAGGTGGTGGTGGTGGCGGTGGACGCTTTTTCTTCGCTACCACTTCAATTTGGTCATCAAATGGTGATGACGAGCACGCTGTGAACTGAGTGCTGGAGGGTGTTGCAGGTGTAGATGAAGTATTACTTGTTATACCAGCAGAAAGAGAGGTGTGCGAAGATGCGTTAGAGGCAAACGTTCGTTTTTCTAACTTTTGCTGTTGTGATTGTTGTTTGGTATACGAAGAAGGTAGCAAAGAAGCTGTGGCATGGTAAGAAGGCGTCGATGACTCGGAAGAATTGGATAATAGTCTATTCCTCAAAGCAGCTATGGAAGGACGCGGTGTCAAGGCTGGAGGCTCCTCTTCAGAGCTGCTCCGAGATTTTCTGCTCTTTTGATCCATGTTACCAATGCCATCGGGCACCGATAGCATTGTTTCTCTGAGTCCATCGTTCCTTTGCGACTTTGACGTGATGGTGGAGGAGTAACGGCGGCCAACGGATGAATATCGGCTGTTTTGAGGGTCGTCTCTATCAGGTTCCTGGTCATCTTGACTTGGTGAATCAAAAGGTGACTTGCGGTACCGCGATGACAAACTAGGATCTATATCATTTCACTTCATGAGACTGTGACCTGTTTCAAAGTAGGTTGTCTGTAATATGGATGTTACCTTTCTGTTGCCAGAGTTTTAAACCCTTTTTGAGTAAGTCGAGCTTATCCAATTCCTCTCTTGCATTTTTCTCAGCTAACCTTAGGTTATACCCCTCCTCAATTGGCATGTGTAAAGTGCTAAAAACAATTTCATTTTGCTGGATGACCTCTGAGAGACGACCATAGATGCCCGCGGCTGCGCTACATTGCGCGTTGTAAAATCTTTCCATCACAGGACCCATAAAATCAGCTCTCAACAAGTCTATAAACACAACCAGCTCCTTCTTTAACATGGTATTGAAATAGTCATAATCATAGGCTGCATTATCGTACAACGTCTGCAATTTCAACAAATTTTTTTCCTCGCTGGGCGTTGGATATTGAATATCAGCATATTTCATATACGACAGACGGTGGCGATCGTAATCAATTAACTTGTGCTCACGCTTTACAATCGTTTTGTCAATGACTTTAGCAATTTGATGAAAGTTATCTAGCGGTCCAATGACATTCGCGTCGATATCATCCTAGAAAAAAATCATGGCTTACTTGTTAAGTAAAAAAACGCATAAATTGTATTCTTCCGTCCATCCATCGCAAAAAGAAAAACAAACTTACAAGGACAGCCATCACTTCTTGTTTACAGTACGCCATAGCTGTGGCATAGTCTTCCAAACATTGTTTTGTCTCGAAAGGTATTTTTGCATCATCGTGCTCTTGATAGGGTTGCTCTGATAGCCCTTCATCATTTGTAGGACTTAATCCGCATACTTTGGCTATATCTGTCGCGCATTCCATCTGATAGCTGAGCATACCTATTAGACCCAATGATTAAAATTGACTTTCTGCATTGGAGTAAACTACAAGACGACAATGCTACTTTACTTGACAAACTGCCACGATACGCTATCACTTCTAAACGAAACTCTTCTGCAGCCTTCACGAGTATCTTGTAGCATTGTTCCAGCTCAGTAAATTCCAAATCTTTGGTGACATCTAGTTCAGTATTTTGGGTCAGTGCACGTATAAAATGGGCATGACGTTGGACCGATGATCCTTCGTGTTACTGTACCTTCACCACCATTTCTGGTTTTCAGTTGATGCGGAAGTCTTGATATTGATTTTTTGACCCCTCTCCTAGGGATGAATGGTTGATAAGATAACTACCTAATAAAAGAAATGATAGTTACATACCAGCTCATATCGTTTTCTGTAAGCAAGGGCGACAAATACAAAATGACAAAAAAAAAGCCAACAACAATACAATAGGAGAAAGAAAAAAGCAGTAGCTCCACTTTTTTCTTTTTGGGTTCAAAAAAACCAACAAAAACCTAAGGTTTTGAAGACAGACAACTCAGATTAGGACCTCGACAGGAACGAGGCACTCAACATTCGATAGTGAGCAAAATGTTCCAAAATAAATTATTATAAAGCGTCTGCTTTTTGTCATGGTGGACATGGCCGCTACAGCGATAATGATTTTTGAGTTTTATGGTGGCTTTCAAATCCCTGTTTGTGCTTTAAGGAAAAAGAAAAAGAAGCTATCCTCTCATTTTTGGGTGACAGGCAGCAGACGAACTCATCAGCAAAGGAACAGGACCCAAACTTTTACACGCTATCCATAGGTAGCAAATACTTGCAGTGAGCTGCTGCTGCTGTCAATCTCTCCTTGTAAAATCATAAAAGAGAAAGACACTGAGGAACACAAGGCAGAAGCAACTGTTACTATGAATTATAAAAGTGTTGTACTATACCAAGGCTTTCAGTGCCTGAAATATCACAACGGATAACTATCATAGTGATAGTGTGCTCGACCACTTTTTTACGGATCCTATAAGAAATACAATTCTTGACATCGTACACGAATACTCGAGATGGAGCTTGCGGGTCATGTTGGTCGATTATCTTATGTATAACAAACCCTATTGGCCATAGTAAAAGTATATTATCATGCAGTTACGCGAATTACAGATCGACCGTTCATGACTGAGAACTTGACGTACAACTGACAGTTACAGTACCCAATGTTATTGACTTGATGATGGTATATATTATCATTTTATTTTTCCCTTCCTCATGGAAAGATAAAATAGACGGGCCTGAATTTCCTCCATTGTTTTTAGACCTGCATGAAATTAAAAAAAAAAGGGACTTTTTTCTTTTCCTTTTTTCCTCTTCCATCATCAGTACATCGCCATCGATGGATTTCAATTCAATCTATCGCTCGCCTAGCTATTCAGGCTCACCTTCGAGACGCAATCATCTGTATGATAAATCTATGGAAAGCGCAGGAATGCCTGCCAACAAGACTGTGGAGGAAGGATTAAAAGATGAACAACGTGCATCACAAAACATATTCGAAAAACAGGACGCTGATTTTCCCAGTGAGTTTCAATTATTATGTAACAAAGTTCAGGGAAAACAGGGCAATTATTCAACTTTTCTTTTCCATTCAGGTACATTCAACGATTTTGACACATCATTTTATGAAGCCGTCGAGGATCTAGTGTACGATGCAGACAAAGAAAACGAATTACGGCAAAGAGTCACACAAACAGGTTCTTTCGTAAGTCAAGATTATCCTTCGACTGCAACACAACATAGGCTGCGATCCTTCAGGAATGAAGACGAGCATGTTACGACCGAAGGGGCTTCGTACGATACACCAAGAACCCTATGGGATGTATTACGACCGTTCGCCTTTGTTGTCTTTCTGAGTTATTGGGTTGTCCGGGAGCCGGTGGTGCGTTTCCTTGCTTTTATCACGGTGCTGGTTACCACTGCGATTGCTGATCCTGTCTTTTACGTGTGGGAGTCTTTCTTTTCAGCCTACTACACACCCACTGCAAAATATCGAATTTATTTTATACGTGCATGCACCACATTTGTGTGTCTCTTACTAGGGTTGATAGGCTTGAATTACGTTTATGGCGTTTCATGGAAGCAGGTGGGCAACATTTATACAGATATCAAAAGTATGGCGCCCAGCCTGCAGAAATTAGCAGAAATGGAAAAAAATCAAATGAACGAGCGACATCATATTCTGCAACTCATAGAACAGCATTCCTCCAAAGTGATTCAACAAAATGCTCCCTACTGGATCGAACAACAGCTACAAAAGCATAAAGTAGATCCGTTGACAGACGAGTTGTCAAAAAAGACGCTTCCCTCGTTGAACAACAACGTAAGCCCTCTCGTTGAAGAGGAACCACCGTTTGACTACGCGTCACATCAATATGGTGGACACATCATTCACTCTCAAACGAGCCAGTCGTTTGTGACGAGAAGGGCTATCAAGAGATGGATACTCAGTGTGCATTCTCATCCAGCGGATAAGATTCTGAGCCATAGTTTAGAGCCTGGTGAATGTTGGTGGATGGCAGGATCCATCGGCCATGTGACGATCAAGCTAGCAAGGCCTGTGAGGGTGGATAGCCTTTCTATTGGACATCCTTCACCCTCGCAAGTACTCCATAAAGAAAGTATACCGAAACAAATGGAGCTGTACGGCATCGAACGCAGCAGCGGCAAACGCATCTTTTTAACGAGTTTCGAATATGACATCGAGAGCTATCGCCATCTCCAAAGGTTTGACTTTAACAATGAAATGATTTTTCACGCTGTTGAACTGAGGATACTCTCGAATTATGGCAGTAGTCAGTACACAGAGCTTTATAGTGTTCGCATTCATGGAAAACAATAACCATCCTCCTCTGCATATATCATTTCTATTATTATTCTTGTTTTTTTTTTTTTTTTTTTTTTTTTTTCTTATTGGGAATTGCCTTCGATTCAGCTGATGGATGTGGCCTCTTTCAAGATTTGCATACGCGTTTTACTGTTACATAAAGAATGTATCATGTCGATCATCACTATTTCATTCTTTATTTTAGAGGGCCGAGTAGAATGGCGGGCGTCTATTTTTCAAAAGAAACAAAATTTCAAATGAAAAATATGACTTTTGTCTAATGCAACTGAGACAAAAAAAAAAAAAAAAAAAAAAAAAAAAAAGAGCTGTAACCAATGCATCGGCTTTTAACTGTATTTGGATTAATAAAGTATGTTCTGGTAAAGAATTTTGATTTGGTTGAGTGGAGGAGATTTGATTATCGTTTGGGTTTCTTCTTTCACCATCAGCCAAGTGTAGAGTTGTGTGTGTCTCTTTCTTCCTTTACATTTCTGTCAATTGAAAAAGAAACATATGGCCACCGTGGAAGAGATTATTTTTGTAGGTACAGGCACTTCGAGTTCTGTACCTGTCATATCTTGCCTTACCAGCCCTAAAAGGGATTGTAAGGTTTGCCTTTCAACTCTAACACCTGAAGGAAGGAAAAATATCAGAAAAAATACTTCTTTACTGGTTCGATTCCGTAAACATGCTGATCCTCCAGGTGCTCGCTTAAGGTAGTGGACTCATAGCAAAATACATTTGAAAGAGATTGTTGAATGTTGGAATGACAAAGTTACTGACCTGAGTTGAACGAATGGTCTTAGAAATGTACTCATCGATTGCGGCAAAACGTTTCAGTGTAAGTCCCCTTTATCAGGAAAACCCGTTTCTGAAAAAAAAAACAAAAAAAAAAAACTTGGCTACTGAATCAGCACAACGGGGTGATCGGCCATTAGCGAGTGCTATCGAGATATTCCCCCGTTATGGTGTTCGAGAATTAGATGGTGTGATTATCACCCATGGACATGCGGACGCTTGTTTTGGATTGGATGATTTAAGAGGTTGGACCTTAGGAGGGGCCATACAACCTTATATTGATATCCACTTATCTCCAGAGTCGATGGATGTCATCAGTCGAACCTTTCCATTTTTGGTTGACTCGGCATTAGCCACAGGTAAGATAATGTTTTTCCTTCGTTGTTGTCGTCGTCGATCGACCCCAACGGGCAGCACAGCACAGCTTCTTTCGTCAGCCCCTCACTTACATGTTAACCCCCCCCCTAGGTGGTGGACAAGTGGCTGATTTCAAATTTCACGTTTTTGATCCAGAAAAGCCGTTCACTATCCACGGACTCGATTTTATACCATTGGCTGGTAAATAGTTGCATGTGCAGCAGGTTGTTGTTGTTAAAAAAAGAAGGGATAGGATACTCAAAAAGATGTCTTGGCTTTAGCTCATCATGGTATCTATCAAACGACCCAAGAACCCTATCTATGTTATGGCTTCAAGTTTGACGATATCAGTTACATTTCAGACACCAATCTTATTCCGCTCAAAACGATGGAAATAATGAAAGATAAAACAAAAGTGTTTATTGTAGATTGTCTTCGACGTAAGCATTCATTTAAAAATATGGCTCCATGTGAAGCGTACACAGCCTTACAACCCGCCGCTCTTTATATGTTTAGTGGATATACCGCATCCTTCGCATTTTATTCTGGAAGAGTCAATAGAAGCAGCGAGAACTGTCAACGCTTCATTAAAGACGTACTTTGTTGGATTTACACATCGTGTCGATCATCAAGACTTTGAAAAGCGGATGGAAGAATATGAAAAGAAGGAGGGATTGAAAGTACGGCCAGCCTATGACGGTTTGAAGGTTTCCTTTCACTCTACCCATTTAATAGAAACAAATTACTTTGAACAAGAAGAAGCGTCAACAAAAGCAGCTTTATTTTAATAGAATATGATTCAATTCATCGGTTGACATGTTGGAGGACTTTTTTTTGCGTCAAAATAGAGACATTTCCCTATAAAACACAGAGAAAATTCTCTGGCCCTTTTCAATAAATAGGTGTATTAAAAATTTTTAAAGAGTATTTCAATGTATGCAGATACGGGTTTAGGACCAGACAGTCATAGTGAAATAAGAGCCATTAGGTTTACCCATAGTGATCTCCAGAAAGATAGCGCGGAACTACATCTATGTACTGCTCGTAAAGAAAGCATTGCCTATGCATGGTGGTTGATTTCATACAAGTTTTGTTCTCTTTCCTTGTCTTTTTTGTCTCATTGCCACACCCATTGATTTCACTTTGAAGAAAGGGATCATTTTTGAAGCATGTCTTGTGCATCATTTCTCTGAGTGTAGAGCTATGAAGCCTCAAGTGAAACCCCTTTTTATGCTCATGTTTAACCAAAGTTGGGTGTGCCCCATCTTGGGTTAGGAGTTCAGCCAACATGCGATAAAGCAGTCCTTGGTAGGAGAGAATTCTGACGTAGAGTATCTGGACAAGTGAACCTTTAGACACTTTATATAGCTTTCAAGTGCACAGTGCTGTTCACAATTCTTTGCTACCTTTTCTATGTGAGTCGTTGAGCGACCCTTAGGTAACTACAATGAAGGAAACAAATGATCTACTGTCTGCTACCCCGCAGAACATGCAATGACTAGCCCCTTATCATGAGTGTGCCTTATACAGTCCTGTTGGCTCTTTCTTGATGATTAGTAAGTAAAGACAAACAAGATCTGCTCGCGTCATCCTCTTCAATTTTTGGGTTGGTATTCACCCAAAAACTGGACTAGAACTTGCTATGACCTCTTGACACCCTTCCTTATTTTTTCTCACACAGTTTATCTGCCCTTTGATCAACAGCAGCCCATTCAATAATAAAGTCCGACTGAAGGAGGAGGAGGCACCGCATCTATTCTACTTGCCCACTACAATCTACATGGGTTGCTACTCTTGTTTCTAAAAAGAAAATGACCTGCTTGTGCAGCAAAAAAAAACTCACCTTCTTTAGCAAGACCTTCTAAGCAGCCATTGGAATCCTGATGTGCATGATCCAAGCAACGTCGTACCGTGGTTCTCTGTAACACAAATCATCCAACATCTGGCTTACTGTATAGCAAAAGGTCAAACTATCTTGTGCTGATTCAGTTTCAATGGCCGCCAAAAATGGGGACAGAAAAAAAAAAAAAAAAAAAAGATAACCTGAATTTTTTTTTTTTTTTACCCCTTCACTTTTTTTCTCTTTCTTATTTTTTGCCCACCTGTTACGTATACTATGCCTTCTCCTGTAGGTGAACCATAATACGCACTTTATTATTTGTTTTGACCAACATTGCTAACTTTATGGACGCTAGGCCTTTGAACAAGCCGCTGCTGAAGTAAAGAATTTGTCAAGCAAGCCCTCAGATGACGTCCTCTTGAAGTTGTATGCTTTGTTCAAGCAAGCCACTGTCGGTGATAACAACACGTGTAAGTAGTTGTCTGTTCTTTTTTTTTTTGCAATGGCCAATTGTTCATAGAGGGCTCATTCATTCCTTTCGAATAGCCAAGCCTACATTTGATCTCAGGGGCCGTGCCAAGTGGAACGCTTGGGAAGAACTCAAGGGTAAGTATTCACATGATTCATTCAAGAGAAAAATAAATGACTCTAAACCCGCACACTTTCTGTACATATAAAGGTAAACTTCCCGCTGAAGCCGAAATTGAATACATTAATCTCGTCAACGAACTCAAGGCTCAACACGCTTAAACCCCCTTTGGTTATCTTTTTTTTTTTTTTTTTTATTGTCCAATACCCTTTTTCATTGTTATAAAAAAAAAATTGATTCCACCTCTAATAAAAACAAAGTCGATGTAAATTGTAAATGACATCAGTGACCATCAAAAGCTATGCTCGTATTAGGGTCTCCTTTTCCTATGTATATTCACTTTTGGGACGCGTGAATTGAGTCGAAAGGGTGATGTGCAGTACTTGTGATAGATTTTAACACTCCCCCCGCGATGCTCTATAATGCAGATGAATACAAAAATAAAAAATATAAAATTGGATTTGAAATTTTGTGAGTTTAAATGGGGGCTTTATTTTTTTTTTCCTTTTTCCTTTTTCAAATTTTATAGATAAAATACCCACATCTCAGCATGGCCGATGATGACAGAGACACACAGCAGTTAGCAGAACGTTTGAAAGACACGAGTATCAAAGAAGGAATTTTAGTTGATGTAGAGTCTACAGAAGACAAAGAAAGCACGCCCACGGTGAATGTCGGTGCTGACTTGTAAGGCAAAAAGCATCATGCTATGTAGGATAAAGCCTATGCTTTTGTTATTGAAAAAAAAAAGTCTCTTTTGTCAAAGGGATCAACATCCAAGCAAAGAGATACCCTCCGCCGAAGCACAACAAGCTGCTTCGTATGTACAGAATCAAGGTAATATCCACTAAACCATTCGCTTTGAGAGTGATCCTTAGTAACGATGGATATGTATATGATGATTAGAACAAACGACAACAACGTCACGGCAATTTCAGACGGACGTACCGACCTTTGACTTTCATCGCTTTTTAGAACAAATGAAGGACCCCAGTGCTGCACCTATTGCACGATACACCAAAGGGTAAAAGGAAATTTGTTTCGTACATAGCATTGATAAAACCACCCACCCACCCAGTTTTCTACCTAGGTTTATTGCAGCATTTCATCGAAGAGAAGCTTGGACAGTCAACGAGCAAATCAAATTTATTCAAGATTATCTAAATGTATAAATCTGTAACATTGTATCGTCAGTCATGGATGGGAACCTACGGTAGCTCAACAATGCCTTTTTTTGGGTGATTTCTTTTTTTAAACTTGTCTTTTTAGTTTACTTATGGTAAAATGCGTGATTGCGATGTATGGAGAGACATATCTGAAAAGGAGTTTGAGAATGCAAAAGAAGGCATGGAAAAGTTGGTCATGAATCGACTCTACAATGTGTAAAGTACCTTGTGTCTTGGTTTGCGTCGGTTTGCGGGTCACTCATCTATTATTATGATCGATATAGTACATTTTCACCAAGGACTATGGATGATAAAGAAAAGGACAATATTTTGCATCATAAAATCAAAATCTTTCGCTGGATCCGAGAGGAGCACTTGGACATACCCGTTACAGCAGATAATCCATCCTTTTTAACCTTTGCAGAAGCAGGTAAGGTGACCCACCTCACGTCTATCGATAAAAAAAAAAAAAAGCAACGGTATTGATATTTTCTTTCAGAGCTACTAAAAATCAACAACTACAAGGCGCCACGAGATAAGCTGATTTGCATTCTCAACTGCTGTAAAGTGATTTTCGGATTGATCAAACATATGAATGTAAACGAAGGAGGTGCCGATATATTTTTACCCTTGTTGATCTACGTGGTGATACGTGCCAATCCACCCCGACTCATCTCCAATGTTCAGTACAGTCTCTTTTGAAAAAATGTATATTGGCTAGAAAAAAAGATTTAATCCCTTTTTTTTTTTTTAATTAGATATATATCCCGGTTTCGTAATCCTGAACATTTGAAAGCTGAAGCTGGTTATTATCTCACCAATCTGATGGGTGCCATAGAATTCATTCAAACCATGGATGTCAACTCTCTAACCATCTCGAAAGAACAATTCGACGCGTAAGTGACTACTGCAATTGATTGAGACAAATAGGAAGGAGGGACAGCCAAGCTCTGATACTTCTTCTTTTTTTTTTTTTTTTGATCCCATCAGAAATATTGAAAATACCATGGCCGCGTTAGAACAAGAAGAATCACAAGGTGTCTTGGAAAAAGACAAAAAGCAAGTGAGCTACGATAATGTTCTTCATCCTCGACACGCCAAAAAGCAACCTCAGCAGCAGCCATTGATGGATTTAGGGTCAGATATAACACAAAAATCAAAACAACTCGTCGAAAAATTGTTTTCCGACAGCCATCCACCCAGCGATAGTGACACGGGCGTAGCTTCTTCCTCCTCGAGGCAGGTATATCCATCCTCGCCACCACCGCCACGATCACCGTCGCAGGGCCAAAGCACACCTCAACGTGCCAACAGCCCTTTTTACGTGCCGAACGACCCATCTTCTTTATCGCAAGAGCTACCTGTACCTTCGACGATGGCCGCACCTGAAGGAGCTGTTGCATCGCCCAGGCCACTCTCTGACGATGAAGCCCGTAAAGAGTTTGATGAAAATCTAAGCACGATCGTGCAAATGTTTCCTAATATTGAACCCGGAGTCTGTTTTATGATTTTACAAGCAAGTAAAGGCAAATTACCACAGACCATTGAAAGGTAAATTCAAGCTACCAGAGGGGTTTTTAAACTTTACTCAATACTAAAAACGCTTTATTTTGCAAACAGTTTGCTAGATATATCCAATGAACAAAACTAGGCTTGTTTTTTTTTTTTTTTTTTTTTTTTTTTTTTTTTTTTCTCTATGGAAGCGAGTCAACCAAAATGCCATCCTCTTTAGACAATAAAGCAATTGTTTTGTAGGCTAAAGTCCTTTATCATGTTCATCGAGCATCTATCAAATTCCCTGGAAGGGCACACCGACGAAAAAGAAAAATAAATGTTGCTTTACATGTACACAAACAGGATCCATGCTAGGGGTGGTCAACCCCGACAAGGTGAGTACTTGATTTCGAACGACTGTATGGTGTATGAGTATAAACTCTTTATGAAGTAGGGGTGTGTGTGTCGCATGGTCGGCCCGCTACACCCATAGCGGAATTTGGCCTCCTTCTTCTATGAATTCCTTCCTTTTTCTTCTATTGCTGTTGATGACTCCGCCGAACAATACAATGTATCATCGTTCACAGAGAGTGGGCGGTTGGACTTGTTGATCTTAGTATGTGGATTGTATCTTCCCTAGGCTAGCGTTTTACTATGATGTTAAAATGCACGGAAACAGCTGAGAGCGTCATTATCTGAGGGTGATAGACAGTGGTTTAATCCCATTTTTTCTTTTTTCTTGAAACAGAAAAATGATGTTGATTCATGTCTACCCCCTAACACGAACAAGACCTCTCTAGAGCCATGTCCTAAGACAAAAATGGTACGATTTCTTTAGGGCTTTTTTTTTTTTTTCAGCACGCTACAAAGAAGTTTTCCTTTACAAACCATATTTTCTCTTTCAGTTCCATGCACTTGAAGGAGGAGACGGTTGAAACAACTCAAATAAGAGGATCAAAGAGGGCAGATCAGATCCGCCTGTTAGAAAGGTGAATGGGTGCATACAAATCAATGAATTTATCATTGGCCCTCTTCCCATTGGGGGGGGGGCGAAGCCAGAAAAAAAAAAGAAGCGGAATCAGGGACAGCAAAAAAATTCAAAAAACAGTCCTCTTTTTTTGATCTATTGTGAAATTGAATCAGAAGAGTGATGACAAAACAAGAAACTGTCAAAAAAAATTCATTTTTTGGTGGTACACAAGTTATGCATAGCCTCGTCCTTCATGTGCATGCTGTCTCGTTCATACAGGTTGCATTATTATGGGATGGCATGATACATGCTGTTTTAAGTCATCTAAAAAGAAAGAAAAGATATAATGACCGCAAAGACGAAGAGGCTGTTGGAAAGACATTCTGGCTGTAGGGTAGCCTTCCTCGACAGCAAACGATGCTTTTCTGCGATAATGTGTGCTGTTTTTTTTATTGTTTAAAACAAACAAACTCAGAGAACCTGCATTCTACACCGAAGCGAAAGCGGGGTTTGTAAACCTCTCCACTCAAATTTGTCTTAAAACACTCATTTAAAAAATATCCTTCAAAATGGGGACCTTTTCCTCTTCTTACCTTTTCTTTTTTCCCTACTCCTTGTTATTACTTCTACTGCTGCAACGACACGATGACCACTGTAGCTCCTGCCGGCCAAGTCAATAACATTGATAAAATTCCAACAGAACAAAAGAGTGCATTTTATTCTTTTCTTAAATCATTATCTTCTTTTACTGGTGATTTGTCTTCAGTAACATGCCCTGCTTTTTTACTTGCACCTGAATCCTTGATTGAATACTCGTAAAGTAAACCATCGTATCGATGTTGGAATTGGTTTCTTTTTTTTTTTTTTTTTTTTTTTACTGACAGTTGTTTTTATATGGTTTTTTATTTTTATGGTTTAGGGAGTATTGGACAGCACAACCGGAACTCTTTGCAGCCATTCCTAAACCAGATAAAGAAGTGGATCGATTATTGGCCTTTATGAAATGGTTTGTTTCTTATTTAAATGCATCGTATAAGAAGCGAGTGCCCAAGGGTCAATGGGAAAAGAAGCCCTTCAATCCAGTCCTGGGAGAACAATGGCATATGCAGTGGGCGGATGTACACGGGTGCGGCGAAACGGATGTCTTGTGCGAGCAGGTCTCCCATCATCCTCCTATCACTGCATTTCATATAAAAAACGAGAAAGCCGGTGTGGTGTTGAAAGGTCACTCGGGTCAAAAGACTCGCATCTCCAACGCTACGTTGGTCTGTGATCAGCCTGGTCGTGAACTGCTGACCTTGCCTTCCAGAAACAACGAATCCTATCTTTTTACAAGCCCTTCCTTGACCGTACGAGGTCTTTGGTATGCAGGTAAGGGGGATCACCACGAGGAGGAGGAGGAGGAGGAGGAGGAGGAGGAGTAGTAGTAGTAATATGCAACGCCGGGCTCCATTCTCAACAAGCCTATTCCTTTTTTGTTAGCTCCTTACGTCGAATTGATCGGTACGACGTATATTCAAGCATCGACCGGTTATTACGCTACTGTAGAATACTCTTCTCGAGGCTGGATCTCGGGTGAAAAGAACCACTTTAAATGCCTCATTCGCAAGAACTCAGCTGGCCCCAAAGACTACCTTTACAAAATCGAGGGCCAATGGAGCGGCAAATCTTTCATCACCGATTACAAAACACGCGTCTCTCAACCGTTCATCGACACGGCTGATTTCAAGCCAGCGATAGCCAAGGTGAAGCCTATCGAAGAAATGGGTGAAATGGAAACGCGTCGCATATGGCAAAAGGTGTCTGAAGCGATCCGCAAGAACGACATGACGACAGCCAGTCGAGAAAAGAGCATCATTGAAAATAAGAAACGAGCCGAGAAAAAGGAACGTGAGGAAGAGGGCGTGGCTTGGAAGCCTTTGTATTTCAAATGGGAAGAAGATGAGCCTACCGTCACCAAGTTACAGCAACAGTTGGCTCCTGTCCTGAAGCATACGAGTAAATATGATATGGCCTCTTATAGTCAAAAGGGTCTTTGGGTCTTTCATGAACCACCCAAGAAAAAAGAGACAACCACCGAGGGTAGTGTTGCTGCTGCTGCTGCTGCTGCTGCTACCACTACTACTACTACTACAGACAACACAAAGAAGAAACAAGACGAAGATGACACACAAAGCTCATAGACCCCCGCCTACTTTACCTTTTTTGATTTACTCACGAATACCTTTGCATGTCCCTTATCGCCCTTATTGTGCGTATTATCATTTTGTTTCTTTCTAATGCCACTTGTACACTTATGTCTATCTTGTAACAACCATATACCAACCGTCTTATGCTGCTTAGCAATTACCCATAAAAAATAGGGAAATCTTTTCCATGCATGAAATCTCTATTGTTCTATATTAAAAATTGACAGGTTTTGTTTCATGTTATCTTTAATTAAAAATAATAATAAAGTATAGCCGCCTTGGCGGGCTTGTTCATTGTCCGAGGAAAGAAAAAAGGATTTAAAGAACTGAGCTTAAAGCATAGTAGCGTTTTTTTTTTTTTAAATATCTTTTTCCGAACGTTTACCCTATTCATCCGGACAAAGGGTTCGCGACACCACACTATTTTCCTTTTTTTCTACTCAATTCTTTCTTTTTTTCTTTTTTTTCCTTTTGTTTATTTCATTTTATACAATTACAGTCAAATCATGGTCTCATCCAAGGTTTTCCCTACAGAAGAAGCAAGAGAAGCGGCTATTGTCGATTTGGAAAAAAAGTTTGACTTGACAACCGAACAACTCAAGACCATCTCTCAACTCTTACAAGAAGAGATGAAGGTGGGTTTGAGCAAGTATGATATTAGCTGTAACGTGCCTATGCTTGCTTCTTGGATCACACGTCATCCTACCGGTCAAGAGAAAGGCGAATACTTGGGTTTGGATTTAAGTGGTAATGTAGTATACAATACACACACACACATCTAAAGATGCCTATTTACGTGTTCAAAAAGAATGATTACGAGACATGGGGGAAGCGCTCTCAATTAACTTGGATTTTTTTTTTTTTAATGCGTCGGCATAATTTTTCGTTCTTTAGGCTCTTACATCCGTGTCTACCTTGTCACACTTCATGGTCAAGGTCGTATCACCACCCGCCAACAAAAATATCTCTTAAGAGACAACTTGAAAGTCGGTCCTGTCAGCAATCTTGTCAACTTTATGGCTGAATGCGTAGACTCCTTCTTGAACTTTGTCAATAAAGTCGATAATACACCTTTGAACCTTGGTTTGTGTATCTCTTTCCCTCTCCACCAAACCGCCATGAGCAATGCCTACATCTTGCAGTGGACCAAGGACTTTGAAATCACAGGTGCTGATAAGAAGAACATTGTTGAACTTTTGCAAACTGCTTTACGTAAACGTGAAGTGCCCGTCATTGTCAAGGCAGCTGTCAATGGTGCAAGTAAGTGTGCTAAGAAAATTAAAAAGAAAAAGTGAAACTTTCCGGTTTTGGGAACGTCCATTTCAAGCCCGCCAAAAAAATAGAAACCTAATCAGATGCATCGCCTTTTTAGCCGGCTGTCTTTTGGCTCATAGTTACCGTAGTTTGGATACATTGATTGCTTGTACCGTGAGTACGGGTACCAATGCTGGTAAGTGGATGATAACAATAAAAAACACATCCGATAACAACAGAAATTCATATTTGCCCGAGAATAGCTTATTGGGAAAAGACTTCGGATATCGTCAAGCTTCCTCCCAAGCCGTCTGCCAACCCGGATGAAGAAATGATCATCAACACCGAATGGGGAAGTTTTGGTGACACCAAATCCGAGACCCTCCCTCACACCTTCTACGATATCCGTGTCAACCGTCAATCCGTCAACCCTGGTATTCACGTATTTGAAAAGATGTGTTCCGGTCTCTACTTGGGTGAAATCGTCCGTTTGATCCTCGTCGACTTTACTGACCGTCGTTTGCTCTTTGACGCCAACTACTCTACAGAGCTCAACACTGCTTACAATTTCGAATCCGCTTACATGAGTGCCATCGAACGTGATGAAACTCCCGACTTGACCGATACCAAGCATTTGCTGGAAAATGTCATGGGCTTGCCCAAGACGACCTTGTCCGATCGTCACATGGTCAAGCGTATCTGTGAATTGGTCGGTCGTCGCGCCGCTCGTTTGATTGCCGCCGGTATCAACGCTATTATCAGCAAGCGCAATGCCTTGGAAGCTGGTTTGAGTATCAGTATGGAAGGCACCGTCTATGAACATTATGCCAATTTCCCTGATCGCGTGAATTCCGCTTTGAGAGAATTGTATGACGATGGCTTTGAAAGAATTAACATTGGTGTAAGTATGAGGGTCAGAAGAGGGGTCGGATGAAGAAAGCGGGGGAGAGATAAAAGCTTATAATACAGTGCATGAATAAGGATACTGAAAGCACGTCATGCTTTTGCTTCTCTTGTAGATTACTCGTGATGGTAACGGTGTTGGTGCTGCTTTGGCTGCTATGATCGCCAGTACCCCTCAATAATCCGTACGCATTCAATAACTACACTTCTTTTTCCCCTCCATTTAGATATTTTTCCTTTTCTACATTATCATCATTTGTTTATTCTATCTAATGTAAATATAATGCCTATCATTCATTAAGAAAAACCTAATCACTAAATCCTTATATACATCGAAAGTTGAAACTCCTATATATGTTAAAAAGTGTGTGTGTGTGTCTTTGTACTGACTCTTCTCCTATTCATCGCCCTATTGTACATGTCATCCATACAAAATAGTAGCAACCATATTGGCTACTATTATCCACTCAGTAGTCACTGATCCCTGTCATGATGGCTACAGCAAGCAAAGCTACACAAAGAAAAAAATCAACCCCAATTTAAATTGAAAGACAAGTATTAATCGTAGTTTATTATGTACTAGCGTTATCAAAGGATAGTTAAATAGTGACAGGCTCATACTCTTACACCCTTCATCTCCAGTCATTGTGGGCACTCCTTTACCAAAAAGCGCACCTATAAGTAGGGTACAAAATGTCAGCACTTGATTCTAACGTATATTTATCACCCCTTTCCTCCCTCATCCGTGACTTACCAGCCAACATAGCATTGACATAAATTCTCCAACGACATTGCTTGCTGAATTAATTTGTCTACTTGAGTCGGCACATCCAAAGTAACACGAGGATTGAAATCACGACCCGTCAACTTGTTCGACACTCTATTCACCACAGCGACTGCACGAGAATTCAACAGCTCAGGTCCTTGTGCATTCTCATTAGCAACCGCTTCTACTTCAATGCGATTCAATCTTCGACTCACTGAAAAGTTGCGAGGGCCATCCTCTGGTACACCAGCTGCACCATTGACACCTTCTTCATGGCTCATCGCTTCGATACCCCCTCTCATACGATCGTCTGTTTTCAATAAAGATATAATAATTAGAGACACAAACCTATCCCAATAAATCTTCTCCCTTGGACTTACTCTGTGTAGGACTCTGTGGTTGAGTGTTCAACAATCTCCAATTGATCAAAGGATCATAAACAAACGCTTCGAGAACAGCCATTAAACTTTCTTTATTTTCTCGCAAAACGCGCATCACATGCTCACAAGTGATACGGAAATTGCCTTCAATGCCACTGACTTCCATTGCTTTCACCAACATACGCGTTAAACGGAATGGAATCTTTTCAGGGAACTTTTCTCTATGCATAGCAACCTATTTTTTTTTATGGTTTTTTTTGTCATAGTACGATAAGAAACCTTTCCAAAACACATTCAATTGATTTTCCTTACCTCGAAACAATCACCAAAGTCAATATGAACCACTTTGCCAGTGACACGATGGAGCATCAAATTGGACGGATGGCGATCGCCTAGACCAAGGATATAGCCCACCATGGACATAACAGCTAACGATCGGGTATAATTGGTACGTCTATCAAGCCAAGCTTCTGAATTTCGACTCTTTAACCAAAGGATATTATAAAGATCCTGACCACTCGTTTGTTCAAACGCGTTCTGTAACACTTCTACTTTTTGTATCACTGTTAGGTTATCATAGTTGGGTGCCATCTGCCATAGAAAAACTCGGTTAATCCTATGTCTAGCCATCCTACAAACAAATAGCTCCTTACCTGTAACATTAATCGATGTTCTAAATTCAATAAAATTTTTCTACTATCTCGGTAATCACGAATGAGCGTATGTAAAGTATCCGTTTCTGTCACCCAACCGATCAATCCAGAGTTGGGCGATAAAGGTACGGCGGGGTATCTTTGGATATTCAAATGTCGTTTGAACGTCTCTGCATCATTGGTCAAAAGAGTGTTTACCAAACCGAATAATTGCATCACTCTTTCATCCTGTCTCAGGTCTTCATGTCCCTTCAACAGATACATATACTCCTTGCCATCACTACCAATCATCGTCAATTTTCGAGGTCTCTGCTTCGAGGCAATTACGGTCAAGCTAGGATTAAACTTGGCAATACGCACAATCGGTTTACCACTGCGATAATAACCAGGAATACAAAGCTCTAAATCCCTCGCTTCCAACAATTGCGGCGAGATATATTGTAATTCCAGACTGGTGAGTTGCGGCAATTGACGCAGAATGCGCGTCACCACTTGACTGTACAGCTCCCACGCTTGATTGAGGTTGTTCAAATCTCGCGTTTCTCGGTATCGATGACACCATTCTTGCGCTTCTTTCAGATCACGTCCAAACGCTTGAAGAAACGATTCCTCACGCATCGTTTCAGGTCCCCTGTCAAGCATTTGATGCAAGGGCTCCAATGTAGCAAACATCGCTTCCACATTATGATGGTTAAAGTAAAAACGCGACGCTTCTTCGAGCCCTTCGTGCCACATCTCGTGCCATAGAATAGCCACTCGAATCAGTTCTTGGCTCACCATCAACGCCTGCTCTACCAAAACTGCACTATGCATACGCATACGATCCATGATGACAAAAGTAGCTCTACGACGAGGCACGCTTTGTGACTTGGATGCCACTGTTAAAGAATACACAAGGGCTTGTGGATGCTCACGACCGATATCTGTCAACAATTGGTGAATCAATAAACGCACCGTGGCATTCGGAGCATGGATACGCGCGATCAATTGAGGAATTACTTGTAACCACACATCGATACTGATGGTACCGAACCCTTCCCCAATCGCAGCACTGACTTCTGCATGATAGCCGTATTTGAACCACAACGTCAATAAACGCAACGTGTCCTGCAACGAGTTCTCTTTTGACAACGCGATCGATCGGAAAAATCCTTGCACCGCTGGCACAATATGATGACTAAAGATATGAGGTGGTAGCTGCTCGGGATGAAGACGTTCATGGTAATCAATAATGTCAAAGTTGGCTAAAGCCCATGAATGCCATGCCTTATACCAATTTTGATCAAAACGCGTGGCCAACAGGAACGAGCAAAGGATTTCAGGGATCGTGTCTTGTGTCAACTCGTAAGAAAGAGCTCGCTGCCATTCTCCTTGGCGTAGATAACAACGACTGAGTAAGCGGGTATATTCCGCCACATCGTCGGTGATACGATTCGGATCAATAGGCATACTCACCGCCATTTCATCCGGATTGAGGCCCAGATCTTGCGTTTTACGCGCTGTGAATTCTCGCAAAATCGTCAATGCGCGAGCTCGAATCGCAGGCTGTTTATCGGTCGGCGCCATCGAAGCCGAGTCCCACATGTGCTTTAACTGAGCATAGACAATCTTGGGATGAGGAGCAGCGGCTGCCGCTGCGGCGGCGGCGGCTGTGGCTCCACCACCATTGGATAACGACAAAGCCCCACTGTCATCGTGATCTACGGTCACGACTTCCATCAGGCTACGTAGCGTCTTTTCTGATAAAGAATATCGACCACTCTTACGACATAAATTAGCAAATTTGATCCAAATTTCCATATCTTCTTGAGGAGAAATCACCATCGTTCTCACTCTTAGAATACGCTGCCATACTTCTACGTTGCGTTCACATCCTTGAAGACGCTTGGCCCACGTCCTCCTTATCTCAAGCTGCTTCTCTGGATCATTCGCGGATTGCTTATACAGGATCAACTCTTCCAATTCAGCGAGCATCTGGACGCGTACCATCGTTGTATAAGCACGGTTGTAACTTTCGCCAAGCAAGGCCGTTAATTCTGTATCCAAAAGATCTCTTGTTTTATTGATAAACTTCTCTGCCTCCGCAAACCGGTTACGGTGAATGCTCAAAATAGCTCGGAAGAAGGTACGATCAGGGCTTTCCGCTTTCAATAAAGCAATATATTCTTCCATTTGCTCCCATTGACCTTGGCCCCAGGCAGCCGCGGCGGCAAAAGGCGCCATGCTTTTACGGCTATCCATAGGTGCGTGTATCCATTTTTCTTGTGCTAAAGAAGACAGTTGATCCCACTCACCCAGGGCATGCAAACATCGCATACGTCCCAGTGTAATCTCCATCGAGTTGGGGTTCTCCAACTGTTGTGCTTCATACGCTTCAAGAGCGTCTTGATAACGGTGCAACTTTTCATACCACGAGACTTTGCGTTCCAAACCCAAATTATCTTGCGCAAACGTCAAGATACCCATCGCGGCATCTGGTTGTTGTAAAAGGTTGTTCAAAGACATGAGCATTTCCACCGCTTCGAACGATTGCTTGGTGTGGAATTCGATTTCTTTATAATGCAGAGCTTTTGCGTAAGCATGGCATTTTTGAGCATACACCGCCAGTGTGCGGATATCGATAGGTAACATCTTGTTATCGTGCTCCATAAATTCAGCCAAATGCAACAGAATTTGAATGATTTCAGGAGGAATGTTCGGTGCCTTCAACGCCACTTCTAAAGACGCGACAAGCTCATCCACATATTGATCGTAAAGTTCGTTCCAACAAGACACGAACGCCGCATTAAACAATTCTCTTGCGAGAGGTGTGTAGACGGAAGCCAAGAAAACACACGCACGTAAAGCATGAGAAGGCGACTGCTTCAGTAATTCTACATTGAACTTTCGGATCCATTCCATCCAATCTTCCTTGGTCGATCGTTGCGAAGCTTCCCATGCTTTTTTCAAGTGCTGTTGATTGACAGGTTGCTTTTTCGTAGAAGCACTTTGATCAGCCGAAGGCGTCTCATCGCCCTTCATCAACTCGCGCTCGTCAAGTGCTTTGCCTAGTTCTTGAGGTAAGTTTTCGCCCTTCAATAATTTACTGACAAGCAATTCATAGTTTGTATGAGAAATACGGTAGCGAGTCAACACTTTGTTAATAACAGGTATAAACTTGGTATAATCTGTGCCTAATTGGAAAATTAGCGCACAAAGGAGATCCATGGCCGCGTTACGTGCTTCTAGAGGCAAGACAGGTAAAACACGCGCTAACGGGTGGATGATACGAGAAGCGTAATCAAACATGTTGACCTTTTTTGACAAGGCAGTGATCGAAGCAATCGCTTGGCGACGAACAGAGGAAGGTGCATCAGGTTTTTCAAAAAACTTCACCACGGCAGGTATCACCAAATGCATATACTCTTCAATGTTGGCACCAAAAACAACAAAAGCATGCAGCACCTTGATCGTAGGTTGGCGCCGTTCAGAAACGTCGCTGTCAAATATTTGTAACATATGGGGTAATAAACGGGGCAAATACACCTTGAGCTCACCATCGAGTGCTTTAGCAATAGCTTCAATCAAAGAGATAATGGTGATCTGAATGGAGGAGACAGGAGTCCAGTAATCATCGATAAGGTCGAAAATGTCCTTCAAGTAGTTACGGATATGCTGCTTCACAATTGAAACTAAATCAGCCAGTTTGTGGAAATAAAGTTCCAGCATACCTGAAGAAGAGGTACGCATCAGCGATAAAAAGCCGGGAATCACAAGTGGTAAAAATTGAACGACCTTCAAGCCCAATGTTTTAAAGATAAACATGATGGCGTCCATCACGGAATAATGGTGGGTGCTGAGGGAAGGATCACGAAGAATTTTCATGAGGGAATGCATGACCACTTGAGGATAATAATCTTCTGAAGAAGGGCCAATACCCATCATAAGTAAAGTGACATCGTTACTAGCGAGTTTAGGATCGGCCAAGTCTTCACTTGAATTACCAATAGCACTCATCTAACAATCAGTGTAAGCCTATGATTTAGTATCCACTGAGTCTTTTAACCACGTCCAATCTTAACAGAGTCTCTCTTACCTTGTGTCTATATGGATCAAGTGCACCCAAAATACCCATCAGTTTCACCGTTTCTCTTCTGATAGACGGGCTTTGTTCAGTTTTCATGATATTGATCAAAATATTGAGCAGGCCTGGATATTTAATGTAAGGTTCAATGACGAATCCAGTGTTGCTCGCTAGCTGACCCAACGTTTTGAGAGCCGCATCTCGCTTATCACTTGAGCTTTGATCCTGCAGCGTTTCCATAATTAAAGGTATCAAAACATCTAAATGAGGAGCCATGTCTTCTCCGCTAACGGCTGCCAGCTCACCTAAAGCACCCAGTACAGCAGAAACCACACCCGTTGATTGATCACGCGCTTTAGGTAAAAGCACTTTTAGGACAGGCTCAATATAGGGTTTGGTCAAACGTTGCGCTGCCCTGACTAACAATGAAATGAGTCTTGCTGCTTCTTCTTTATGACGGCTGACGACAGAATACTCTAGTTCGGTCAACAGTTGTATTAACGTTTTTCTTAATGACGGCATGACATAGGCCGGATTATATGTTGTTAAACGACCAATAATAGTGATAGCAATTTCTCGAATGACAAATACTTCATCATTAAGAGCGATAAACAGAGACCTCACGTTATCGGCTTGTGCTAAATGACGATCAAACCTAACATCCAGCGAGGAGAGCACTGTTTCACGAATGACAGGATCAGGATCAGCAATGCCTACTGTCAACAGCTTCTCCAAGACTTCGCCCACGACTTTGATAGCATGCGCACTTGTTTGATTGCAGATAGGGTCTCGCACGAAGAGTTGGCAGCAGGTGACAGCTGCTGCTTTACGGATCTCTGGTAAATCATCATCAAGATAATTGACGATACAATCCCGTACAAATTCGTTCAAAACGTGATTAGAGAAATCAAAAGAACCCAACGTAGTAAGAGCAAGTACAATACTGTTATCATCATCCTTTCCATCCCCTCCGTTCACACCATTATCTCGGATAGGACGCTCGACTGTTTGAATAATGGTGCGGTTAGTTGGGGCGCCAGGTTGCTTATAGGGTTGTCCACTTAACGTGATCGAGATCACATTCAAAAGACGTTCTAAGCACAAGAAATTTGAATGGTGAGTCATTGACTGTATCCATGCTCCTACGAAAATATTGCATCTGCTTGAATGCTTTACCTTGAATAACAGATGATAATGGTTTTATACGATCAGCTATATTACTTAATGCCTGCACAAGAGGTTCCGATAAACCACAGTTGAACATGAGATCCAGCAAATCATGTAAATATTTCGTCAAGACCTGTCCAACGGCTGTAGCTAGCATACTAATGCAAGTAAACGTGGCTCCTTCTACTTCTTTCCGCTGTCGTCTGATGTTTTGTGCATAATCATATCAGTACAATACTTTCAACAGGTATATGTTTCACGTTTTGAGTACATTAAGGAAACCTACCCTTTTACCGATAACGACTCTTTTATACACATCAATGTTGCATCCAAATATGGACTCATATTACTTTTCACTTGGATAGCCACTTGACCGATCGCATTGAAAGCTAGAAGATGATGATAGTCTTTGTTAGAAATGTATTCAACACGCATTGCTCTCTAAAATAAATTTTACCATCTTTTTTCTCACTGCTCTTCCTCAGTAGATTCAGCAGATGGCTCATTGACTTATGAAGATAGAGCTCTGAAAATGTGGCAGGATCATAACTAGCCAATGTAGGTATAATAGATACGACTGTTTTCCTAATCAAAGCATCCCGGGAATCCTTTAAGCGTAAAGTAATCTCACACACATCCTTATACATATCCGTCATAAACTATGATTGATACATGATAAGAAAGCGGGTTAAACGTACTGTAATGCATGCTAGAACTATTATCATCTTGAATTACCATGCCAGCATGCAACAACAATTCTCTCATAGCTAATAAGCTTCCATGTGTCGACTCTGCGCTATTCATACGCAGTCCACGATTGACTTCCTCCCAAATTCGAGCATACCATGTTTTCCGCAAAGGTGTTTCACGTTGTTGTATAATCTCCAAACACTGTGACAAACAATCGGCTGCATATTCACGAATGACATACCGAGAATCCCTTAATGCTACCCAGATCAGGTCTAATATACGTGGTACATAAGCGTATATCAATGTAGGTGCATTTACTGCCAGCTCTCTTAAAACAAGCACAGCGGCTAAACGACTACGATCGCCTTGCAACCATTCTAAAGCATGTTCTACTTGAGTGTCGACTAAATCGGCTGTTAAGGTGGATGAACTAACAGCAAGTCGACCTAACGCTTTTGCAGCTGGCACCATGATTTGTTGATCATGATGGGGTAACATATGTTGTAGATAATTATGAAATCGGTTGGCATTGCTTTCTGGTTCCAGTCCAATTAAACGATCTAATCCATACAGCAGGTTAATATGTCAGTCGCTTTTCACTCCAAATTTTTTCTCCAATCCATTCTGCATGATATTTTGAGACTGTAGTCGTTTTACCTATACCAATAATGGCTCCCAACTTTTCATTATTATCATTGCCATGTGTCCATTCAAAAAATCGCTTGTTGATATCATTTGTAAATCGTAGTAGATTTTCTTCAGATAATTCTCTTGAAGCGATAATGGCCTGTGCAAAACCAAAATATATGTCAGTAACAAAACAGTATAGAAAAATAACCGTAAAAGAGATTTTGAGAACGCTTCTTTACTGTTTCACGTAGTTCATCAGCAGCTTTTATACGTCTCTCCTCATGTCTGTGTGTTTTTAACAAAGAGAAAGAACGAAAAAAGGGAACAATGAGCTTTCAGTTAAAGTTGTTTTTTCAGGTTGTTTTCCTTCAGTACTTTGATTTCAGCTCATTGAAAATTCTGTTTAGGTTTTCTTGTGAATTTAGCATAGCAATCATGGCCATCGTGCTATGGGAAATATAAAAATGAGCTATTGTTCGTTATTGCCTAGCTATAGCTGTAATGTACTGCTGTTTGAATAGTCGACGCTTAATGTAAGTATTGTATAACGGCTGTTTGTCAAATTCTAGTCAATTGTAGCAAAGGGTATCAAAATATAGGAAATCTTATGAGAAACAGTCGCAAAGGATTGATAGAATCGACGTTATAGTTGTTCTCTTCTGTTCACAACGCTGTTTATGTCGAGAAAAATGAAACTGTCAATGGAACGAGAACCGGCAGTTGCATTCAACCTGTTTATTATTTACCACTGCTGCCTTACTGTTCTCTTACCAACAGAAAAAAAAAAAAAAAAAAAATGCTGACAGCCAATTTTTTAACTTCAGACACCTTACGTTCATTGTGCTACTGCAGATTTTATTGTTTGGAGTCGTATGAGGCGTAAAAAATAATTAATGGCCTAAGGAAGAAGAGAAAGCGTGAAGAAGTCTTAAATAGCCTCATGATATTTACGAATTGTACAATTTTGATCATCTATTCATATTTCCTTGTGTTGATTAAAATGTTGGTTTGACGCTCATTTGCTTACTGCGCTGTGAGTTTATCCTTCAGTTCAATGAAGCTCTTGAATTGGACGTTAAGGCAATATAAGATGAATAAGAACGAACACACTCTGAAAAGGAGGGAGGTGTTGGGCTAGAAGAAGTTATTCATAGTCAACTTATTGATCTTCATAAGAGACTGAACAGTACGCAGAAAGCATAGTAGTCACGCCAAAGCATTAGAAGGGCATTAATAAAGTAAAGGGAGCATAATTTGATCAAAGTTTGACAGCGCTTCGTGTTAGAGGATTCATTCAGAGCAAGTTTCTTTGAAGGCCTGAACAGCATGCTAGACATTTAAATAGTAATGTTTCTGTTTTTGTAGCAACCACTGCTGCAACACTTTTATGTTTAAACGTGTACAAAGAGGGCAGAAGTATTTGGCTGGCCCCACCTTTTGAACATGTACAAGATACTGCAACGTTATGTAACTCTTTTTTTTTTTTATGTACAAATATCTTTTATTAATCTTTTCGTCTATTTGCGCCTTCCTTTCTTAACCTTTGCCCCTGACTGTAAAGAATATTTTTCAAATAATGAATCTGGTATTTTTCCCTTCAGCTTCAAGGCTGTCAAAAATTTGTATTTTGCCTCCAAGAGCTCGTTCCGACTCTGATCGTTCATATTTCTACCAGAACAAGGTCCTTGCCATTCGATTATCTTTGGTAAAAATGTGTTTCTAAACCATAATTGCTTGAAGATGGATGCCTGCATGATTGGAGCTGGTACCACCTTACAATCTTTCTTTATGAACTCTGTCAAAATATCCTCTATTGTTCTATTTTCGATAGATTGCTGATTTTTCGCATTAGGTGATGAAAATGTCGTTGCTATCTTTTCCGTCGAAGCATATTCAGACAGTTTCAGCAGATTCGCATCAGAAGCTATAGGAGTGGACAATTGAGCGGGACTATGCTCTAAAGTACTCTGACAATCTAGATCTTTTAACCGTTTCCGTACTGCTGTTAGGTAACTGTACATTATTTCTTTACTCTTGGGGTTGGATTCTTCGATCCATTGCGATATGACTTTGCCATGTATTTGTAGGATAGCTGGAAGAGACTCATGAGGAATCATGCGTTGTAAGTGGTGCATGAAAGTGATAAATGCTTTTTTTCTTTTGTTTGTCAACGACTGTGGTACATTTGATGAACTGTCACTCAATTTGTTAAAGATAGAAGTACTAGGTTGGATTAAAGTAGTTGAGAACCAGTCTGCGTAAGTGAGCCCTGTACTGTTGTGTATCTGATGCAAAGCAAACTGAGCTATTGTGAGAAAAGCCGTTGATGCCAGGGGGTTATCGTTTTCTTCTACTGTAGCATCTTCAAACTCGAGGCTAAGCATTAATGAATTCTTGATAACGTCCATTGAATTTGAAATTAGTACTATCGCTTTTCCTTGACTTACGAGTTGTTGACAGCCGAAATAGAAAGTGTATAAAAGAAAAGATGGATCCATTAGATCATCTACGGCCGGTATAGGTGAAATCTATTTACATAGAAAAGATAATAAGTATTCAGAAGAGTTGATACTGAACTTTGCTTTGTCTATCTTACTTTTTGTAAATTGGGTATAATGGAATCTAACACTGTTTGATTCAGTTGTATGATATATAGTATGAACTCTGTAAGCCTTAAAATCTCTTCATCCATCTTAGTCGCGGTACTAAAACTAGCAGACTGCTGCTGCTGCTGCTGCACGTCAGAAAATTCATAAAACCACTGAGATACTAGGAGAAATAGAGGGATCCTCATCACTAGCGTATCATTCATATGTTGCTGTTTAGAGAAGGTATTGATGAGCTGATATTTTATTTTGTTTATTTGCTTCATAGAAGCTGTTATGAGAGTGGACGTAGTTAAAATGCCATGGGTGAAATATTCTGCAAGACCATTTTTTTGAAGACGGAGAAAGTCTAACAAAAGCGACTGTAGCTGATCTCGTTTTGTACTGGTGTTTTGGTTATTGTGACAGATTCTAACCTCATAATAGTATGTCAAAATAATAGAAAGTCGTTTCACGCGATCAATACTGATAGGCTGCTTCCACTGTAAAAAGCGCTCTCCATCCTTAATAAAGTAAGACTTTATTATATCTTCTCTCATTGATTCAATATATGCTTTACATATGTTTTCTTCGCCGAGTGACAATAGTTCTAATAGTGTCTCATCCAAAACATTATCATGTATTCTTTCTAATAAGATCGACAAGTTCAACACGATCAATTCTTGTGATAAACGTGCAACAAGTTGAAAATAAGTGGTCAATAATCTGAGGGTACTGATAGTAGTAGTACTTATGTCATCAATGAATTTGTATGGATCAAAAGCGACGCTTTTGTGCATCCGTTTGATCTCGGCAACAAGTTTGTTCAATTCTAGGTTTTTCTGCCCGCCAGAATATTGTGCACAAATACGTACATTAGGTGCCTGTTTTCGTAACATATACAAATCCATAAAGTAAGCATGTATGTGTTACCTTGATATCGTCGAACATGCAAACTATTTTGATAAATCTTTTTGCTGTATCTGCAGTTGTCACTGTCGTTTCATTGGTGTAATGGTGACGTTTACTGCTTACAACACTAATTCCATCATTTCTATCAGGTTTTGTATAATAACTTTGTAGCAAAGACCATTGTATTGAATCGTCCTGTACCCTTTCAAACACTTTTAGACGTGTCGCTGGGATAGTAGGCATGCAGCAAGTGAAAGAAAAGGAAGAAAAAAGCTGGCTCAAATCCTAAGTCAGCGAAAAAAGCAAAAAGGGACTTAATTCTTAAAACTCTTTTATTGGCTGGAATCGGACTAATTTGGCGATCTCTTCTGGTTCCCATCTAAAACAAAAATGGACTGATGGCATGTTCAGTGCAAAAACTCCTTTAGGAATGGAAGCATAACAGTCTAAATAACCTTTCTTTCACATCTTGTTCTTTTGAGAGCCCATCTCAAAAAGCTACAATAGAAACCTTTTCGAGCGTAAAGCTCTGCAAATTGCAGATTTCGTTAAGCATGTTGTATCCAAGATACTACTGTACGTCTTAAACTACAGAACGACTTCAGTACCTACTTGACAATCTGACACACATCTACTTTGACACCCGCTTGCGGCTAAGATTTTATCATTCTCATGATAGTTTTAGTTCAGTTGTACTAATAGTTGAATACCCGTTAATAATCCTCTTTCTCATATAAAAGTATCATTCTCAGCAAACTTGAATAAAGGGTATCTTTGTTGTGTCTGGTCATTTTACTGTCTTATTTTATTTCTGTAAGTCTTTTAAAGTAACTGGATATATCAGAGCATAAGGAAACAGGAAACCTTTACGCCATTCCAATGAATAGTAGTTTAGGTGGATAGACCAAAGGTATGTAATCAATTGCACCAGTACACAATTATAGCATCAGATACTGATGTAACGCGTTAACAGTTTATCGTGCTACTTCAATGGGAAAAGAAACCCATCATACACTCTTTCAAAAAATTGTACTATTTTTTGAAATCATGATTTTAATGGCGGTTAAAAATATTGTCATGCTCAAGAGGTTTGGGTTGGTCATGTAAAGCCTGGTACTTGAAGATTTTACAGGTAAGAAATCTACATTTAATCGAAAATATATCCAAGAAGAATGTACTCAAAACTCTCAATTTTTTTTGGTTCTTTTGACCTGAAATGATTTCAGTGATGTCCAAAACCAAACAGACATATTCATATCATACTTTTTGCCTTATTCCTATCAGGGTTTTTCTAATTCTATAGCATAGTCTGATCTGCCTGGGGTACTTTTCTGGTATGCAGTATAACTGTGTGTGCCCTCTGGGTTTAAAATTGTTTATAAAAATCTTGTTTTGATTCATATTCATTCATATCAATCAGGCCCTTCCCTACCGCGAGTTTTTATTGCAAGTCGCAAAGATCATGTTTGTAGAAAAAGAGAGAGAGAGAGAGTGAAATGAGCTACTGATAGTCACTGACGTCATAAATCAAAAAATATAGTGCGCCTTTGCTCAACCAACAGCATTGTGGCCGCATTACTTTATCCGCAGTAGTTCCCCTACATAGATAATTAGCCTGAAGGAATCTCGTTCCATTAAAGCTTCCTTAATAGAACTGAAATATGCATACATTTAAAACACCTAGTTTATATACTAATTCTATTCTGTTTTTACGCTTTTAAATCTTATAAATTCTTTGCATGGAAATAGCAATTTGTGATCTGCATCAAAATGCTCGCTACAAAAACAGATTCAAAGTAGAATGACGGTATATCATGAGTTTGGTAATAGCTTAAAAAAGTAACGGTTTAATATATGTGCAAAAATGCTCATAAAAATACCAAAACGACAAAAGTGAGAAAGCAATGCATCAGAGTGTTTGTGAAAAACGTGACCACCCAAATTGCCCGAATGTGAAAAGTAGAATTTTAAAGTACGACAAGCCAACTCGACAAATGGAATTGGTCAATACTGTGCACAATGTGTAAGTGCAGCATGATTGTTGCATTGACCAAGAGAGAAGTTCGTTTTTTTTTTTAGGAAATAGACGACCTCATCTTTTCTTTTTAATCCTCATTTTTCCTAACGTTTTTATCGTCCCTTATCTTCCACTCTTAATTATTTGCATTTCTTTCCTGTACGAGTTTTTCCATCTTTTTCCTTTCATTTTTCTTACTGTATAAGCGTATTCTAAATTATTGATAACCCAGCAAAGAAAAAAATATACCAATTTTATTCAAACCTCTCAATCTTGAAAGGAACGACGAAATGGACTCCAACATGTACAATGGCGTTCGAGCAGAACCTAAATTTTTGAGAGACCCGACTTCTTTAGAGTCTATTTCAACCAGTATCTCTCGAATATCGTCTTATGTCACTTCAAATCTTCCTAAGCGGAAGTCCAATGCCATACCAGTAACATCTACTAATAGTATCTTATCTATACCCGTAACAGCAGCAGTCGCAACAATACCACTTACACCACCGCCTTCTTTCGATCCTTCTTCTTTGCATCAGCAGCATCAACATCAATATATACCAAATGATGAAGGATTTCCTACTATCAATCATCAAACTACCAGCAACCATTCAAAAATCACATTTGCCTCCTTTGAAGAAGAGAGATTGAAATATCGAGGAAAAACAATTCCGTGCCTGGTTCTTGGTTATGTGGATGGCTTTCAGATTTGGAATATTGCTGACCCGGATAATGTGCATGAAATATGTTCAGTAAGAGATCCGCAGCTATTTCTTAATGTCTCTGCGGTACATATCTTGAAACATCGATCCTACCCATCAAAGATGTTTGAAGAAGATGATGGTCATAGTGAAATGAGTAGCAGTAGTATGAGTAGTGGATTCGAGGAAGAAGAGGAGCCTATTCTAGCTATAGTGTAAGCATCAGTTGTACTTTTTGTACAAAAAAAAAAAATAGTGTGTCAAGATACTGATAGAGCTTTTGAATGAATGAACCCACAGGTCAGAAAATGCCACCACCACGAATACAGCACCACCCGATCAGGATGATGATGTTCGTAGCACAACAACGATGAATTCCTTGAATCCAGTTTCAGCAAAGGCCTCTCGAATCATCATTTATGGGTTAAAATCACAATCCATCATCAGAGAAATCACTGACCTGAACAACCACACCAGCACAGCTACGGGCAATGAGGAGGACACTAGCAAAGATGATACAATCATAGTCACATGTATTCAAAGTAACCACAAGGTCATTGCACTAGTAAAGTATTCCAACTAATACATGACTTGTTTCTAATGGAATATAATTTGAGTCCATATGTAAGCTCATGAAGAAATGATTCATTTTTTTGTGGATAGGGATGTTTATCTAGGTACCGTTCATTTATTCAACTCTTTCATACCAAAGATTTTACACCGTTTGCGAGTCCAATCACTGACGTATATCATGACGTTCAGCAAGGGCCCACTTTCACATTAGGCAGCCGACTTATTGCTTATGCAACCAATGCTGCGGTTTTGAATTCGGATCCAGTAATGTCAACTGCTACGTTGACTACGACTACGGCTAGAGGGGGAATGGGTTCGTCTTATCCACATGGAAATTTGTCCTCATCCTCAGCAACCACTTCATCGCATTCGAACAATCCGCCATCCTCCTTATCCTTTTTATCCTCAGCCGTTGTGCAAAAGTATGATAAGGATGCAGTGAAAGGAGCAGCCAAAGATATAGCAAAAGAGGTTGTGAGTGGAATGAAGACGCTAAGTGAATATGGATTAAATACTTTGTCAAACTATTTCAACAATGGCGGTAATGGCAGCAGTGGAAGTAACAGTTACAACAGCCCCATCACATCCACTTTATCATCTTCGCCAAGCAATATAAACTATAGAAGAGCGTCTACAGGGATGAATTACGTAGATTCTTTCAATCACCCGGGAGCGACAGTAGCAAATGCAGCAAATGCCACAACAGCAGCTTCCAAAAAATCTTTACCTTCTGGCATGGTCATGATCCGTGATATATCCAAACTACCAAAGCAGCCCACTCGAAACTTGTCTTTATCTGTTATTGCTCATTTCAGGCCACATACTCATCCGGTATCTTGCTTACGTTTCAATCCAGCTGGCACGTTGCTCATTTCCGCTTCCAAGCAAGGCCATACATTTCATGTTTTTTCCATATTAACGCCTACTTACTTGACACCGTCTTCACCGACATCCACAACAACAACAGCAGCAGCAGCAGCAGCAGCAGCAGCAGCCATATCAAACACGTTTGGCAACAGCACAGCAGGAAATGTGACTCATTTATATAGTTTAAACAGAGGCATTACAGATGCTCAAGTGGAAGACTGCCAATTTTCTCTAGATTCTACTTGGTGCGCTGTAAGTACAGCAAGAGGTACAACACATGTATATGCTATCAATCCTTATGGTGGCAAGCCAGAGATCATGGGTCATATCTACGGAAAAGTGAATAATCCCTTCCATCCGCCCATTCAACGTCGTTTGCATCCGAGCAGTAGCTCGGGTAGTAACAGCCATGGCAAAACCTTTCCATCAAAAGTAAAGGCAGTAGGATTGAGCTCTGCCGTTCGAATCAAACAAAGAAGGAAAATGCCGGGTAATCCAGCCACTTTGTCACATGACGATCTAGCAACGGCAGCAGCGATGGCAGCGTCCCTGCAACCCACAGGATATGGATATTACGGGCAACCTGTACCAGCAGCAGTAGGCTATATACCTGGACAGCCTCCATCGATGATGGCGATGACAGCAGTGGCGCCGCCAGCGACGAGGATGGATCCGTATCATCAGAACAAAGAACATAGAGCCAAACTTATTTCTTTGTTTGTCACTGGGGCCAACACCCATCATGATAAATCACTCAATAACAGTCTGTATAAACCAGCCCTATCCCTCTCTTCGAACTCAAACCACCCTCTCGTGGGGTCCATCAAGCAACAAGCATCCAATATGCTCTCCTCTATCAATTCTTACTATTCCAACACGAACGGTAGCAGCACCAGTAATAAAAATGAACTCATGTTTGGTTTTGATGAAGAATATTACGACGATCATCCAAACTTTTATAAAGAACAAGAGGAAGACTTGGGCTATCAGGACGTGTATACATTCCATCCTGTAGGCGTACTGACATTACATCGTTGCTGGGTCTCCAAGACGGTAATGAATAAGAGAGAACACGGCGGTTATAAAATGAATTTAACGGTCAAAGAAGAAGATATAGCAGAGTGGAATGTAGCAAGAGATGTGAATTGGGATACAGTTTGTTTCGATCCTTTCAGTACTCCACCGAAGGCCAAAGAAACGGAAGCATTGAAAACAGCAGCAACGGTAAAAGAAGAAGAGAAGGATTCAATAGCCAGCACAGCTAGTACAACACCATCAGATCAAAAATCATCATCTACATCCAACAAAAAGAAAAAAACCTCGCAACCGCCGCCTGTACTTGTACCCTCTTCATCCACATCCACCCAGCCTACAAAAACCGCTTTACCATCGTCACCCAAAGCTAAAAAAAAGTCAAAGGCAGGTCGCAGAAGGAAAAGAAAGGACCTATGGCTGTCGAACGCTGAAATCACTACCTATGCTTCTCAAGATGAACAGCCTCCCCTATGGGCACGTCATCAGTTCAGCTTTCAACCTTTTCAAAAAACAATGACAGAGGAAGAGTTGACAAGCATTCTTGCTTCTGGGCTCATCCCCCCTACAGAGACGATGCAATTGCGTAAAGACACTCCTGAACCGGTCTCTAGCCGTTTGGATCGTATTCGAAAAACCACTGTCGCCGCCAACATAGTAGTCGATGCGCGCCATCAACATCCGTCAGATAACCAAGTGGACAGCGCCAGTGGCGAAATGATGGAGGATGCCTTGGCCGAATTGCAAGATAATTTATCTAAAGCAATGCAGACCACTTCTTTCTCTCCGTCTTCGACAAATACGGCTGTTCATCTTCATAATAGTCATAGTGGGAGCAGCCCTTGGTTATTATCGTCGCCTCCTCGTGCTATGTCTTCGTCTAGTGCTACATCTTTCGTGGGAAGGTCACCTAGTAACCTGCTGGATGCTCAAAATAACCATAACAAGCACTCCAACTCATCGCTATCGTTTGAAGATGCCTATTTAATACATATGGGAAGTGGACCAAGCCCTGAACCATTACCTTCATCCACAGCCGCCGTATTACAAGGAGAACAACAGCAACAATTGCAAATGAGCTCTTTGATACAGTTTGACGATGATGAGGATGAGGTGCAGCATGAAGATAAACAACAGCAGCAGCAACAGCAACAGCAACGGAAGTACAGCAATAGTATGTCGTCTTTATCTTCTTCGCTCGTCTACTCACCTATCCATGATGAAGATAACATGAACGGACTCGGTCGTAACGAGGTGTTTTCTCCTGCTGGCGATAACGAAATTGATAATCCTTACGAATCAATGTATGGTGATTTCAGCAGACCACACGTTCCGCTGAAAGCAACCATTATAGTTGAAGAAGAAGAAGACGAAGAAGCAGAAGAAAGCGAATTGAGCAGTCAGAGAGACAATGAGTCCATGGTATCTTCTTGAAAAAGAGGCGGTTTCGACTCATATAAAAAGATAAAGAAATTATAAACATTTTTGTACATAAAAAAAGAACTTGACAGTCTTTCATGAACGAAAGAAAATTTCAAAGAAGAGAAGGGGGTTCACATAGATGTCTTCTTCCTTATTGAAGCAAGCTAAAATTTCGGGCTTCAAGCAATGAAGCTCACAAGAAATGACTTGATCATCACTCATGATAACGACCCCCCTCCTCACTCCTTAAGGCCATTTGCCGAATCTGTTATATTGATAAGTCTCTCCATTGTTCAATGATAACGGGCTTCAATTTGTTCTGTCTATTCTACGCCACAGTTGAAGGGTTGTGCGTAAACGATGAATAAAAAAAGAAACCAATGCCAAGATGAGGGAGTTCCAGTTGCTGTGTTACAATACGCAGCACTTTTCACACTCATAGAGAGAAATCCAGATTTTTTCATAAAGTAAAAAAAAGCAGTGCTGGCAGCAGATCAGAAAATGCACTAAACTATTTATAGATCCGAATATCCAATAAGAACAAAAAAAAAGCTTATTTGAGTAGCATAGTGTGTGCTTGAAAGGGAAAAAGGGTATCATTTATAAAATAAAGGAACCAGGCAAACGATAAATTTTTATTAAACCTTTTCTTTAATTTTTCTTTTTCTTTTTCTTTTCTTATCTTTTATCAGTTTATTCGTCCCACAACCTCACTTTATACTCAATAAGCATCATGGACCACAAAGGATATCCTCAACAACCTCCACAATACTATTCTCCTCCGCCTCCTGGAGGACAGTCTCAAAGCTATTATCAACAACCACCTTATGGCCAACAACCTTATTATCAACCACAGCCTCCACCACAAACTGTTTATATTCAACAACAACCACAACATAAAGATGATAGTTCTTGTTGCTGGGGATGGTAATCAGACAGAACAATAAGCATTACGTAATAATAGAGAGTAAAAATTTATTTATTGAAATGGTTATCTTTTTGAAAATTCCAATTAGTCTGGCTGCAATGTGTTTCTGTTGTGCTTTGGATGCTCTCTTTTAAATTGGTACATATCCTTAGATAGTCATTTGCAAAGCTCTGTATCATTTTTTAGTATATCTGTAACTATTTCATCACTATCAAGCAAAGAATTAAATGTCCAAGACTCTCCCTTGACACAATCCTTTTTTTATACAATTTAATTACATCTCCCTTTCTCTCTCTCTCTCTCTCTCTCTCTCTCTCTCTCAATCACCTATTTGGAAACGTAATGTTAGCATAAAATAATAAACAAAAAGCTGTTACGCTTTATTATTGCTTCTCAATCTTTTTTTGCTTCTCATAGATATAGTTTTTTGGCTTCCGGTTTAGACAACCTGAGGTAAAACTGGACGGAACGGACCAGATTTTTGAGACGTTTGAGTAGGAGTTTGAAGACCGGACTACATTAAAATGGAGTCAGTTTCGTTCTAATGATAATAGGAAAAAAATCAAGATGTTGTCTTTCGGCTGAACTTCTTCCTGGTCTTTTCATATCGAAATGTTGATAGCCATCATGTCTTTTTGCTGCAGGACATTGTAGTTCTATAGTATCTTGCAAGTTTTGCACACAAGGATACTACAGCCATGGGACAGTTTCAAATGCTTCTAATGTGTCGGAGCGTCCAAACTTGATTTTTATGCCTTTCTTTAACAAATCTGATTTTTTGTATAATAAAACTTTTGTACATGTAAAAAAATCTTTTCCCCGTTTCAAAGAACTTCTTCATTATAGTATAACTTAACAACAGAAACACGAAAGAAATGTCGTTGAAATACACGTCTTAAGCACTGTAAATCAGCTTTTTTTCATTGTTCAAAAGAGGTGGTCTAAAAGAATAATGAATGCAGATTAAAAATGTGCCTATTTTGTCTAGAAAAAGCTGCGAGTGATCTGAATACCAAGCTTTCCTCTATCTAAAGATCAAAAAATCAGGAGTTTGTCGAAATCTAAATCACATTTTCGACGGACACTGATTCCAACACAGCGGACTTTTCTGCTCCGTGAAGCTGATCACTCAGCAGCTCTGCTTAACCTTCCCCCTTTTTACTAAATCTGTACGATACCAGCTGATTAGTTTAAAGTATGAAACGTCCATATGAAAAAGACAGAGACGATCGTCGGCCATCACAACAGCAAACGCAACAGCAACAACAACAACAAAGTGAAGAGCCACCCCTTCACCGAAAAAAATTATTCCATCTTTCTACTGACGAAGAACAAAGAAGCAGTGAAACCAACAGCAGCAATACGAAAGGAACTGGCACATTGGTAGCTCAACATTACAATGAGCGTCCCGATGTAGGGGTTGAAAAACGAAAAGAATCTCGCATCATTCGATTACGTAGCTTTAATAATTGGGTCAAAAGTGTTTTGATTCAAACGTATTGCACCAGCAACATTGGACGTCATAATTACCGATCACAGCATCACGGCGGCAGCGGAAAAGTCGTCTTTGATATGGGTTGTGGTAAAGGAGGCGATCTCAACAAATGGTCCAAAGCACGTATTTCACATCTGGTCGCGGCTGATATCGCCAGTGTATCACTGGAACAAATGCAAGATCGATACAAAAGCCTGCGTCAACGTCCCACGTTTACAGCTGAATTTCATCCCATGGATTGCTTCTCAGAACTCATTGCTCCCAGACTTTCTCGACCCAACCTGCAATTCGATTTAGTGTCCATGCAGTTCTGTCTGCATTACGCTTTTGAAAATGAACACAAGGCAAGGATTATGCTGGAAAATGTGACAAAGAACCTGCGAAAGGGAGGTTATTTTATTGGTACAATACCGGATGCTCACTGGATTGTGAAGAGAGTAAGACAAGAACCGAAAGGGACGAGAGGGTTTGGAAACTCGATTTATAGTATTACATTTGAGGAAAATAGTATCAAAGAAGATGAAAAGGGTTATAAGACTGGGTTCGCGCCTTTTGGATGTAAATACATGTTTCATTTAGTGGATGCAGTAGACTGTCCAGAATATTTAGTCCACTGGGGAACGTTTGAAAGGTATGTATACCTCTGAGTCACCTGTGGGACATCGATTCTGTTACTGATCTGTCTATGGATAATGATAGATTGGCAAAAGAATATAATTTACGACTCATATTAAAACAAAACTTTCATGAGTTTTACGCAACGCAGTCCAAAAATGAAGAGTTTGCACGATTGCTCAGTCGAATTGGAGTGATAGGCAATAATCCTAACAATCCCAATGTGCAAGAAGAAATGTCAGAAGAAGAATGGGAAGCAGCTGGTATCTATTTAGCATTTTGCTTTGAAAAGGTGTAGTTATGTACATAGTTTGCGATTGGGGAATAAAGGATATTCAGACAATTATTGCTGATTCTCTTCTTGTTGCCACCATTTGTTTCCATAACTTTTCTGAATTTTCTGTACAGCACGATTAGCTGCAGTTCTGGAAGGTCTTGCAGCCATAGGTTTTGTCACTTTTTTCGTGTTTTTATCCTTTACTGCATTGGTGATGGTTGGTATGTCGTTATTGCCATCGCTGGTAGAGCGGGGAGTCGTCGCCTTACTGTCTTGAGGGACGCCATTACTTGTCACTACTTCTGTCTTGGTTTGAGGATCTTGCAATAAAGACTCTTTGGCTACCTGAAGCCCCTTACCATCATCACTATTCATCTTGTTGGCAGCCTTTTTGCTTTTTTGCCCTGCTGCCTTATTCTTTGTTCTACTCTTATTAGACTCATTGCTCGCACTATCGCTCATTTTACTATTGCATGTAACAGTCTCATTATTATGCTCCGTCTTGAGCGTATTTTTTGTGCCAACTTCTTTGTCCTCCTTGGGCGGCGGCGATTTGTTCATATTGGCTTCCGGCATGCTTGACGAAGAGCCAGCTTTACTGTTTTTCTGCTTCTGTTGACTCTTCTTGTTGTGCTTACCTTCCATTTTTTTCACAGAGAACGGTTCACTTTCAGGTTCACCTATAGAAGGAACGCGAATAGGAATGCCTTGTTCTATGGCCTTCTGCAATTGTTTCTTTAGCTTTTCTTTCTTTCGCTTTTGTTGTTTAGCAGACTGGTTTCCACTTTTGCTAATTGCTTTTTTCGATTTGGTTGTAACATTTAAATTCTTTTCTTTCGAATTGTCAGATCCAGCTTTCTTTTTATGCTTCTTGGAGGTCACCTGAGAAGACACATTATCATTTGCAGTTGTAGCCATTTCGTTTGCTTCCATCATGTCCTGCTTCAAGTGTGGCATTTCTCTTTTTTTGCTATCCAGCATGATGGTGTCATTATCATTGTTCGTACTGCCAACTATATTCTGTTTTGTATTTGTGGGTATAGGATCGTCCTGCATTTTATCTTTGTTTATCTCACTTTTGGCTTTTTCATTCTCAAACATACTGTCTCTGTTAATATCAGATGGATGATCAATATGGTCATCTCCCGAAGAAGCAGTCGATTCTTTGTTGCTGGAATTGTCGGTAATATCTTTATGATCAAGTGCTTCCATAGCCTTCTTTGTGACTTTTGGATTACTGTTGATGATGTCGTTGGCAGAAAGTAAATGCTTATCTCCAGTCATATGTTGACCACCATCTTTGTTGCTCATCTCTACTGATGCTGTTTTAATTGCGAGTACTACTGAATCATCCAATATGTACCCATCTGAGTTACTCGATACAATATCAGGCGATTCAACAGTTTTGGTTGCTTTACTATCTCGTTTTATTCTATCAGAAGCACTTAAAGCTACGCCTTTTTCTTTTGCATATCTATTTATTTGGACATCATCGTCTTGGAAAAAAGGGATCATCGAGTTATACATGGATCGAATTTGAGCATTTTCAACTTCGTCTTCCGTGTCAGTGACAGATTCATCGAATTCACTGATATCAGGTTCAGAATCAAAGTCAGTATCATCAGTCATGTTATCCTGAGTCGCTTCTTCCAAGTCTGCTTTTTCTTTGTGCCTATCCATCGAGAGTGCGTCTACTGTCTTTTCTGTGTTATGTTCTTCTTCTGCATCTCCAGTCAAACCAGGTTGGGAGATATAATTCCCAATCAAGTGAACAGGGCTATTTTACAATGATTGTCAATTTTCATTTTATTTGATTCAGTAGATAAACAAACGATTGTTCAAAGTTGTCTACCTCCATCCTTTATTGACAAGAATGATTTCCTCTCCTGCCAGTACCGTTAGATCAATGACATTAGTTTCTTGCTAAATAGAAAAGAGTATTATCAGTACTCTAGGTAAATATTAGCTGTTGATAATAAGTCGCGTAACTTACCTTTTTAGACATTAGAGTACAAAGAGTATACTCGGGGCTACCACCAAACGACATATTGACAGAGGTCTTTTTTCGATTGGCTTTCTTTTTCTTTTCAGTTGCCTTGCCCAAAGTAGCCTGCAACCATCAAATAAACCCAAATGAGTTGAGCTGTTTGTCATATTGAAAGTAAACTTTTTTGTTTTGCTTTTTTACCATGCTGATCCTAACTGCATTCTCAAAAGGCAGAACGATGGTAGATTTGGGTTGTATTGTACATCCTATTTCAAAAATACCATTCGCTTTTAGTTAAATATCTTAAATGAGCAGCTTGATGTTGTTGATCAATAACGAATGTACCCCAGAGTCCTCTCACCAACATTGTCTTTTTATACAACCAAAAAAATAAAAAGAAGAGCGAAAGAGATCAAGGTTTCGTTTTTTCAGGTTTCATTTTTTAATTTTATTTTTTTTTTGTTAATGCAAAGATCTTTAGAGGGGTAGGCACGTTAGTACAGATACTCTATCAAGTACCATTGTTCAAACTATTTGCTTAATATCAATTGCCATACCCTATGTAGATAGTGCAAAATGAGCAAGATGGATAGGTATGAATGTCCCCAATACGGCCTAGATATAAGCACCACCGATACTACCACTTCTGACGTTGTTTGACTCTCAATACCGCTTGTTCTCGAAATGCTCAATCAGAAATGAAACCATACATACACTGAAATAGGAAGCAAAAAAATAGTGGAACAGATGGGTGAAAAGAAGGAACTGTAGCGAAGGCACCTTTCACCAAAGATTAGCTACCTCACAAACTTGATTGCAGACCACCCTACGTCTTTACGGTTCCCGTTACTGATGCTGCAACCGTTGTTGTTGCTCTGAGAGATCATCGTTATCTTTTTTAGTTTTATATAATTGTATATGGATGGTAAAGCTTTTCAGTCTTATACCATCATAATCCCCCCATCCTTTCTGATATTGTAGATGATAAATGAAGAATGTCGCAGTAAAAACTGCAATAGTAACATAGACGACCACTCTACAGTTGGATTACCAATGAGATAAAATCCTAGACTGTTATCATCGCAGCTGCGTGTGTAATCACACACTCAGGAAAGGCGAATGAATAGGTGAAGAAGCCAATATGTCATTTTAGCAAGGCGTTATTGTTGTCCCCCATGGTGACGTTCAGACGCTGGAAATCTTTTCTGAAAAATTAGATTGATAGTGGAAAAAGACTGTTTATGTCACCCTCAGTAGCAAGCTGTACTGGATGTTTGATGGGCTTTTCGAAATGCTTGTTCATATCGGTATCATTATCAGCGCTGTCTATGAGTATCATATCCCTTTAACCCCTGAAAGTTAATTTATGCAGAATTCTTAAAGTAGGCCAATCAATGATCTCTGATTTGTTCATATATCATAGCTGTATACAGTTATGTCACGAATAAACTACAATTCGATCCAGAATAGTGTGCTTTGATAAAAAGACTAGAAAAGAAAAAAGTTCCTTGTGGGTTTATAGATTTATTAGTTGGAATATAGAATGATGAATAAAAATGAGTATGTGTGGGGATGAGTTAGCATAATAGTCAATAGTAAAACAGTCATTGCTGATGCTACTGATGCTGCATTTGTTTCTAGTTGAAAGCACGTCCATTGGATAGAGTAGAATACATTTCATTAATCTCTTTTTCAAACACTTTCTTTGCTGTTTCGCGTTTCAGTTTGAAGGTGGGGGTCAATAAATCGTTTTCAATTGAGAACTCATTAGGTGTCAAATGAACAGCGCGCATTTGTTCAAAGCCCTTCAAATCATTCTGTTTGCAATAAGCGCTGAGTACCTTGAGTAATTCTTTCTTGACATCGGACGAAGTGTAGGGTTGTTTCTCTTCTGGGAAATTCTTTTGGAGCCAAGCAGGGAACGCTTCTTTATCAGGAACAATGACACCTACCAATGAAGCTTGCATAGAATCACCGTAGACGAAAGCTTGAGCAACCAATTCGTGTTTCTGATAGACGCCTTCGATTTTTTCAGGAGCAATATATTCACCCTTCCATAGGCAAATAAGAACATGTCAGTCAAGCACTTTCTCTTTGCTTATACACTCGTTTGTCTTTACCTGAGAGAGTTTGAATATGTTTTTCAATCTGTCAATGATTACAAGACGATTGGCGGAATCAAACATACCAATATCGCCTGTATGTAGCCAGCCATCCTGATCTACAGCTTCTGCCGTCTTTTCAGGTGTCTTGTAATATTCGCGCATTACAGCATGGCCACGAACACAAATTTCACCGCGAGGATAAGGCTTATCGGTAGAATGATATTCCATATCAGGTACATCGACTAATTTGATTTCAGAACAAGGGAAAGGAACGCCGACCACACCTGAGGTATTATCGTCGGTGATTGTCTATCCAGATATGGAAGAAGGGAGGAGGGGAGGAGGGTTAACATAGCCGTCTTCTCTACTTCCATTGAATGCATCACTTTACCAAACAACCAGCGCAAAAGTTCTCGGTCTGACCATAGCCTTCGTAAACCTTTGCTGAAAAACAAATGCGCATAAAGTCCATTACATCAGGTGAGACAGGTGCTGAACCACTCAGAATGAAGCGAAGACGACCACCTAGCTTTTGTCGAATGGCGCCAAATACAACGCGATCCCAAAGCCAATGGTGGACGGTCTTGTGTAATTGCGCTTTTTTCGCATTGAATGCTGTGTGGAACAGATAAGCAGCGATACCGCCTTTGGCCTTGACACCTGCAAGTACTTTATCATAGATACGATTGAAAAGACGAGGGACTGAACAGAAAACAGTAGGCTTGAGTTCAGCAATGTCATCTAACAATTTTAATGTATCGCCCTATATTCAATGGAAAAAGTGAATAGACTGAAATAGCTGGAAATAGTTTAGACAGAGGTCCTACCTGGTAATAGCCAAGAGCAGCACCTTTGAATATATGAATACCTTGAGCAGCACGTTCAAATACATGCGCCAAAGGTAAATAAGAAATATAAACGTCATCGCGAGTGATCAAGGCAAATGTCCCTTTATCACCCACAGCAGAGATACTCGAAATGGCAGCTACACTAGCACTTTGTGTCAAGACAACACCTTTGGGAACACCTGTGGTACCACTATGAATGATAAAAATGCAACATTTATGATGTGAGAAATTTCAGAAAAAAAAGAAAGTTTTTCTTGTCATCCGATAATAGACATTTCCAGACAGTAACAGTAGTAATACCCATTCACAAAGCTTCTATCCTTTTACGCTAATTACTGCTGATGCTGTCATGAACATTAATTACTACTACTGCTGCTACTGTTACCCACTGCCACTGTCACCACCACTGCTGGTATAAATCCCAATCCCACCCCTTCGTCCCCAACCAACACACCCCACAGACAAAGTTGAGCACAAGACTTTTTGTTCCCCCATTTCCATTCTTCTTGCTTCTCCTTGCTATCCATTCTTTGTCTCCTTTCCACGCCAATGCCATTACTTTGATTCCCAAAATCACAAGATCATGATCATAAGTGAATTAACTCCCTATTCCCAATACTATACCTTGTATAACAGATAGTCGCAATGTCTTCAGGTTGCGTATTTCCAAGTTGATCTCCTTGAACAGACGCACCTAATGTTTCCACTTCCCGGAATGTCAATACCTTAATACCTGCTTCCTGTTCAGCTGTTTGTTTCTTGCTAGGATCAATCGTATCATCCATCACAATGACGGTCTTGATGTATCCCAAACTCTTATTTTTAACTAATCGAGTGATGTTGTCAAGTTTGTCAGCACTAAGTACAATGAACTCCATTTCTGTTTGATTGACAATGTATTCCATCGCCTCTTCTCCTAGTGTATCATACAAAGCAACAATAATGAAGGATTGACGATAGGAAGCCAATTCTGTCATTGTCTTTTCGATGTGAATTGGGTTCATTTTTTTTTTAAAAAAAAAAGAAGGCATACAAGAAGAGAGAGGATAGTTAGATAAATGCTTTGCTTTGCTCGCTTAGAGGATCTGTTAGTAAATCTATTGATTACTTACCCATTCAGGTCGATTCACTGAATAGACACCAATGGCCTTTTGTCTTGTCAAACCAAGTTGCAGTAATCCTTTTCCGTAGTTTGTAATTCGCTCATGTACTTGAGGATAGGTTTGCCAAACGTATTCTTTGGCTTGACCGTCTTGATCAATGCGACGAGTGCCCATGAAAGGACGTTCGCCAGCTAGTTGATAACCATGCAAGTACATATCCCAGAGCGTTCTGATATCTTCTGATGGACGAGCGACGAGTTTGTCTACGAATTTGAAGTGACGATAAGGTACGGTTTCACCTTGTTTTTGGACAGCACCAGGTGCAGGTACAGCATAGGGAGGTTGGAAAGCAGGTGGCATAGTTCGGTTTTTTTCTTTTATAAGAGTATGCTGTCACTTGGTTTTAACTGTGTTGATACCGCGAAAGAGAAAAAATGCAAATGTAGAGGAAAAAAAAAAAGTGCACAAAAAAAAATAAAAAAATAAGCTGCAAAGTATTTCGATAAAACAAGGTGCTATCTGAAATTGAGCTTTTTTTTAAGGTCACATAATCAAACAAATGAAACTCAGTCTTTGGTTTATTGTCAAAGTCAGAAATATACAAAAAAAAAGCTTTTTTAAGCTTTTCTGTCTCCTTCAAGTTTTCGAAGACTATTTTTAGTAGATTTAATATGTACTTTTCCATCCTCTCTCAGTTCAGGCACAATGCCCATGTCATCTAGCTCTTTACTCTGAACTACTTCCTCTGGCCGTAATTCAGCTATGATCGCTTGATTTTTAGGATTGTTCTCCATGACGTTACGCAAGGCCAAGGTTGCATATTCACGAAGATCTAAGTTATAGAATAGCGTTAGTGTCAAGTTGAACAAGGAACAAAATCAACTTTAAGACTTTTTACATGGATTGGCATCATCAATTTTCAATTGATTGAGAATAAGTGGTATACCTCCCTTTTCACGGATCTAAGAAGGAAAGAGTCAATTCTTAGTTCCCCAGTTTCTTTACGCCCATAATGAGCCTGTGTATACATGTACACAAAGGACACACAGACACACAGACCTCAAATCACATTACCTCATCCTGTATTTTTTTGTCTTTGAATGTAAGTGTAGCTAACAGTCTGATGCATTCTCGTTTCAGATAATGGAACCCAATTTCCGGATTCTTCGTTTCTTCTTTTGCCGTTGCTTGTTCTGGTGACAATTTGACGGACTCAAGCTGACCCAATACATCTATCACGGATCGGTCAGTTGTAACTCCTGACACTTGACAATGAGTGACTTTTACTTTTTACCTAGCATAAGGGTCAATGCGTTTGCTTTTATCAATAAGCTCTTTACATTCTTCTGTTGTTGCTGCTCTATATCAAGCACTAAAAGAGGGTTCAAAATCTGCAGCAATAAGATAATAGCTGTGTAGATGTTGGATATCTGATCTGGTTGCAACGAACTGCCATCTTGCTTTTGTCTGACGGATTCAATGATATCCACCACTTGTTTGCCCATCAACACCAGTTCATGAACAAGAAGTTGAAGCTCCTTAAATTGAACAAAGTCGGGAAACTGGTTATGATACTTGTCTAGATAACTGTGTATTTTGGAGTCGAGAAATTTCAGTAAAATAATCTGATGGTCACTGATTGGATCTTTCTCACTACAAAATGCCAAAAAGTGGAGAGAGTAAGCAAAATGAGATGATCCATACAAAGGACAACGCTGGTTTACCTGAAATCGTCCACTTTCATGAATAACTGCCAGAAATGATGATGTTCAAAGAGCTCACTCATAATAGAATATCTACCATCACCCGTTTAAAATCAAGTTAGCTCTCCTTCTGTGATACTTTTACTTTTGTTATCGGTTTTACCCTAATTCAAAGTTTTTACTCGACTCAAGGTCATGCAGTCGATCGATATCACCAAGTATAGCTGCAATAATCCCTTTACCGACTTTTGTAGTTACTAGCAGATCACTTATATCAAAAAGTAATGAGTGATCGGCATGATACCTATTTTTTTTTTTTTTCGTTTTCGTAGTGAGAATGAAAACATACCATCTTTTCTTACTGGATCGTATGCAATTGATAATCAAGACAAGTGTGCTCATGATCAATGCATCATTGCTTTTTGACAGCAGTAAACTACACTAACAATATTTGTATTCATAGCCCTTCTTTTGATAGCGTGTACTGAACTTTTTATCTTACCTCCAAAGAGTTCCTTTCTCTTCCTCAGACATCCATTCGTCCCATATGCGCTCGATGGCTTCTGTATTATTGGTGATCATGTTACAAATCGCCTGTGTCCCTATCTGCAGCACCATGCTGCTGTCAGCTATTACAAAAGCATAAAAAGTTAAAAATCTATTGTGAGTGCTCCTATCTTTTCCTTCTACACTTTACTTGGACTGCTTATTTTATCGTGCAAAAGGTCCTCAATCCTGTATAAAGCGCCATAGTCACTGTAATAAGAGAAAAGCAAATTTTGAATAGGTCAGCATGAATGCAAAGAGCTTGTTTATTTGTAGAAAAGACTCACATTGCTAGTTGCTGATTACGTAAGTTTCCTGCAACGATATTTCGCGTTAATTTAAGGAAATTGATCAAGCAAGCATCATCACTACAGCTGGAGTCATTGGATAAGGCGGATACTATGTCTTTGAAAAGCTTCCAAAATTCTTCATTGGATCCAAGTTGAATGCTATAGGCGCCATAAGAGAACGGCTTTTCAGTCAGTCTGCCCGTTTTTCACGGTTTGCTGTCCTCGCTTATTATTTTTCTGATCGATCGCATACCGAAATGAATGATCTGTTAAAGTCAACTTGACGCAATCTTCTAATTCTTTTTCGAGTCCTTGTACACTTTTCTGTTTACTTTTGTAGAGTTCAAACGATTCAAGAATGTTGGACATGACAAAACAAACAATGTGTGATTATATAATATAACTTTCGGAATAATGCTGTTGATACAGTTTAAAGTTTGAATGCACTTGCCTAGGCTTTTCAACCCGAGATCGACTTAAAAAGATGCGTGGTCGGACTTTCAAATAGCTTGGATGGGACAAAATTGACGTAGAAAAGGCGTCAAATGGAGTACAACCCACATGCGAGCAAAAAGGTCGACAAGTGTGCGTGATGGGCGTTTTGGTGAAAGACAACTTGTGTCAAATTAAGGATTCAGGAGTTGAATAATGTATAATATAATGGGTATCAAAAGATAATATCCTAATTTTTTCTTTTTGTTTGTCTTAAAATACCCTTTTTAGACTTCTTTCCTTTCTTTTCCTCTTCCCTACTTCATCATCACTTATTCCCTCCTAATAACAATTTCTAAAATGAGTTGTTACGAGCATATTAATTCAAAAATAAACAGTACCACAGTACCACCAGCAGCCGTCGTCGTGACAGCGGCATCTTCTCAAGCAACACAACAAGAACAAACAGAACGACTTGATGATCAAACCGAAAGATTAAACAGACTGGAACTTGATCTACAGACCCTCAATCAAAAATATGTTGCTGAAATTGAAAAACGAGCTCAAGTGCAGCATGAGAAAGAAGCTTTGGAACTTGAATTGGATGATCTTTGCTCTAAACTATTTGAAGAAGCCAATGATATGGTCGCTGCAGAGAAGAAATTACGATCTCAAGTGGAAGACGAATTGAAAGAAACCAAAGAACGCTTACTATGGGAACAATCGCAACTGAATGAACTGAGAATGAAACTATTGGACAATGATAATAGCACCACCACCACCACCACCACCACCACCAGCAGTGGCAGTCGACGAAGCAGTAATAAGTCTTCCATCGCGGAAGTTGAGCAAGTAACCTCAGCTACGAGCCATAATGCCACTCTATCAAACCACCTGACCGACACAACCACGATAGATACGACCACAGTGCATCTGAGTAGCTTTCCACCACCACCCATGACCTTTGATCAGTATCAGCTTCAGTTATTCACCGAATATGTTGAAACCGTCTCAACAAATACGTCGCTACCGCAAAAGAAACAATTCCAGCTTCCTTTTATGAAACTGACTCTGTTGGAAGATATAGAACCGTGTCTTAGATTTCATCCGCTACAACAGCCTGTCAGAAAATTATCTAGTAAAAAAATCATTGATCATCTGTATAAAGAGACCTGTTTAATAGAATATGTGCCTACGACGACTACGACCACAGCAAAGAATATTTGTCAAGCTTGCAATCGTAAACAACCCCCTATCAATTATAGGTTCAAACTCAATGAAAAGGAAACAGAGTGGTTATGGATCGACCAATATTGCAGAGATAGACTGGTTGCTGTTTGCGAGTATTTCGTCTTTATGAGAAACATTCAACATGGATTCTTGAACCATATTACATCTATTCAAGAATTGTACAATGAAAATATCCGTTTGAAATTACAAATGTTCTATTCAAGGTAAAGCAAGTATTTCATTATTTCTGTTAACTACCCATGCCTGCAGAGCATAAATTACATGCATCATGATTATATTTCATTGTACTGACAATCCGCTTTTTTTTTTCAATATGTAGAATGGGCGCATTACCAGTTATTTTAGATGGTTCAGGCATCAACTTTATTCCTGCAGCTGCAGCAGCAGCAGCAACTTTATTAAAAGGGCAGCAGGAGAGTCAACAATTGACAAGGAATAGCACCAGTACAACGCATAGCAGTAGCGCATCTACTTGCGTCTCGGCATCCTCTTCCGTCGCTGCTCTGACGGCTTCCTCGTCTGCTACTTCGAATCATTTGGAAGACGACGTAACAGTTGTAGCTTCTGGGCAACCACCTTTCAAGTTACCTAAAGATTTAAACGACACCAACACCACCGCTACTACTACTACTACGACGACGACGATGACGACGCATTCTTAAGTATTGCTTACCCTATCCGCCCTTTTGACTCCATTTTAAACAAATGTTAAGCAATATTGTATGTTTAGAATTTGAGCAAGAGAGAATGGTTATAAGGTCTTACCCTTACATGATTATAGTTTACTGGCAACCCCTTGAATAACATACAGTATTTTTATAACAGACCCCACAGAAATTTAAAACGATACAGTTAGATACCAACCCAGAGTTTCCCTTTTTCGCCATCATTGTAACAAAATTCTTTTGCTGCTCTTCTTTTATTGAGAAAAAAAAAGAACATATCATATATAAAAATTGCATAAGCTTTATAAGCTTCTCCCTATATTTTTGAAAATTAAAATTGCCATGTACAACCAGTTGAGCCCTTTTCACCACATGCTATGCATGCATTACATAATTACAATAGACTGAGCGAATGAACTCAGCAATAACATGAATTTACAGCATAATCCCATTTTTTTTTACTCAGTCTCTATAACTTCTTTCTCCATCCCCACTCATTATACGCATAACAGTTTAAAGTCAATCTTTTCATGGATGCAGACACCAATAAACAGAGAGAAATTGATCTATTGAATATTCGTCGTCATTTGAACGATGAATCTGATTCAGATCCAAACATTCATCTATTGAGTTCAACCACAGATCATTTCAACGATCATCCTTTTAATGTCAGTCAACATAATACACCTTCAACTCCTAAACCAACGTATAATAGACATCGCTCAAAGGACGACATTAACATTTTTGATGGAGAAAACACGCCACAAAACATCTCTGTATATGGTTTTCTTCTTGGTATGCTGTGCAGCGGCGGATTCATGTTTGCCATCTTCACCTCAAGCTCTATACCTCAGTTCGGCCTTTTTTTAGCCTTTTTAGCCTTATTTCACTTTTTAGAATACCTTGCCACTGCTCTATTCAATGCCGACAAATTGTCTTTAGACTCATACCTTATCAATCACAGTGCACATTATCATGCGGCACATGCTGTTGCCTTGGTTGAATTTTTGATAGAATACTATTTCTTTCCACAGCACAAATCAGTAAGGTGGATCAATTATCTTGGTTTAGGACTCGTTATTTTAGGTCAAAGTTGTAGGACAATCGCTATGTTCTCAGCAAGACATAACTTTTCACATCATATCGTGGACTATAAAGAGAAAGACCACGTTTTGGTACAGCATGGCATTTACAGGTAATTGAAAAAAAATAGGTTTTAAATACATTACGTCCAATTGATGCATAACAATGGCCTTTTATTATTAGCATTATGCGGCATCCTTCTTATTTTGGCTTTTATTGGTGGGCTATAGGCGTCCAAGTGCTATTGTTGAACCCTATCTGTCTTGTATTGTTTATTTATTGGTTACATAGATTCTTTTCTGAACGAATTGCGTATGAAGAGCACACATTACATCGCTTCTTTGGTCAAGAATGGCTTCAATATAAATCGAAAACATCTACTCTAATGCCATTCATCTCTTGATCAAATGATGAGAATAAGAGTATCATCTATAGAGGGATAGCAAAATAATCACAGGTGATTTATATAATAGAAAATAAATAGATCGTTTGGTATACAGTTGTTTCAAAACATAAGAACAACAAAAAAAAAAAAGTTTATGCAATAGAGGGAAGTGTTTCGCCCATGCGTAGAATGGCTGCTAGCCATCGTTCATCTTCTTCCCAGCGAATACCGCTTTCAAGTATGAGACCCTATAAGAGGCAATCCATGATTAGATTGGCAGTCCCCCTTACTTCCCTTTTATCATAGAACATGTACTTACAGTCAAGACGCCACGCGTAACTGCTATCTGTTCCTTTTTATCTTGAATAGCCTTTAACAGGGCTGCTGTTTCTGGATCCTGCTCGGATGCATCAACCGCTCGTGTCTTTTGATCTCGTAAATCATCCACACGTTGCATCATCTCTCTATTTTTCTTATGCTGTTGAATGATTTGCGACTGCACTTCTGTCAATTCTCTCTTGTATTGATTTAATTCTTCTAACACGCGCATAAATTGGATCACCAACCCATCACGTTTACGAACTTTTTCTTCCGTCTTGGATTTGATTTCTCTCGTAGCATGATCAAACGTCTTTTTGTTGTCGCTTCTGTCAGGGTATAATGCTTCCACTGTGAAGTACTGCTTGTCAAGTAAATTCAAGAGTCGCTCTTGCGTTTGATTTACTTGATTGATGTCTTGCAACGCCTCCTGTTGTTTATCCACAAGACGTTCATATGCCATGATGCCATCGTTTACGTGCAAACGATCAGCATCCGATGGAATCGTGAAACTTCGAGCCTTGTTGGAAGCCATTTCGTTTTGTTGGAGTTCTGCGATTCTTCGTCTGAGCCATTGGATTTCACGAAGTGATGCAAGAATTTGTTTTTCTTTGTTGGTTAGAAGAGATGAGTTCTTGCCGTTTGTTTGAACTCTGTTCGTAGACTTGAGAGTATTGGTAAAGCTGTCATCGATGAAACTACTCATTGTTCCTGTCACGATGATCGATCAAAGGGTTGGATGGCAGGAAAAGGAAAAGGGAAAATTCTTTTCTTTTTTTTTTCTTAACCTTTGCCCCCGTAGCTGCAGTTTTGAATAAACAATAGGGCAGTAATGCTATCACTGAGAATAAATAAGGTAATACTTCCAATGAACAACCGCAGTAGATTTACGTTGTTATCTACTGTTTGAAGCAAACGAAGTACCCTTATCCTCTTCCTACATCACATGAACCGCACATACAGTAGTACAAGAACTGTTGCTCGGCCTTAACACCCTGCTGGTACTACCTGAATACAAAGATGTAAATGAAAAAATAACACATCTAAATATGGTAAGAAAATACTAAATCTTGACTGCATGGCAGAATGGGATGATAGACAAATGGACGAAAGTGGCTTACTAAAATAAGACATTATTTTGATCGATCTTGCCATTTACTACAACAACGTATTAGGCCTTTACACGTTCGACTATTACATTAGCTTTACGCCTTACAGTCGTTATAAAGGCTACCGTATTGGTTTATGTAGTTTGTCTTTTCTGTTTACACTACTTTCTCTTTCTCTCCCATCCTCTTATACCTCTTGTGAAATGACTGCAGATACTATATACGTACCACAACCGCTGCGATCGAGTGACGTAGATAAGCATATTGCTGTCCAAGAAGCAGGTACTTTTTTCTTCCTACAATGATGGGATGCGATGTACACATGTTTCGAGCGCTTACCTTTTGATTTTAAAAATATAGATGGAAACCTCAGGCCTATTGCCGGAATGAACGCTATCGATGCTGCTGGTTTACCTGTTGCAATAGGAACGATGCAAAAGAGTAAGCCGCTACCAAAAACCCCTTCGGCAACAAAGCTGTCAACAGCTAGCAAATTCAAATCTTTATCGCTTCCTCCCATTGACACTAATGTACACCAACAACAACAACAGCAGCAGCAGCAGCAGCAACAACAACCTGCTCCCTCTTGGATAGTTACCCCGTTAAAAACCATTCGCGAGAATAATAATGCTCTACAGCAAGAATATCGGTATTCAACGGTACAACAGCCGTTTATTGAAAACCATTACAGTAATGAGAACAATTATGACCTTCACAGCAATGTGAATAACAATGAAATGCTTTTGACACAAGCTCATTATTTGACGGGTTATTACGATCAACAGTCCATCCATTACGGACAACAGTCAATAAATTACGGACAACAGCCATTATCCCCTCATCAGCAATCACCCTATTGCTATGATCCGAATTTGTCACAGCAACAGCAACGTCAAAATCATTGCTACACTTTGTACCAACCTATCGCGTCGTACAACGGCTATTACCAAGCTCCTGCTGCTGCTGTTGCTTCAGTAGCTACTGACTGCAGTCACGACCCAACCGCAATGAATAACAATGCATCTGCCTCTCTCAATGAAAGTATGAGCAGCGGTATTGTTATAGGTAACAATAAGCAATGGAAAGTATCCTCGGCAAAGAGCAGCCATAGCAATCATAGCGGGTCGTGCGTAATAAAGTCAAAAGAGGTCGGAAGATCTAGTAGTTTAAAAATAGAATGCGCCACCCTTACAAGGGAACGAAGAGAAGGTACATTGTCCAACAGTAATAGCAGAAGATCCGAGCCATCTACACATTTGGGAACATTGTTTGAAAAACCGCATGAGCCTTCCAACAATGAACTGATCAGCCATCATGGTGCAGTCAGTATCGTCAGTACCACTACGCTTAGCCATACTACTTCTTCAACTCAACTGCAAGAGCAAGCAACTTGCACAGCTCACTATGCGAAAGCTCTGACACGGAAAATGTCTAAAGAAGCAGTTGAATCTACTCATCCTTGCTATAGCGTCAATGTCGATAAAAAACAGGAGGAATTTGCATTACACAAGAACAGTGCTGTCTGTGATACTATGAAAGTACCTGATAGAAGGAAATTGTCAGAGGAGGTCTACACCAACATTGCCCAAACTTTCCTGACCTCGAATGCAGCAGCATCCAGTCAGAGCTCCGAAACATCTACAAGCGCTGATAACAGTCCAGTCTCTAGTAGCCATAGTAGCCCTTCTACTCCAGCTCAAGTTCTTCCGCATGATCCTACCGCGTCGTCAGACGCCAAATCCGCTACTGCTGCTGAAAAGAAACGTAATACAATTGCCATTCCGTTCCTCCTTTCTCCTGTCAATGAACTCTACAGTAACGATCTGAATAATGACAATGATCTGTCTGCTTCATTTTTTGCAACTGAGAATTATTTCCAACAACCCATGAGTGCATCTCCTTTTTCCACTCCTAGGATTTTGTCGCCTTGGGGTACTACTACCTCAAAACGATCTCCATCCAAAGGTGCTAATTATCAACGACCTACGTCTGCAGCAACTGCCTCTATTATTAAGCGTGTGTCGACAGGTTCTGTTCCTAATCTTTCAGTCCTTACAGCTCAGGCACCTGACGAGGTGTCTTTGCAGCAACCTATTTCTGTAGCTACGCACTGTATAGCGACGAGTCAAACCTTCTCCCACAATGACAATACTCAAACAGACAATCCTAAGGACAAACTCATCACCCAACAGCAAGAACAGCAACATTTGCAGCAGTATTGTTCAACAACGCCAGCCTTTAAAACAACATCGACTCCTCCTACAACCATCCCAAAGTTATCGAGTGGCAATGATAGCCATGTCCCCTCATTTAGTATTGCTTCCTGCAGCCTCATCAATATACGTTCCAACATTAAACTCTATCGACGAATGGCACTCAAAACGCACAGCACCAATATACAACTCGCATATGCAAAATACTTGATACAGATTGCCAAATTATTTGGAAGTGGCAGTAGCAGTAAGGACACCAGTAACAACAAACATGGTAAAGCGACAACCAAACGTCGCCCTTTGCCACAATCTATGTCGTCCTCCTTGACATCCTTTCCTGAAGAGGACCCTACTACAAGTAAAGTCACTTCTAACAGCAGCTATGCATCTTCTGCAAAAGCGAGCAGAGGAACTTTAGCTAAAAACCGAAAGCGAACAAAAAATCATCGTTACCAACATCACGCCCACCCTATCAGTAGCAGCCATAGCAATAAAAAAGCAGCTGCTTCAACTGAAACTCCTTCACAGATTCGATATCGACTATTGACGGAGGCTGGTTATTGGATTGAACGCCTCGCGCGTACAGGCAAACCAGAAGCTCTATTTATTCAGGGTCGTTGGTATTTGTTAGGCCCCAATGCCTCAGAAGATGAAGGTTGTGTCTTGAAAGCCTACACTGTCAAAGTACAAGAATCCAAAGCATTCAAATGCTTTTTAAAAGCGTCCAGAGGCGGCTGGACAGAAGCGCATTATGAGCTAGCTCAATTGTGGAAAAAGCGTGGTCAATATGCTCGAGCTATTCAATGTTACGAAAAGGGAGCTAACGCGAATCATACGCCATCCATCTATGTAAATAAAAGCCAAAAAAAAAACCCCCCTTCCTCTCAACATTTTACTACGTAGCAATGAGTAACCAATAGATCATTTTTTCCTTTTAGAAAATGGCCAAAGTTTACCTACGCGGTCAGTTGAAGAAGAAGAAAAACATTCGAAAAGGTATGGATTATTTAAAGAAAGCGGCGGATATGGAAGATGCTGCTAGTGCCGAACCAGCATTTGTCCTTGGTTGCATTTATGCTCATGAATATGACCGCATTGGTATCAGAAGGTAAATCATCTCTTGTAGCTTCTTGAACCCTGTTGACCAAATAAGCTCGTAATGACTAATTTTGCTTCAGATACATTCAGGACGATTTGAAAACTCCCATGGAATCTTATGTTAGTGTAGATGAAGATGAAGAGGACTCGGCACTAAATAACAAACTTGCTCTCAACTATTTGAGGAAGTCTGCAGATTTTGGCTATGCTGACGCTATATATTTCATGGGTCAAGTGTACGAAACAGGCATGTTGGGCCAGTTATGTGACGTGTGGCAAGCTTTCCAGTTTTACACAAAGGCTGCCGATGTCGACCATGCTGGAGCTATGCTAGACCTATCGCGTATTTATTGTCAAGGTATACCTAGTTTGCTAGCTGCTCAACATGAGCTCGCTTTTAAATGGTGCAAACGCTCTGCCGATCTAGGATTTGATCAGGCCGAGTATGTCTTGGGCAAGTATTACGAGGAAGGAATTGGTGTTGTTGCAAACTTTGCAAAGGCATTAGAATATTACAGTAAAGCGGCTTCTAAAGGTTACCAGCCAGCAGCAGAGAAAATGAACTATCCTATGATGCAGGGTGCTAACAGAACAAAGCATATTTCAAGAAGTAATGTTTCAACAACATCCATATTTGTGTCTACCTCTGCTCCTCCGCGAGTAAAACAAGACGAAGATGATTATACCACGGAAAAAGAAGACAGCAAGTCTACTAACAATGAGAGGAAAATTAAGAAATCCAGTAGCAAGAAAAGCATTTGTAATATTCAATAAACTTGTCAAATAATTCTCAACAGCATACTCAATCTCTGCAATCAATAAAGTAAAAATGGCAATTCGGAGCCATTGCTCTCGTGTGTTTAAACCCAAAAAAAAAAAAAAAAAAAAAAAGAAAAGCACGCGATTATCTAAAATACTTATTGATGTATTAGCAATGAAATGCATGGAGAGAATGGAATATGCTTAAAAAATTGAATCTACAGCAGTAGATATGACAGCTTAATACGTGAAAAGGGATCGTTATATAGAAACGTTATTAATGCTACGGCAGGAAATAAACATAATATTAAGCTTAATACGTGATAACGAGACAGTATTATGTTGCTCTGTACAGAATAAATGGGGTATTTATGTAAGGTCACTCCAGGTACACTAATGGCACTGTAGATCATGTGTTGCTTTTGATTTTCCATTCCCAAACAAGAAGTGCCCGATTCCAGCTCCTAGTACTACTGCAATCATCAAATAGCCATTGTAAGTCATAAAGACTAACATGAGCCAAAAACTCACTGCAACAAGAAATGCATAGATAATGGATCGTAATGCCTGCTCCCTATAAGAATACCTATTCCTGCGACAATAATGATGAGAACCCTCTCACTTTATCCTAATGGCTTACTCGTTGTTTAAGTTACCTGGCTAGAATCATATTTTTCCTGAGAAAGCTACCGCCTTGATTTGCCGTCTCACAATCCTCCTCATTGCCTCCGTTGCCGACAAGAGCATTCTGGCCTGCTACTTTCTTTTTTTCCGCTTGAGACCACTGTTCACACGATGCAAAACAAACACGTATATATTCATACCCTGCAGCAATCAAGAATATTGCCAGACAAGACATTACAAGTTCCAAGATATTATGGATATGCCAAAATTCAAATACTATACAGACATCTTTCACTTGCCAATTGAAAAGCATCTATTCAAGGTTTTTATGAGATGAAGCAATGTCATTGAGTGGGGCATAAAAATCTGTTGGCATGGAAGTTACACTCATTAAACATCCAGCCGACATGTCGTTGTCTGGCAGAACTTGTGCACCAGAAAGGTCGTGTTCTGCCATGTTCAACATGTTGTGATCTGTCATCATATGTCCTTCCTGTCCTTCCATTTGGATTCAAAATATAGTTAGGGTATATGGATACAAAAGTATATTTGAGATAAGGGGGAAAGAGAGAGTTAGACAGCACCATGCCCCTTTTTACGTATAAGTATCAAATGCAAAATCGATATCACATTTAGGCTCTTGCAGATCGTGATTTTTTTGTACGGACTTTGGGATTGCCCATAAAAATAGATCAAATTTTTGGTCAAAAAGAGCAGCTGCCCCTTTAGGATATCTCCCTATTTCTAATTTCTATTCCAACCCTTAGGCAATACAAAAAATATCCTATATGCTCTATGCTTGCAGAGATTCATAAAGTTGCCGCAATCACACGCCTGATAACGATCGGTTTAGCGATCGCTAGCTATATTTTCATTGGTAGTTACGACTCATCGGCCGAGATTCAACTGGACTCATCGAGGCCACATGTTCTTAATGTATTTCTACGATGGGACGCTATGTATTTCCTGCATATTTCAGAATTTGGATATATCTTTGAGCAAGAAACAGCATTTTTTCCTTTGATGCCATTAATAGCGAGATTCATAGCGAATACAGGTAGAGAATAGATGAAGGTTGTCTTTTGACACTTTTTTTTTTGTTTCTTACCTTTTTTGAAAGAAAAGGGAAAGGAGGACAAAAAAAAAACTCAAAAAAAAGGGACTTGAAAAACTCCAAATTGTATTATTAAACATTTAAATGGGATATCATCATAGTCTTCTGGCCTTTACAATCGATACTGAGCTATAGATATACATTACTGCTTGCTGGTGTGACTATAGCTAATGTATGTTTTGTACTAGCAGCTGGTGCACTTTATAGGTAAGCATGAAAATAGAGAAGGAGTATAGCACAGGGCGCATTGATAGATTACATTACTACAAGGTTAACTATAGCATTGCTTCCGGGCAATAAAAAGCTAGCCTTCGCTTCAGCTATCGCATTTTGTCTATCACCACCTGCCATGTTTATGTCCTCTTTTTACACTGAGTCATTGTTCGCATGGATAACATTTGAGGGGATGCGCTTTATTGCCCAAAAAAAATACCTCTTAGCGGCCCTGATATGGAGTTTCGCATCGGCAGCTAGATCAAATGCCATTGTCTACAGCGGGTTTTTCTTTTACGACTTGTTTTGGATGCGTTTCGTGAATCGCAAGGTATAGCTACAAAAAATGGCTCACTGTTTGCCCTTCCTTTTATCAGAAACAAAAAAAATATACATATATATATTGACACGCTTTCCTCGGCATAAGCGCTATTTGACAGGCTTAGTGAAAGCATGCATCTACACATTGATTACCATTTCCGGTTTCGTTGCGTTTCAATATTATACTTTTAACAGATTTTGCAGTTTGGACCGACCATGGTGCGAGAATAAGCTGCCATTACTTTATTCGTTCGTCCAAAAAGAATACTGGTAAGTATCTGGCGTTGAGGCCTCGTTTGATGTTCATTGGTTGCGTAGACTATATCGCTCAAATACTTACTATTGATTGGCTTCATCCTTACCATCTGCATAGGGGCAATGGGTTCTTGGCCTATTACGAAGTCAAACAAATACCCAATTTTGTGTTAGCGGCACCGATTATTTTGATCAGTCTATTTGGCCTGAAGAACTACATACAGCACGACAGTCTTCGATTCTTGACGATCCATCTCATGTCCTCCAAAACACCCTATCGAAAGGCGGACGAAAACCAAAGTTATACCAGTTCAGCGTTGGCCGTTTACATGTATCTTTGGGCATTCTTATTGGTATTTGTTTGTTGTAATATGCATGTTCAAGTGATTATTCGTTTCTTTACTTCGCTTCCACCCTTGTACTGGTTTGTCGGCGCTCTATGGTCCAAGGCGTTCGGTAGCTCTCAGCTGGATAAAAACGTCCAATCTACTGTTGCAGCCAATTTGGTTTTTAGTTACTTTATCCTCTATGGACTGGCTGGTATTGTTTTGTTTTCGGGATTCTTACCTCCTGCTTAATTATAGTACTATCGCTCAACATTTTTTGTAATATAATGCATCCTTTATGGAAAGGTGAAATTACTCTATTGCTCTAAAAGTATCTTTAGAACAAAATAAATGCTGGTAAAAAAGCTGCAAGACGGCACAACATATTATAACACAATGACAATGTGATTTTGCTAATTGCAAAAAAAAAATGGAGTAATAAATACATTATTTTCTCTCCTTGATAATAACGTCGGCCTAGTGAAGTCAAACGAAAAATGCAAAGCACAGGCGACAAGGTTTTCTTTTATAACTACTGGTAATTTTTTGATTTGAAAATAGATGAATTAAAAGAATAATAGAGTGAAAGGACTGTGTAAAATCTGAATCTGAACATAGAGCATAAACATAGTAGTAAGTGAGGCAACATGGCATCCTCTTCATAGGGTATGAGAGGAATTAGGTTACAGCGGAGGTAGGCGTGCACGAAGGTCGGTCGAAGGTAAGATCGAAAAATGTGGCTCGCATGCGTATAGTCCGGCAGGAAGTTCAGGTGATTCGCTACATTTCAAATTTCTACCTCCGCTGTAACCTATTGAATAGATTTTAAATATTTTATGAATTTTCATCTGAAGCGGGTATAGCTCAGCTGGGAGAGCGTTAGACTGAAGATCTAAAGGTCGGGTGTTCGATCCACTCTAGCCGCATTCATTTCTTTTTCATTTTTATTGCTTACCGTGATACGTTTCGGTTGTTTTTGTATGTTTCCATTCACTTAGAGCAGTTTTACTTTATTTTTTTATAAAGGTGTTGGTATAAGGCTCGATCACTCAGCACAGTTAGATAGACGTTTTTTTTTATTTCCTTAGCTTATTCCGATACACAACGGACAGTCTTCTTTTATGTTGTTAAATGAATTTTATTAAGGCAACTATGTATTTTTGTAGAATAGTAGTAGTAGAATGAATGTGGATTCAAGGTATGTTAGTCGGTAGTGGCGGTTGTAGAATGGGTTGACTTTGTGGAAACCGATGGCTGCGGAACCAATGTTGTTTGTGGAGAAGTAAAATTAGGATTTGTAAAAGGCAAGACAAAGCCACCTACATCATGAAGTTGGTGGTGAAAAACAGCAGGACTGTTGTTGTTTTGAATGAAATCTTCGTAGGAACGAGGAGGTAAATAGTGTTGATAAAATTGATAGAGTTGTTGTTGTTGTGGAGGGTGATGGTTGGTAAAGGTAGAAGTGAAGAGAGGATAGGCATCGGTAGGAGGACAGGTGTTTTCAGCATGAGCAGCATCAGCAGCAGTAGCCGTATTGGTGGAGGCAGAAGAAGAGGATGTAGAGGAAGACGAAGAGGAAGGTTGTAGTGGTATATCATCGGGCTTATAGACGGTATATTGTTTCTCTCCAAAAGCGAAAGGCTTTCTATTGCTTGTCGTAGAGGATACAGTCGTGTTTTCGATGACGGTATCGTTCTCAGAAGAGGAGGTAGGGATAGCTGGTAATTGTTTATCCACAGCAGCGAGTAGGGGATTACGGCCTTGATGATGAGAAGTCAAGGTTCTTCTCAAGTTGGATTGATCTGGTGTCCAAACGTCGATGGCGTTCAAAGCATCCTCTACAATACGTTTTGTTTTCCTTTTGGGATATTGTTCTTGATTTGCAGCAGCAGCAGCAGCAGCAGCAGTAGAGCAGCCATCCTCTGCTGCTGCTGCGGTTGTTGTTGTTGTTGTGTCTTCCGTTTCTGTCTCGTCGCGGTGGACTTTGAGCTCGTCAACAATGTATTTTCCAAAGACAGACACGATGTCTGTTTTACGGGCCATGGCATGCATTCCGTTCAAGAGCAAATAAAGCGCTTCCTTTGTCGCCATGGTTCTGAATGCCACGAGTTCATCTTCATCGGGTTGGGTAAACGACTGCAGACGGCTCAATTGTTCCTGCAGATGGGCTTGTTTTTCTCTAGAGGAAGAGGAAAGAGAGGTTTGCATACGATCGATCTGGTCCATGAGTTTGCGTTTTTGATCACGGGCAGGTTGGAGAGCGGCTTCTTTACGTTGGATTGTTTTGAGAGTGTCGCGATAAAGATCCATGGTATGAGCCCACTCCATAAGGATATTGGACCATTGACCGAGGAGTTCACCCACACCATACGTCACGTCCTGATAACAATAACAAGAGAACAGAGGTCGGTACGATAAAAAGTGTGTTGGATGGGCTGCAACGGAAAAAAGTACTTACAGAAAAATTTTGACCTAAAACAGACCCAAATGTTCGTAGATGGCTTGCAGAAACACGGTTTTGTTCGGCTAATTGAGAGATGGACTGACTGGACTTTTTCGTCAAGTCTAAAACACCAGCGAGACCCTTTTCCGAGATGGAAGAGCTATGGTTACCGTAGGTGTCTGCTGTGGTCGAAGAGAGTGCTTTATGAAATAATTGCTCCAACATGGGTTTGATGAATGATGATTCTCTGTTGAAAAAAAAAAAGAGATCGTTTTTATAGGAAAAAAAAAAAAACCCAGAAAACTCGTACCTGAAAACACACACGTTAATTCAATCCACCAATCAAAAGAGACGGCGAAAAGTTGTAAATAGAAATTTGCCTCAAGTTATATGCGCCCCTTCTCCAAGTCGGATCCAAGACAGGCAAAACTTTTTTTTTTTCATGCGATGATACTCAAATGAACAGGAGAACGTTTTACTTTATACTTTTTTTTTCTTCCAACTTATAAGCATAGCGAACAGAGCAGCACAACACAGCTCAAAAGCGAATATGGGAGTGTCATTACTTGCTTACGTGGTCACCTTTTTCATCTTTATTTGCAACTATACATTAACCATTTGTTCCATTGTATTCCCCAGATGGTACGAATGAGGGCAGTGAGTGAGTGAGGGTGATGGCTGTTGGAGAGAAAAAAACGAGAAAGAATAACCGCCCCCCGTGGGGTTTGTTTGCATAGGCTTACATTTGTGACTCCAGTGCCTTTTTATATGGAGACACACTATGGTCTATTTAAACTTTGCAGAAGGTAATGTACGCTAAAGAATCGAGCGGAAGACTTTTTTTTTTTTTCATATTTTGATAATGGATGTAGTATCACAAGAGAATGCCGAGTGTTTCCTTCCTACGATCATGGTGATTGTCAAGAAGGTAGGTATTCCTGACCTCTAGTGTTTTTTCCCGGAAAAAAAGGATGGATCTCTGAAAGGAAATCATTTTTTTTTGGTAGAGGGCTTTTGTGAGTTATGGTAAGAAGGATCATGGGCAAACAAGTAAAATCTAACTTGGGGACTGACTAAAAAAGAACGACGAAATGCATAGGCGAGCAGCAGGTGCTAGTATGATTTTATCAGCGATCCTTGGAGGACTTGCGTTATTTGCGCTGTTGGCTACGATGTGCAGCAATCGTCGTAAACGATCCAAGGCGTGGGCACCGATTTCGTTCCTGTTGGTTTTGTATGCTTTACCTCAAATCTTTTCCATGAGTGTGATGGCCTATCTCTACAATTCGAGCTCGACCTTTTATATCGGCACTAAATACAATGTGTCGTTTGTATTGTGCATCATCAGTTGGATAGTCAGTATCCTTTTGTCTGTTATTTTATCTCTCGTAGCCGTTTTAGGTCCGCCCGACTACAGTTATCAACCGTTATAAATGAACAGCGCTTTTTTTTTTTTTTTTCGGGGTTCCTTTTTTTAATTAAACCAAGATGTGTCACAATGAAAGTACGTGTATTACAGTGTATGTGTGTGTGTTATTAGAATGAATAAAGAAAATAAATAGAAATGGAGAGAAACAAAAAAGGAGGTAGGGAGAGGTATATGGGATAAAAAGAAAAAAAAAAAAAACCAAGGAGAGACGCGCGCGACATGCTTCATTTGTTATTTTTGCGATACATTGATTTTGTAGTGTAGGCTTCTTTTATAGACATTTCAGTATTCAATAGCCTGTCCCAAAATGTAAAGAAAGGCTGAGAAAAGTTTCGTTTGATGCCAAAAGATTGATGATGGATATCATGGCTATTCATAGAACAAAGAGGGAAAAAAAAAGTGAGTCATAGCATCCTACAATGGAAAACACTCCAGGAATGATACTTTACTACTGGACATTATTGCCAAAAAAGAATTGCAATGGATTCCAAGGTAGAGCGTATCCACAATGATCATCGACGGTCTTTAATGTAGAAAAGGTGAAAAAGAGAAAACTCATGCGAGCGGTCATGCCGGTCAATTCCATGGCGAGCGTGGCGCCCAAAGAATCCAACAAGAAGCCTTCGAGGGGATGGTTATAGAGGGCGCCAAAAGCATAAGGAACGTACAATCGATGGTGATGCGAATGGATGTGTTTGTACAGAAATTTGTTGGTGTGAAAGAGACGATGCAAAAAATATTGATGAGCGTCCAAGATGCACATGGCGAGGATAAATTGCGCGGTGGGTTTCAGGACCCATTCGATGCCTTGGGCCATGGAGAGGCTGACGACGTCGGTCATGTCGACGCTCATGCCCGGTATCATACTATTCGTAGTAGTCGTCGTAGTCGTCGTCGTCGTAGTTGTAGTTGTAGAGCTACTGCTCGTGCAGCTACTGCCGTTGCAGCTACTGTGATGCGTGCTGGTGCTGGTGGTGGTGCTCAGAAAAAAAGCCGGTATCCGCGCTGCGATGATTTGCAAGGTGTGTTTCCAGTAGAGGACGTTTTGCTGGTATTGGAGGGAGGCCTTGACGGCATCGGTGGGTTTCAAGACGAGGAGGCCCAACAGGACCTGTATGATTTGTTGCAATGTCACCATACTGAGGACCTTGCTGAAGGTGACTTTGTTGCGTTTTTCCATATCGCCCATGGTGTGAATGCGGTACTGTTCGAAATAAGGTATCTCGGCCTTCATGACGAGGTGCCAGAAAGTCGAGTAGATCCAGTAAGCAGCAATGGGTGCCCATAAGGCCAAGACCTCATCGGACCATAGACTACGTTGGGTGAGAGGTGTGCTGAACAGATGGAGCCATGATGACACAGTGGTGGAAGCGAGCATCTTGTAAAATCTCGACGAAAATGAGGTGAATGGCAAAGTGGGTGTACTGATGAAGCCCCAATTATCTACTATGGAAGACAGTAGGATGTAGTAAAAAGTCGAACTGTAATTGGATGGAATTCTATCACGCTGAATAGGATAGATTGGGGGGAGGAAAGAAAAGGAAAACGGAAAAGTCGGTTTCAATGAAAAGTGGGGTAAAAAAATAAAAAAAAAGAAAAACCAGCTTTTCTTGAAAAAGGGGGGGGGTGTATTGTGGTTGAGGACTTTTAAAAATACCCTTATGAGGAGTTTCAAAATCCCAAAAAATCCCATTTTTGTTCGTTTGTTGTAAAATTTTCCCTTTTTTTTTTTTTCTATTTTTCCCTTTCTCTGCTATTTTTTTTTTTTTCACTCTTCCTACTAGAGAAGCGTTACCCTAGAAACAACGGATTGTTACTATAACCAACCCAAAAAAGCGTATCATGGATGATATCGAATACTATTTTGATAGTATAGAAACGTTCTATGCAGGTAAAGAGGAAACCCACACCGTTTTAAAAAGTAGCTTACGACTCAATTTTTAGTTTAGAATTGGATGACATACTTGCAAGGTCTTATACAACAGAAGAAGATGTACAAAGGATTATTACACAGTATATTCGGTTCTTGGTTCGATATCAACGTAAAGATTTATTTAAAAAAAAAAAAGAAAGAAAAAGAAACCGTGATGGGGTTATCCCATGCTTATCCCAACCCCCCCCCCCCCCCCCCCCCACTGGAATTTTTTTTTTTTTTTTCTTCTATAGATGAATTCTTAAAGACAGCGGTCGAATTTGCTCAAATCGCTTACAAGTTGATCGACTCGAAAATCTGTCTTGATTACAGCACAACAGTGCTTTCGCATATTCTGAATCATCATGCTCTCCCTTCGCAAGACAAAGTAGAGCTTTTGATCTCCTTTTCGCTCCTTTTGTATGCAGGCAAAGACGAACCACGATGGATGGACTATATTTTGTTGGCCTCGATCCAAGACAAAAGAAACCGGTTGTTTGGAAAAATCATGACAGAAATGCGACTCGGGTTTTATCACACGTATAGCTTATTGAGTGTCTCGTTTTCGTTATGCTATGAGCTATGTAAATTGGCTAAATTGGAAAAAGAAGATTTATGTAAGGATATCAGTGTATGTATAGATGGAGAGGGGAGGGGGGGGACATAAGGAGAGGAAAATGACTCATGGAAAAAAGGATATAGGTCTTATTACTACAGAGATGGTCAACCACTTTCTAGACCTTGTGGAATCGACGCGGGGGGACAACGAAGAATCGTTTAATTATGATGTCATCCGGTACATGATGGTGTTGAATGAACAATACATGATGTCTGGGATGGAAGAGAATTTGGTTCTGGATGTATTATCGCAACGTATAGGCACATCAGACACGTTTAGTGCTAATTTGTTATTCATGTTGAACAGATCAAGTAAGTCCTTTTCTTGGGGAAATGGCACGTGTTTCGTAACGCGCTTTTTGATTTTTCTCAACTCGTGTGTGTGGATCTCTAGATGATATGTGTGTACAGATGTTGATATTGAAATTACTGTATGGTATCTTTACAAGGCCTTGTTTGTATGAATATTTCTATACCAATGATCTGTACGTTTTGGTGGATATTGTCTTGAGAGAGTTATGTGATCTAGGTGACACGAAGGAAGCACAGACGGTAAGTGGGTTTTGTACACCGCCCCCCGACATGATATCATTTTTTTTTTTTCTGCTCTCCAGCTGATACTCCTCCCATGGGATTGCGCCAGTTACGTGATGCGTATCTTCGCGTCTTTGAACCTTTATTAGAAAATACCCAATTACGACTACGGCCTTACAAGAAAAAGGAAACGCACACGATTTTGACCAAGTTACTTAATCCTGGCATGCAACGTAAAGTAGGTTCTACGACGAAGCGTATTGTCAACAGGATTCTTCACGATTGGTGGGAACAAAGTCAGACATTAGAGTCCCCTCAGGTATTGTCACGTACTGGTTCTACAGTCTCCTCCTCCTCCTCCTCCTTTTCCTCCTCTTCCTCCCGCCTGGCCGATGGGCACGATCCAACCCCCCCACCGCCGCTCGCCAACGTAGATGAAGTGTCGACAGTGATTAGCCGAAAAGAGGTCAAACAGACACTTCAATGTGAAGAACAAGGCAAACAACCACCCGCGTCTTCTCAACCTCCCCTTCAAGAACAACAACAACGTATCCTTGTGTAAATAGATGCTATTTTATGACCCGTTGATCCATACCATTCAGAGAGTCCTTTTTGTCGTCCCATGATAAAACATGACTTTTTTTCTTTTTCTTATTTTTTTTTTTTTCTTTTCTCTTTATTCAAAAAAGGACCCATGGAGTTGATCCTTAAGTGTGTGTGTGTCAAAGAGTGTGTGTGTGGGGGACTGGGAACGAGAGGAGGGGATGGGACTATATACATGGAGGAGGGGAGAGGAGGGGAGAGGAGGGGAGAGAGAGAGAGAGAGAGAGAGAGAGAGAATAAATAACGAGTTTTTTTATATACATAGCTATATACATGATGGTTTTTTTAGACAAAGATGCCTTGACTGGCGGCCCAAAGGTGAGCGAGATCGGTCAAGGGCTGACACAGGGAGTCAGGGATAAGGCAGATCAGCATGTTGCTTAGCACTCTTTTTCTATGTTTTCTTTCTTGCTGCTGTTCAGGCTGACGATCGTGATCAAACAAGTCGATCCTCGCATCCAAGTGATCCATGGTGATTTTTTCGTAGGCAAGAAGGAGTTCGGGTTCGATCCAAGAGACGGTCTCTCCCTCTGCTGCTGCTGCTGTTGCCAAGACGGGCTGAAAAGTGACGGTGATGGAAGGGGCAAAAGGAAAGAGACCGGCATAAGGGGTATGGGGTTGAATGACGAGCTGTTGTGTTTCTTGTTGACGTACGCATTCGGACAGAAAAAGTGTTTGAATCCATAAGGGGAGACGGCCGCGTACGGCCATGTCTTTGGCGTCTGTGTAAGGATTGGTGTAGCGTACACCGAATGTATAACTGTAGGGTATAGACGTGTCCTTGTCGAGCACGTGGGCGGGTGGGGGTGGTGGTGGTGTGGGAGCCATCGTGGGCGTGTGTGGTGTTGCTGCTGCTGCTGCATGGGTATCCATGGGTACTTTTTCTTGCTCTTCCTCCTTCACAAGGAGAGGAGAGAGAGCAGGCTCAGCAGGCTCAAAGAGAGAAACCGTCGGCAGCGGCTGCCATTGGTGATGCACAAAGACGCCTTTGGACAAACGCATCACAGAGACGTGGTTTTCCAAATCGAGATTTTGATGATGTACCAAGCGCATCAACAAGTTTTCTGATCGCAGTTTTCGATACAGGATGGGATCCGTGGTATCCGTCAGTGGATCTTCCTCCTCTTCTACTTTGAGACTCGAAAAAGCCGTATGACTGCTACTACTAGTATCACTGCTACTGGAACTGTGTTGACTCGTCGTGGTGAGACGGTCTTCTTCTGCCCATGGAGTGGTGGGGTGATCCTCGACCGACATTTTGCATAAGAGTCGTGAAGGGTTGGGAAAAGCGGCACTGGTGGAATGAAAAACGTGTCGACGTACGGCAGAAACGATCCATTTGAAACGGTCTACATTGTTACACACAGAGGAGAGTGAGCTATCATAGTCTACAAAAAAGTCATGGAGGGTCGATAGCGGTGGCGTCGTTGTCGTCGTTGTCGTCATTGTCGTCGTTGTCGTCATTGTCGTCGTAGGATGGGCGGCTGTGATAGCATACGCGTCTTCGACAGGGTACTGATACTCGTTTTTGAGAGTGGCTGAAGGATCGATGAGAGGAGGAGCAGGACAGGTGTCTTGTTCCATTTTCCTTCTTTTGGCGGGAGGAAGAGGCGGTGTGGCGGGTGGCGACGTGGGTGTTGCATAAAAAAGGTCGGCACACGCTGAGTCATCCAAGACGTGGGCTGTGGTAAAAGTACGATGCATGGGATGATTGTGTCTTTAAGGGCGCAATGGGCTGCGATGAAAAGAATCGAAAGAAAAAAAAAAAAAAAAAAAGATAGAAAATGAGGGGAAGAGGGCTTTATATTTTTTTTTTTAGGGTTACAACTCTAATTTTTTTTTTTTTTTGAGTCAAAAAAAAAGCACAGTAAATGTTATTTTCGTTTTGGGATCAAATCAGGGCCTTTTTCCCCGCTCCCCTCCTCAAACAAAAAATCGGCCGGAACCCCGCACCTGAAGAAAAATTTAAATTGAAAATTTCTAGTGTGTGCGTGTGTGTGTGTGTGTGTGTGTGTGTGTGAGACCTACAAAAATAGAGGCCGCAAATAACGCCTCTTCGCGTCCTTTTTTTTTTTTTTTCTGTACCAAATCACGCGACCTTTGCGTGTTATCTGTTATCTTTATAGAATTTATTTTGTAGATAAAAAAAAAAAAAAAAAAAAAAAAAAAAAAAAGAGACGATGGGATGGAGAAGCCCTAGGTAGGAGAAAAGCCATCGTCATTAGTTTCAGATGTAGAAAACAAGGAAATTAGGTTCTTCCTTTCCTTAAGGTTATTTAGAATGAAAAAACCATGGCCTTGTTTGAGCCATTGGTTTTTATGGCTGATCGTGTCATTTTGTCATGTTCCAGATCGTGAAAGAACAAATTAGAAATCCCTCTGTGGATTTGTCAGCAACACTCGATGATGATGAAACTCTAAATTTCGGTGATGGATGGATTGCTTATCTGATCTTTTTTTTTTGTAGCTCAGTTAAATGAAAGAAACAAAGAGAGAGAGAGCCATTCGTCATCATGAGAAGTGATGGTTCTTTCCTCGTGTCGCAACCGCCCGAGAAATAAAAATCAAGTCACCTCCAAGCGAAATTCCCCGCCGCGCAACAATAAACCTTAGTTTTTTCTATTGTTATTCACCACGTGTACAACAAAAAAGGGGACTTTATACGTTATACGCGCGCTGTCATCCAACCTATCCTAGGTTGACAACATAATTCTAGCCATTGACAAAGACGTTTGACTCGCGAGACAGAGGGAAGAGGAGAGGATGAACTGCGCAACATGTGAGAAATCGATTGTTTTATGGAAAAACTCACACAACAACATTGTGCATGTGTGTGTGTGTTTATGTGTGTTTATGTGTGTTTATGTGTGTGTGTGTGTGTACGACAATCATCCATACGAAAAAAAATAAAAAAATAGATCAAGTTACTGCGGTAAAAGAAAAATGGTATCTAAAAAAAAAAGAGGACAGCATCTCATGTGCGTTTTTCAAAATGAACCCAAACACCATGACGAGGTTTGGTGGTAAGGACGACCTTGGTATCAATGATGCAGTCTTGAGCCAAGTTGAATTTGAACTCATTGACAGTACAAGCAATGGTGGTTCTTAATTCCAAAGTGGCTAGATTCTTGCCTATACATGCATGTTGACCGAGTGTAAATGGCAGATCAGGGAATGTGTATTGCGTGTCTGGGGTAATGACATGGTCTGTCGTGTCTGTACCAAAGTGATCAAAAGCAGCGTCTTCTGTTGTCTCGACGACGACAGGTCTCAGCCAGCGCGAGGGATCAAACTTTTCAGGTTCCGGAAAGAGGGCAGGATTCATTTGGATACCTCGTACATTGCACCAGACGGCAGCCCCTTCTGGGACGACGGTGCCATCCACTTGGATAGCACGATTCACATGCATGGGAATAAAGACAACAGCAGGGTACATACGCAGCGCTTCCTTGTAGACAGCCGTGACCAAAGGCATCTTGGCCAGTTTTTCCGCCGTGATCGTGGCAGGGTCAAGAGGAGCCGGGCCCAGCACCGCGCGCACTTCTTGGAAAAGCTGTTCTTGGAGGTCGGGATGGCGTGCCAATTCAGCAAAACAGAAAGACAAGGTATGCGCCGTGGTATCGTAACCTGCAAACGTCAGCGCCAAGAGATCGTTGACGAGATCGACACGGTCCTCACCATAGCGTCCACTAGCAAAGGCACAGGCGGCCACCGAACGATACACGCGTCGCGAGGGAGGTGTGCCTGACGCTTCATAGTCAGCCAAAGCGGTGTGATAATCTTGCAAAGCCCTGTCCAATGAATCGTGGATGAAATGCTTGAGTCGATCACGCGAGGGTTTGAAGGATTTCTGAGCCCACTTTGTGCGATTGAGACCGAATGGAAGCCACACTTCCAATGACTGAAAACCTGTGCCTAGGTTATTATGTTCTGCCTAGGGGAGAAAGGAAATCAACATGAGTTATGGGTTTTTTTTTTTTTTTTTTTTTTTTTTTTTTTCACTCTCCGTGCTTTCGTTCATTTTTTTTTCTTATACCTTCATGTTTCTTTTACCACCGACGATGGCATAATTCAAGTCCTTTCTTCCATACAGATAAAAGTTGATGACGTCCATGGTTAAATCGGTAAACAAGTCGTCTAATTCAATCGCTTGGCCAGAGGCAGCGGCCCTCGTAAATGTGTCGAGTAATTCGCGAGCACGAGAAGCCACATAGGGCAATAAATGGGGTACCAATTGTTTGGGTTGAAACGAAGGCAATAAAACATGTCGACGCCAGCGCCAATCCTATCATGAGACAAAAATGGGTTAGACCACCGAGGGGACGGCATGGGTAGGTTCGTCATTCTGTCCATTTTTTTTTTTTTTTTTTTTACCTCTCCCACCGTATTATTCAAATTCATACCACCAAAGACGAGGTGGTGCACCAATCGAATCATCATCCCTCTTTGTACCTGAGGACCCTTTTCGACACTCGCCGCTTTTCCTTTACTACGGCTCGTCCGAGATTGACCTTCGATCAACACGTCCTTGATGCCCTTGAGCGTATTGACAATGACCAGAGGTGTGCCAAAAATAGACCAACACACACTGACAGGAGAGACACGGGTGTCTTGACGGCCCACACGAATCAAAAAGTGAGAGAGTGCATCGTGTGTCTCTTTTTCACTTGGAGGAGGCACAATGCCAAAATATTTGAGAAAGAAACTATGCGCTGGTGCAATCGGTGCTTTGGCGAGTGAAGCATAGCGAACGTAGCGACGATGAACGTACAGTGCAATAGAGAGAATGGCCAAGGAGAGAGGAAGGGCGTAGGCAATAGAGCTCGTCGTCGTCGTCGTCGTCATTGTTGTTGTTGTCATGGTGTAGGCACGGGCTTGGTGGCTGATGCCAGAAGCAAGGGATCGAATGAATTGAGGCATGACTCGCAGAAGGATGAGAAGGAATGTCAAGAGGAGATATCTATGTATCTATGTCGTGTTGTTGTTGGGTTTTCTGGTAAAAAAAAAAAAGAAAAAGAAAAGAGATCCCCCTTCCTCATGACCTTGCCCTTTTATATGAAAAAAAAAAGGTCGTTTTGTCGTGCTCTCTTGTAGTCATGGCATAGCACGGACTTTTTTTTTTTTTTTTTTACTGTTTTCCCTTGCATGAAGGGTCATGGAGAGACACGAAAAAAATAAAAAAGTTTATTTCTCACTCATGAAATTAGCCAATCATGTTCAACAAGGTTTCTGATCCAATGGATCTGTCAATAGAGCCACACCACGACAAAGAAAATAAAAGGGAGGGAGGCCAAAAAGAAAGGGGCCAAGCGGGGAGGGGGGGGGTGGCGGCGACTTTTCTCTTATTTCAACACTTACATGAAAAAGTCGAGGGCAACAAACCCTTGATTGTGATCTGTATCACGCTAGCCCATTACCGATCCTCTGCACATGAGTGTGTCTATCGCTCAAGAAAAGTCGTACCGCGCACGGTGTTTTTTTCATTGTATTTCGTTACAGATCATTTGGAAAAGGCAAGTCTCCATGTCTTTTGTGAAATAGAGCGCATCCCTTTTACAATACGAATCTACTTGGTCGTCAGTGGAACCCATGGGTGTCTATGCAAAGGCTGATAGGCAACGTTACATGGAAGGAATCACTTTTATTTTTTTATTTTTTAATTTTTTTTTATTCATATGGTAGCAGCAAAAAGTCAATGAGAGAAAACCATCCTATCTATATAATACACAGAGCTTCAATAGAAAGAAAAATAAGGGAATTATGTACAAAAAAGTAAAAAAAGGACTTTTTAAAACATCACTAAGCGACAGTTTCTTTACATGTATCTTTTAAACTCGGATTGCATTTTCTGTTGAGTAAGCTCTAGGAAAAAAGAAAAAAAAAAAAAAAAGGGAATCAGAACCCATGTCACGTTGATGGTATCCTCCCCTCCTAGCTTATACCTCCAAATGGTCAGAATCGACAAAGCTGGGTACTACTGTCCCTGTAGGTGTAGCTACTTTGGCAATCGACTTTTGTCCTTCTTCAAAAGTAGCCCCTAAATCTCTCAAGGCAGCCATTCGTTCCGCCCCGGTGGGCATGGGTGACACTTCCATCTCTTCGTCGTCCAGCAGAGTCTCGTGAGAGGTATCTTGGGTCATCTCTTGTGAAAAATCGTAGGGTTGCTGTTCGTGTTGTTCGTTTCGCAAGGATGATTCACGTCTTCTCTGTAACAGGGTGGGCGAACTGATGGTGATGGAGCTTCGTCGCCGTCGTGATCGTGTCTGTTGTGAGCCGTCTGGAGAATTCGTGGGTTCATCCTCCAAAGAAGACAACGATTGTTGACGCTCGCGTTGAAGTTCTTTTAAATCTCCAGAAGAATATTGCTTTTGGCCTTGTCTTTGATACATTGATCAAGAAATTGGGGGGTGGGGAAAAAGAAAAACAAAAAAAAAAAAAAAAAAAAGAAAAATATTAAAAAAATAAATAGCTACGGGTTTCGCTTTTTCTCTTTTGAGGGACCCATTGGCTACTGCCTTTTTTTTTGCCTTTGGATAGGTTCACTGTTTTAAATTAACGGATGGGTTTCTTATCAAATGGTTAAAATGGGCAAAGGTAGGCCATGGAGAAATCGCTTTACGTCATATTGACGGCTTCTTTCACCTTCTGTCTTTGGGTGATCGGCTCTTTAAAATGATTCAAAAAAGGAACAAAAAATTTGCATGAATTGGGAATTCTCCATCATGATCACATGGGAGATCCTACGGAAACATTTAATCATTTTTACCACAAAAAAACCAGAGTATGTTTTTTTTTTTTCTCATACTCTTATTTTTTATACAGATCAGTCACTCACTCTTCCTCCGTCTAGACGTAAGGGCATGTACTTTGATCGACCCCCTCGCTGAGCTACTTTATCCTGTATCAAGCAACACACACACCCCAAAAGAACACAGCATGCATGGATGGATGTGCCTTTTGGATCCCTCTTTCTCAAGGACAGTCTATCTTAGATCAGAGACAATAACGACAAACATAGCGACCAACACAGCCAAGATACATGTGGATCCAAAAACGACGGCGCCTCGACTCGCTGGAAATTGCCCTTTGGTCATGGCGAGTTGTGTGTGAAAATAACGAGCATTGGCAAAGTACAAAAAGACGATACTGAAAATGACAAACACACCACCCAAGGCCTTTCCTATTTTCGCCTGTGTCACTTGGTTGGTGTTGTCTCCGCCCGTTTGTGGTGTGAGATGGTAGAGCTGTGTAATGGCTAAATAAGAAAAAAAAAATTGAGTCTTTTTTGCTTGCTTGCTTAAAGATAGGCTGGCTGGCTGACTGGCTATCAATCGACGTGTATTATTATTTTACCTACACCCACAGTAATCAATGATAAAGACGTTCTCAACCAAGCCAAAAATGTCCTTTCGTTTGCTTATTTTGTGTCAGTAAAAGACATACTCTAATAAAGCCGCACTTTCCTTTTACCTAAATGGTCTCTTGCTACGGATGATGTATTCTCCAACATAAAGGACGTCGAAAAGCGTGCATAGAGTTTTCCTATCCATTCATAAGGTCCTCTTATCGCTGGATTCCGTCGGTGTTCTTGTTGCTTTTTAAATTGCTGTCGCATCGTTTCTTTTTCTTCTTGTGTCTTGGTCTTGACAAGAAAAGGTGGGTGACTGAGTTGTCGTGTCAAATGATCTTCCAATGCCTGCTCAGCAGCGTCTTGTACTTGACCTTCAGCATCCTCCTCCTCCTCCTCCTCCTCGTGACGGATCGTTGGTGCGGTTGATTGGACCTTTCTAGCACGTTCGTCGTCGTATGCGTATTCGTGGTCGCGGTCGTGGTCATGGCTGTTGACATTCATTTGATATCTGTCGTTTTCAACTTTTCAAAAAAAAAAAAAACTCAAATAGAAGCGTACACTTAGAAAGGACGAAAAAGAGAAACAGGAAAGAAAGAGCGAGCTTGGATGAATCCAATTTAAAAAAAATAGAAATCGGGATGTGTAAATCACAGACTTGACGTCACAAGAGGGGTGAGTCGGATAGGAGCCCCACCACCACCTTTCATGGCTCATCATGTATCGCTTTTTGGGTGTTTCATGGATGATATTTTTGTAGCCGTTCTGGTCTCAATTTCAAAGGTGCCTTTCAATGACAAAAATGACAAAATCAAAGATAAAAGGCTCTTGGAAAAGGGATGCCTCTTTTCATAAAAAGAGGAGGGCCATTTATTATCAAGTTTTTCTTGTAAATCAATAGAAATGTATCTGGTTAAAAAAAAAACCATAGATGATATCGAGTTTTTCTCATTTTTGTTCAGTGGGGGGGGGGTGGCTGATCCATTGTTTGTTCTCTATGCTGTCATTTTACACACTCGTGTCTTTATTTCTTTTCTAAACGACATTGTCAACTCCTGTACCTCCCAAAAACCTATCCATGATACAATACAATGAGTCCATGTCCCACTTCCTCCTTCTTTTTTATCAATAGAAAATGTCAACTTACTTGGAGCTAGCGAATGCTTGACCAGAGAAAGCAGCAACACCTATATCATTTACGTCATGTGTGTGAGTTGGACCACTTTTTTTTTTTTTTTTTTTTTTTTTTTTCCCGGTCTGTCTGTGGGGAGTATAGGTGCGTATGCGTGTCACTTACCATAACAGATCGCACCGAGTAATAAAGTAACACCACATGCCACAAGAGGACCTGTATTCATCAGAGTAGAAAGAAACATGACAACCGCAAATCTATTACGTATGGAAAAGGGAATTTGCCAAGAAGAATTAGAAAAAAAACCGCTTAGCAGAAAATTACAAAAAAAAAGAAAATCGTCCTTCTCTACTTACACTAAATACATAATCGCGCGAAAGTAACAGTTTTCAAAATAGGCGATAAAGCTATCACTATTCATACAAATGGGCGGTCAGTGTGTTGTTGACTGAAGCCTCGACAAGGTTCATCTTTTGTTTCTTACAATTTCGGGCTTGTTGGACACATCCTTAAACATAATGGTACTTCGACAAAGATAAGAATAAAAGCAATGACCCTATCACAGGGAAAAAAAAGAGTCAGCATCAAGAGAAGGAACCACTGACTGTTCTCCAACCATTCCCTTTTACCATCCAACAATACTGAACACGATATGGCTGATAAATCCAACAATGCCTAGTGCGATTAATACTGGAAAGAAAATGCATTTCAATACGTGTGTGTCTTTCTCCTTTTTCATTCGTCACATAGGCCCATTGACTTACAAATAATGGATATAATGCCAAACCTTTGTCATATGAATGTAATAAGAAAAAAAAAAAAAAAAAAAAGAATACGCATCAGTTTCCTCTTTCCCTTTTCAATTCTCTTTTTTCTTAACGAGGATCGACCCTGTTCTTTTACCATTGACCGTAAAGTGCGCAATTTCTTGATTTTATTTCGTCAAAAAGTCCCATCTTTTTAAGTTTTGAATATATGGATAATGATAGAATAGAATATGAAAAGAAAAAAGAGAAATGAAAAAAAAAAAAAAGTAAATAAAATAGAAAATAAGTTTAAATCATAGGCTAAATGGCAGCTATTCATTCAATGATGGCAGGTGCAGGAAAAAAAGTGAGTGTGCTGGTGGTCATGGTGGGCCGGGCGGTTTCTGAAACAGTCTCCCTCAAAGTCCGTTTACTTTGAAAAAAAAAAAAAGCAAATAATGAAAAAGCGGTCCCTCCTATTTGTCTTTGTTTCATAATTTCGTCTTTTTTGTGATATATTATAAAAGCAACCTGCTTCCTTTGCTCTGTTCTGATCATGATGTTTTCTAAATAGACCACCCTTCAAGATGTTTGGGCTTTTTTACACATAAACCCAAGTCTCTCTCTCTTTCTGCTATGTTCATCAGGAAATCAGCCATCCTTTGTCCTTGGCTGGTTCCATTATTAAGCATAGAGTCACCCGATGTGAACTAAAAAAAAAAAAAAAGACCTCATTTATTACGGCCAAACACCGGGCTCTTTTGTTTGTTGATCACATGAATCGTCTTGCTAAAGAAACTGCTGCGTGATAAAACATCGTAACGATGGAAATCTAGAGTTTGCCACTGCACAAAACTTGCTTTGGGTTGTTGCCTGCTTTTCAAAAAAACGTACTGCCATAAATGGGTATATTATTCTTTAAAAGGTAAAAATAAAATACCTTTTGTACTACCTTTTTTCTTATTTTTTCTATGTTGACATTTCGGATAGGTTCTCCCCCACATTCGATTCATACCAACATAGTTTCTGTGGTCATGAAGACCGATAGAAAAAGCAAAAGAACGCTTTAAATAATATCTGCTTCATTCTTTATGTTGTACAGTAAAAAGCAAGTCGATGGATCTCTTTTTTTTTTATACAACGCAATCCAAAAGATATGTACGTGTCTTTCTTTGAGAAAAAGAATTAATGGAGGATGCAACTGAATTGAGAAAAAGCGCCTTATCCCGCGTTGGATAATAGGAATGCATGGGACCCTGTTGTTGCTACTCCTCAGACTGTTGCTGCTGCTGTCACTGTTTTATAGCTGTTGATTATTTACTGTACTTTGGATAGAGAGGCGGCGAGAGAACTAAAGTAGAATAGCATGCATTGCCACCGCATGGCCCGTACTACTTGCTTTCTGTTCCTTGCGTCTTGAAAAGACAGCAATCACCTTTACTTCACTATGGATGGAAAGTTGAATGATCAAGAGCTTTTGGAGAAAGCAACTTTTCAACACCGACTACGCTATCATTTCTATAGATGAAAGGATCGAAAGAAAGAGTGAATGCTGCCACATTCATTCCTTTACTGTTCACTTTAAAATGTGCATCCACTTGTGTTCCAACGACCTACAAATGATTCAAGAAAAACTTGGTCTCATGATCCCCCAATGTCTATCAATAGGAATACAATGTCCTGTTTTAGTATTGCTCCCTATGACCTAATGATCCACTGGAGGATTCCCTTTTTCAAATGGAAATTAAAGTTAAAACCGTCACTACAGTGTCAATAAAAGAGTTGACACCACCAACACACACAGATACATAGGCTCACATCGTCGGGTGCATGGAGAGCTTATACAAAACTTTTTTTTTTTTTTTTACCTCCGCTCCACTTTCTTTTATGGAGAGTATCACACGAAAAACCTAAAGACACACAATGAACACATGTGGCATGTCAGAAAAGAGGGTTAGAATCGAGAGTCAACCCAGAATACGCCCGTTTGTCCGGAAAAACCTACAAGGTAACACGACGAATGCGCGCTGTATTGTATTCGTTTTTTCCTTTCCAATGGGCCTCTCTTGAGGCAGAAAAAGACACAAAAGGAGGTATTTTTCAAAACCGATGGGTCCTTTTATAACAATGTAGGCGAAAGCTTTTCTCCTGGTCATCCTCCACACCCATAGACACTCTACAGAATATCAAGCTTCAATGACAGAATCTTGGGGCGGTGATAAAATCCATCTCCCTATCTCAGTTGCACAGAGGGGGTGTAGGGTGTGACAAAGCATTTTTTCCTCCAAAAAGAAGGTTGGCGACTACAAGTACACGATCATTGGGGTACACTGTCATGTTTGACTTTTGATCGATCGTCACCCAGTTGAAAAGCGTCCATGCGTAAAGACAGATACCACGACGACGACTTGTATCTCAAAAAGAGGCGAGGCTTTGACATGGAAAAAGTAGGAAAAAGTGTAGCTTTCTCAGTAAGCACTTTCTCTTTCCTAAATCGTCGCCAACGAGACTATAACCTAAAGACGGAAGGGACGTGCTTCTAAAGTTGTACACTATTTTCACAAATTATTGGCATACATTTGAAAAAAAGATTGGCGCGCATTTGAAAAATAAAATGGCACACATTCAAAAAAAACTTGGCGCACTCGTTGTAAAAAGTTTGGCGCATCAAAAAAACAAAATTTGGCGCATAAAAAGGTTTAATATTGTCCATTTAAGGAAAAATACACTATTTTCACTGGCACACACTTTGAAAAAAAAAATTGGCGCATAAAGGGATTAAAATTTGGCACAAAAATTGAATGCGACACATGCGACAAATAATCTTTTTATTTCTAGATAGGCATTCCTTTCAAGTAATCATCGATTCTATCACAGGAGTATTCACAAATTCCTTCAAGATCACTCATAAGCACTTGATTGCATGCATCTCCGATTCTAGATGTGAGTGTCTCTTCCTTCAACAGCTTCTCTCGTTTGAGCATACTCTTACAAATAGACCAGAATTGCTCAATAATGTTAAGCCTGGCGAGTAAGGAGGAAGAATATTATTTCAGGATTATTTACCTTAAATTGAAGAATTATTTGATTTAAATTTATTTTTAGATTAATAAACGCATCTGTAGCCACGACTTTCAATAAAAAGCTTGATATCATCATTTGTGTGGATTGGAGCATTATCCATGATCAAGTAGTTGTCCTTGAAAATCTCTGGGTGCTTGTCCATTTCGTCCATGGTGTCGCTTATAAAGTTAAAGTAATGACCTATAACTGTGCCTTTGCTCTGTGTATGAGCTTGTCCACTCGATCCAGCGGTTTTTCTTTTCTTGGAAGTGGGCATTACTCGAGGACGTCTTCCTTTAATGTTGACAACACCAAAAGCACAAGTTGTACCCAAGGTTGTTGTTGTTTTTGCCCTAGTCTTTGGTATTTTGACAACGGCGCGAGTTCCCACTTTTGACCATGCAGTAGATCGCTTCATGTTGATATGATATGCTGCTTCGTCGATGAATACGCAGTTGCTCATGTAGTCCATGTCGGTGGTCATCCATTTTTCTACCCATTCCTTTCTTCCTGTGATCTTTTCCAAGCAGTTGCGTTCAACCGAATGGAAGTGAGTTCTCTTCAGGCTGATCTTGCATTCTTTGGTAGCGAAATTGTACAGTGCTGTTTTTGATATCTCGAGGTCAATGAAATCGGCTGCCAGGCTATCTATCATCTGGTCCAACACTAATGCAGGCTCTTCGTCAATTAAGTCGACCAAATGTGTTTTATGACGATCATCCATCATTGCTGGTCTACTGACTGGTCTTTCACTACCCTCTTTTCTTTCTTTATACGTTTGAGGATCTCGCTGATCGTTCGCTATCCATCTTTGTGCTGTGCGCGGAGTGATACGAAGTTTTAAGGCTGCTTCTCTAGCACTCATGCCTTTTTCATAGACCAAAGCAAACAGTTGCTCCTTCTTTGCTTCCTTGTAACTCTTGTAGATACGGGTTGTCGTGTTGTTCTCTAGCTTGACATCTCCTCTGTCTTCTTTCTTTTCATTGTTTTTTTCGAGCTTTTCAGGTGGTTTGAGCTCCTGGTACATTCCAAAATTTGTCACCGTTTCAATGGGATACATCTCTTCATCTACTTCCATTTCCACAACTGCAACAGCCATGCCTTTGCCGTTAAAAAGGTTTCCCTGGCCGTCTTCATGTATAAAATCGATCATATTCAAAATTAATGTAAAAAGTAAAGAAGCCCTCAAATACGACAATATTAAACCTTTTTATGCGCCAAATTTTGTTTTTTTGATGCGCCAAGCTCTTTACAACTAGTGCGCCAAATGTTTTTTTATATGTGTGTCATTTTATTTTTTAAATAAGCGCCAATTTGTTTTTCAAATGTGCGCCAATAATTTGTGAAAATAATGTATCTAATAACATTAAGTAGGAACAAATGTCTCTGTGGCTCAGTTGACAGAGCGTCAGTCTCATTTGTAGGTAGGACACATGGAAATAGCTTTCTTTTTCAAAAAAAAAAAGGCCTAGGGTAGCAAATACTAATGCTGTTCTCTTTCTTCTTTCAACTCTTCTTCAACCTTAGATCATCGTTTTTATTCACTCATAGACTAGCCAAAAGACTGCATTAGAAAGTGCAGTAATAGATATATCCTCTTCTCTTCACTTGTTCAATTTTGGCAGGCCAAAATCTTTCTCTCTCTCTCTCTCTCTCTCTCTCTCTCTAGTGAATCGAACGGAAAAAAAAAGATGGCCAAAAAGGAGAATCATTCAGCTTATATTAACAATACATTTACTCAATTAAACCATCGTCATGATAACTCGACCCTTAAATCTTACAACATGCATCCTCGTCAGGATTTCCAGCAGCATCCTAAAAATACAGGCCTTTCCATGACGGAAACAAACGATGATAAATGGCATTATAATGGTGGCAATAGAGAAGATTTTTACAGTAATGCATCCTCTACCTCAGGGGATCAAGCACATAGTATTCGTTATTCAGCAGAAGAAAAGGCACTAGTGCGCAAAATTGATTTTATGATTATGCCCATGATTTGTGTCCTTGATTTTTTGCAAGTAAAATAGAGTAATCGATAAAATGGGTAACCCAATGTTGTTGATTCACACTCTATTTTATTTTTGTCACAGTTTCTAGATAAATCCACCATCAGTTATGCAGCTTTAATGTCATTCAAGACAGATCTTAATTTACAAGGAAATCAATTCAGTCTCTTGGGTTCTGTATTTTATTTAGGTTACCTACTATTTCAGGTATAGCTAGAAAAAAGTGTGTAACAAAACCCAATGCTGTATTTCTTACCCACCTACCTACCCCGCCCCAGTTACCCAATAATTATTTATTGCAACGATTTCCTCTGGGTAAATACATTGGCATACTGGTTTTCCTATGGGGCACCGTACTTCTCTGCACGGCCTTTGGTACCAACTTTTCACAGATAGCCGCCATGCGTTTTTTGTTGGGTTTCTTTGAAGCAGGCATTTACCCTTCCATCAGTTTACTCGTCAGTACATTTTATAGACGATCGGAGCAGGTGGCTCGACTAGGTGCTTTCTGGTTATGTAATGGTTTAGCCTTGTGTATAGGTGGTTTTGTTTCTTATGGTGTTGGCCACATGGTGAATGTAGGAGGGCTCAAATCCTGGCAATGGTAAAAACCAGTTGTCTGTGATATCTGTAAAGACTTGTCTTTCTTAACATGCTTTTTCTTATGGATGTCATCCTAGGATTATGATTATCCTCGGAAGTATTACGATCGTCATGGGAGTCATTACTTTCTTCTTTTTGATTGATTCACCCAAAGCCAGTGCATTAAAATTAAATGCTGAACAAGAAATCCTAGTGGAAGAAAGAACCATTGATAATGCAACCGTTCGTACAACAAAGATTAAATTAGATCAAATATGGGAGGCTGTGAAGGAGGTCCGTTTTTGGTGCTTTAGTATTGCTTGTTTATTGATCAATTTACAAAATGGTGCCATGACAATTTATAACGGACAGATTACAGCCAGTTTCGGCTTCGATGTAAGTCATAATGTCATGTAGACTACCCTTTGCTTTGTCCACCCTATAAAAAAAACTAATCCCTCTTGGATCATCCTAGCAATTGCAATCCATGCTTTTGACAGCAGGTGCTGGTGGCTCTGACGTCTTGTTTATCGCGATTGGTGTTTACGCCGTTCGTAAAACTCGTCAAACTATTTATTCAGCCTGCATTCTCATGAGCGTCAACATCATTGGCATGATTTTATTACTGGTGATCCCTGTCACACGTCTCAAACTTCTCGGCTTCTATCTCGCTTGGTCGTATTGTAGTGTCTATGTACTGCTTGTCGCCTCCATTTCCAACAATGTTTCTGGCTATACAAAAAAGATCTTCTACAACGGTGTGCTCATGATTTTCTATACCGTAGGTAATTTTGTAGGCCCTCTCATGATGGTAGAACCTCCGTACGTCGCGGGTATGCTGGGTTACTTGGTAGCCAATTGCGTAGTCATTGTTTTATTGCTCGTGGCACGATGGAGAATGGCTGTTGTGAATCGCCGTCGTTTATTGTTATTGGCTCATACTTCTTCAGCAAGTGTAGCCGCCATGAATAGCTGTTATGGACAAGATGATATCAGTGATGAGCAAGATCAAAATTTCATCTATCTGCTGTAGACCTTTTTTTTTTTTTTTTTTTTTTTTTTTTTTTCTTCTGAAAATAAAAGATTTTTTTGTGTGGAGAAAAACAGACAGGAACTTGAAACAATTTCTATTTATGGATATCCCCTCATTTTTATTTTTTGTATGACATCTTTGCTGCTTGAAGGACTACCCTTCTTTTTTTCTCTTTCCTTTTCCGTTTTTAATTGACAGACTCTATTTATACATTTTCAAACAAATGGCTGGAGCACAACTGTATAAAACAGCGAGTGGAAGATTATTTCATGCGGGTGCAGTAGCTATTATCATTGTGGGGTAAATAGAAAGAGATCACATCTGATATAAACAAGACGTACTAACCACCTGTCTTCCTCAAAAAAAAAAAGTCTACCTGCGAGAGGAAAAACACATATAGCACGATCCCTATGTCGATATTTACGCTGGATGGGTGTCTCTACGGAAGTGTTTAGTATAGGCAATTACCGTAGAAATCAATTGGGTCCTGTACCCAATGAAATGTTTGATCCACGTAAAATACATACATTCAATGCTCATCCTAGTGTATTTGGTTGACATTTTCAAAACGGAAACTGTTCTCATAGATAATGATTTAGCTTCAGAAAAAATGTACAAAATAGCGGATGACTGTCTGGAGGATATGATTCAATGGTTACAGCAAGGGGAGGGTCATCAAGTGGGCATTTACGATGGGAATAATGGCCTTGAAAGTAGACGGCAAGAAATTTATGATAGACTTATCGCTTTGGATATTCATGTAGGTGTGTCGATGGATTGGCGGTAGTAGAAGACATGCTTACATCTTTCTCTGTAGGCTTTGTTCATCGAGTCCATCTGTGATAAGCCATCCGTCGTGTTGGAAAACATCCTCAGCGTGAAAATCTCGTCGCCTGATGTGAGATAAAGAAATGACACTTGCACTCCTAAACACAGCGTCATTGATTATCACTTCCCCTTTTTCCTCTAGTATGTTGGATGGGATCCTGAAAAAGCCATGCAGGACTATAATGTACGTTCTATCCTTTTCTCATGATGAGCATTCGACAAGAGCGCAGTCATCCTGCTTTTGTTTTAACAACCTCCTCACCTTATTTTTTAATAGCACCGTATTGAGCAATGCGAGTCAAAGTACGAGACAATCTCCAACCTATCCTTACCCTTTGTCAAGCTCATGAATGTAGGAGAGCGGATCATTGTCAATAATGTCCAAGGCTATTTGCAAACGCGTGTCGTTTATTTCTTAATGAATCTGCATAATACACCACGCACTATTTATTTTGCTAGGGTAAAGCATGCCAATAGAAAGGATATTTTATATTATCTATCTCACTCTCTTTCATCTTTTTAGGCTGGCGAATCGACACGTCCAGGCATGTTCAAAGTAGACGCAGAGCTTTCTGAAGAAGGACAACTCTATGCAAACAGGCTATGCCAATTTATCTTGTCCATACGTGCTGAACAAAAGAGACAGAAAAACGAAGAGAAAAACGACACCGATAACACCACCCAAAAGAGCAGCCACGAGCGAGAGAGATTGCTCACCGTATGGACTTCTACACGAAAGAAATCACGACAGACCGCCATTCCGTTCGTAGACATGGGCTTGATTGTTCGTCAGCATTCAGTGTTGAATCAAATCAATCCTGGAGAAGTAGAAGGGTTAAGTTGGGAAGAGATTCAACATAAATTTCCTGAAGAAGTACAGAGAGCCAAGTTGGACCCTTATCATCATCGATATCCACGAGCAGAGGTAAAAAAAAACATTCAGAAAAATAAAGGCGTGTATATTATGATCATGTCTAATTGACCCCTCTGTGATTAGTCCTATCATGATTTGGCTATACGCTTAGAGTCCATCATTATGGAATTGGAACGCGAAAAAAATGATGTCTTGATTATTGCACACGAATCTATCCTTCGGTGTTTGTATGCCTATTTGTTTGACAAGGCTGACCAAGTAAGTTGCGGTTTTTTCTGATATTGACACACCCTATCTATTTATCTATTGACTTTTTTTATCACACTAGGAAATCCCTACCATTCCTATGCCTAAAAACACTCTCATTTGCATCACACCTTCAGCCTATGGCTGCAAAGAAGTGCGGCTGAATATAGTGGATGTGTAAACATGCATATCACCATTTTTTTTTAACTTTCTCAGTCTCCAGCCATAGTAATATTATTTCTGTAAAATACAATTGTTTCTTGAATAAAAACTTGAAAAAAAAAATAGCTTTATTCATCATATGCGCAACTACAAAACGAGAAACTCACCACAATCAAGTTTATTTAATATTCACGGAGGGCACCAAGTTCTTCACATATAGCTTAACACTGCCATCTGCGTTTTGTCTTGATACTTTTCAAAAGTTACAGATAGACATTTGCCGATATCTGCTTATCTCGAATGTGTCCTTTCTCCTCTTTACAAATAAACACAGTAATACAATCTTTCTTTGCAAGAAATCGTAATTGGCAAAACCCTAAACTGCTCTTTGGTTAGGTTAAGCTTATAACCATTCATTTCCATCCAAATGAAATATTTGTCTGGATATATCATACTCTATTCCATACTGGTAACTCATACGCTGCGTCCTTTTACCACCCAATATTTGGAGGAAATGAGTGTGAATGAGGGCAATAAACTGTTTTTTAATCTGATGAACAACGATAGATTGCCCAAAGCTCATTTAATTGGTCAGAAAAAGTATCATTTATCCGGATCCATCAGTATGAGTTGGCATGTGACATATAAGGGAGTAGTGAAAGCCAAATGACTAGACTCAGATTCGAAAGTAATCTCTGTAAAAACTCAGTTGCAACTTTTCCCATTTCACTTATTTTCGCCTCCTTTGACTCTTTCGAGCTTTTGGGGCCTTTTTTTTTTGTGAAGAGTTACGTCTTTTGATCTCATTAACGTCTATATCAATCTACATTCTCATACACCATGTCAAAAGAAGCAGACTTAAATACACCGAGAGTGATAGCATATGATTCTGATGCCGAGGAAACGCCACAACAAGAACCTAATGTAATAATAAAGATTTTCATAACGTAAAGGATGCTAGACCTTCTTACGAATGTAAGGCTTTGCCCTTCCCCCTCTCCTTTTATAATCACCCTCCTTCATAGATATTAGAATCACAGGCTGAAGACGATGAACACAACAATATAGAAACAGTGCATGCTCAAAATGGTTCAATGTCCACCAATAGCGATCTATGGTAAAGTGAAATCGACATTTTCTTCAGGAGAAAAAAATATCCAATAAGAGGGCAGGGTTTTATTAATGATACACACATATATACATCCACGCGCACACATACATATACATAAAGGAAACATAGAAAGAAGCGTTAATAGATGATATCCTATTCTTAAACAAAATAGGGCGAGCATCGGGCCTGAACAACAAGCTTCATTAGAAGCCTTACAAAAATCCATGCAGCAAGAAAGAGAACTGGCCTTTGGTACACTAAAGGCTGATCCCGCTACAGCAACCGCAACCCATCGGAATGACAGTTCACCGAGCAGCAGCAATAACCATGAGAGCAGCGATAAAAATAATAGTCATATATCCATACACGACAAATCTACTTTTACCAACAACAATCCTACCGCGAGTGTACCTATTCGCCCAGCCCGTTCCTCTAACAATCTTGCTACTACTACTACTACGGCTACTTCTCATCAGCATCGTCTCATTGCTCCTTACAGAGAAGAAGGGCCAGAAGTGAGAGAGACTTCCTCACCATCCCAGTCGTCTTCCCAACCGACATTAACAGCACCCAAATCGCGAGAATCATTACTTGACAAAGGCAAACCGATGGTGGGATCAGACGAATGGCATCGTCTCCGTCGCGAAAACCATAAGCAAGTGGAACGCCGACGTCGGGAAGCCATTAACGATGGCATCAATGAAATAGCAAAGTTGGTACCTGGTTCTGAACGTAACAAAGGCTCTATTTTACAACGAGCAGCAGCGTATATTCGACAATTAAAAGAAGCCGAAGCATCCACGATAGAGAAATGGACCTTAGAAAAGCTACTCACGGATCAAGCCATCAACGAACTGAACAGGCAGATTGAAACGCTCAAATCGGATTTGGAAAAGTCCCACTTGGAGAATGCATTATTGAAAAAGGAGATTGAGACGATCCATCACCTCCACCAGCAACAACAAACATCGCCACAACAACTACAATCACAGCCACAACCACTGCCGCCATCACCACACCAACTACAGCATCACAACCCACAGTATACTGAAGAAGAAAACAGAAAGAACAATGGTATCAACAGGAAAAGAAGTTATCATAGTGTGGATAAAGGCGACGAGATCGAAGTGATGGCCACAGTTATTTCCGCTTTGGAAGAGGAAGTGGAGAAGAGTCAAGATTACCGCAAGTTTGACCGTAGTAAAAGCAACAGTCGTGGGCATGACATCGTACTTGCTTGTCGTGCAGGTAATGACGTTGAGGACCAAGGACCAAAAACAAAAATGCCAAAACTGGACACGGAAGAGAAGGCTACTACAAATACTACTACTGCCATCATTGATTTGGACCATATGTAGTCTCATCGCTTTCTTTTCGAAAAAAGATAAATATATCCATTATGTATATTTATTTGTTATAATAACAGTTACCCTTCATATTCATACTTTTATTTAATCCTCTTTAACAATGGAAACATATTGCTTGATATCAATGATCGGGTTACTCCGCATAAGCTCTTTTAAAAATAATGATATTGCAAATGAACGTAGAATAGTTTTTAGAAGCTAAAAGCATGGGCATGTTGATGCACTGAATATAATTATTAGCATAAGAGCCGCGGATGATGGCAAGAGTGTTTTTATTAGACAAAATGCCAATGCATCCCACTTTTACATTAGACTGCTTTGGTCACCTTAATAAATCCCTTTTAGATCACATTTGAATAAAAAAAGAAAATCTATAAAGAGCAACATGCTTTACTAATGGTTTAATAGAAAAATAATTAAAGAAAGGTCATGATACAGTTAACGTTGTAGGAATAAATTATGAAAAGGTATCAATTAGGAAGCAAATAAAAGGGAGAAGACAACTTAAATACGGAAAAATTGCTGATGGGAAAATGAATACTTGTTTGTGTGAAGCACATGAATGTATATTTACAGTTACAGTTTGGATGGATGAGGGAGGGGTGACTTTACGAACAAATGGAGGGTGACTATAGCCAACCCAAAAATGACCACCAGGACAACCCCACTGTGAAATAGACAGCCAAATAAAACAGAGCCATCTGGGCTCCTACAATAAACCATTTGCTACGTGGCACATAACCTGGAGCATAATACATTGCTGCCATGCCTGTTGAGAAATTCGTCATGCATCCACCCAAAGCGCCAAAATAAGAAATGAAAGCAGTGAGCACCATTGGTTTGGCCCCTAAGGCATGACCTGCATCTAAAAAGGTACCAACAAAAGCGACCGTATGGGCACTGAGGGAGGAAAACATGAATGTAGTGAGAAAGTAAGCGATGGCAAGCGCAGGGAGAGCGGGTAGATGAAAGCGCTCAATCGTTTGGGAAATTTGATGGCCAAGAAAAGAAGAGGCACCTGCTTCTGACAGTTGCTGAGCGATGGTAACGAAGCCGCCTAACCAGAACAGAGTGTCCCACTTTTTTTTTTTTGAAGGAACAAAGAAAGAGTTAGCTTACAAAGTAGTCCCCTTTTTTTGGCTCTTATGAAGTATACTTTACTGCACTTGTATTGCTGGAGACATCCTTCCAAGTAATCGTCTCCATATGCAAAAGAGCCACAATGCCAAGCAAAGCTACCAAAGTAGAATCTACATGCGTGAAACTGGAAGTCACCCACATACCTAGACATCCTACCAAGACAAAGCATAATTGCTACATGTACAAATAAGAATCATCATTAGGGAGAAGTTCGAAAATAAGGGGCATTTTCTATAAAGATAGACTTGTTTACCCATTCTTTCAACGACACAGGACCCATTTTATTCAGCTCCATTTGAGCATGTTGAACTACATTATCACCACCACGTGCATGTTTTCCTCTGGTGGGTGTTTGCGTATTCAGCCCCAAACTCCACCGTATAATCAAAGGTAAAGAAATAGCGCATATCGCAGCGGGAACAATACTGCCTTGTAACCAGGTCATAAAGCCGAAATCAATATCGAAGAGTTGATTGGCTTTGGCCACAACGATAGGATTGGCTGCCATACCTGTAAGATAGAGGGAGGCGGACAAAAGATTGGCATGATTCCCCACCAGGGTCAAGAAGCTGCCGAGTTCAGGGTGATGGTCAGGTGTAGACCCTAACGTCGTAGCAATCGATTGGACTACTGGTAAAACTATACCACCACCACGGGCTGTATTGCTCGGTACAAATGGCGCGAGTAACAATTCTAGAAAACGCATGTATTCAATAGTTAGCCTATATGAATTCTATTGATCGAGTGAAAAGGAAAAAATGACCGATACATTACCAGACAAAACAATAGCATAAGCGAGACCCAATGTATGCTTTCCGAAAGCTTTAATCATCATTAATGAAATTCTTCTACCCAATTTGGTGACTTCTACTGCTTTACCAAGGTGAAAAGCAGCAAAGATAAGCCAAACGACCGAACTTGAAAAGCCTTCCAATGATTTTTCAAATGATTCTTTGTTAGGCTGGCATTCGAACAGATCTCCTGTCAAAGGGTTCACTTCGCCGCAAAGTCGGCATTCTGTATGGTCGCCTGTGGCATGGTCGATGCATTCAAAAGAGTGAGTGACGGCCAAGAGTGTAAGACCAGTTAACACAAGCATGGAAATATCGACAGACGTAGTGATAAGAGCACAAATGCAACTGCTGAAAACAGCGAGTAAATGAATGGCTGTCAAAGTCAGCTCGTCAGTGGGTTGTACGCCGAACCAAATGATAGCACCTAAGAAAAGGGAAGGTAGTAATTTGAAGGACTGATATTGAGAGGCTTTTGCCCATATTGTCGAATTCTTCTGAGGAGACGGTGCTCTTGTTAGCAAAGAGGTATTTTCAGTTGCAAGATTATTGGTTGGAGCAATACCAACGTCGATTGCTTGATAATGAGTCACCATAAAGGGTATTGTAAAAAAATATATATCCAAAGCAAAAAAGGAAAAATGACAAGAAATTGGATCCCTTTATATATGATTACCCAAGACATGGAAATGCAGTAATCCATAGAATCAGTGCGATTATACATCATCTACCGCATACCTTGACTGAACCTGAGGCAGATAATTCTCAGACATCACATTTATTAGAAATTTAAATTGGAAACCTTATAGCTGATGCAGGGGCTTTTTTGTCATCTTTTGTTATAAAAGACTCTATACCAAGAAAATAAAAAGAAAAAGGTCCCTCGCATCATGATTAGTTTCTTTTTATTCCACACATAAATTTCATTATTGAGGCATATTTTTCCTTTATTTATATACGGTATGCTCGTCATTACTTATACAAGTAGAGGCATTTTTCTCCGCTGTTTATGGAAAAAAGAGCTCTTATCGACCCACTTATCTAATATCACGAACCATTGTTTATTCTTCTTGACAAAAAGACATGCCTTTCTTTTTTCAGCACAAGTATTTTGTATACATGGATGGTTTATGGCTATTTGAGTCATTATTGCTATATCTTATTATAGTGATCAGAGAGAGAAAAAGGGTGGTCATACTTCTCCGTAGACTGCCCTTCTTCTGTATTTTCTGGTTGTTATCACTAGCGTCTTGATTGATAACTTTTTGAAAAGTGATACGGTCTTTCTGTCGCTGCAGTCCATTTCACGAATGCAAATGTTGTAATATTTCACCTACACATAAACACATATTCTCGAAAAAATGGAACTTTAAAATGCACGTTTTTAATATTGCTCGTACTTCTTTATATGTTCTTGGCAGACATGTATACTGTACTGCTCGCCGCGAGCTCTACATTTTCACAAGAAATTGCTAGCAATTTTTGGTCTCTGAGAATCAACCCTTCCACTGCTTTTCCCTTCGCTTTACTATTATGTAGTTGCTACCTATCTCTAAGGAAGCCGCTGCTGTATAATAAACATATCATTGGATTCTGTACATATATGCGTATAATTTGGATATGGTTTGTTTTCTCAATTTTCTCATTCAAGATCGATGATTAGGAGCCAAAAATTCACAATTCAATCTCCTAGCCCTTTGCAAGAAATCCTTGTAGCAACAAAGCTATACACACACTCCCATTCTACTACTCTACTTTGGTCAGCATTAAAATTGATGCAATACATTGCTTCTATGCTGCATTGACAAACTTGCCCTTTTTGAAATCTTCCAAACGATTTGTTAGGATTTTATAAATGCATAATATTCTGCATCAGGATCTCAGAAGTGCCTTTTTTATTTTGCTTGAAAAGTACATACTTTTTAAGGGAATCTTAGGTACCTCTAATGGCAGCATAAATCTTTCAAATAGCTTGTCAAGAGCTTATCATCAAGACAAAACAAAGTAAACTAAACCAAAACAAAACATTTGTGTAGCTACAATAAGAGACTGTAAATGGGTATATATCAACCTTAATAACATTCAATAAATGTTTTCAAAAAGTAGGTTAGTAACCAAATACACGCAACCTGATGTACTTGCGTATGTACAGTTTCGTAATAAACATTTGCGCCAGCCATTTTACAGACTTTATGAATATATCAATGTGTCAAAGCTGAAAGTTCGTTAACTCAATTGGTGATACCCTGGTGGACTTGTTTTCTTACTTTTGGATTTTTCCTAACAGATCGCTCTTCATTTTTGGTCGTAAACGACATGGTAGTAAACAATTATTCAATACGAGGTCAACTTTGTGATTGGACCACTTTACATCACGCTGTAAGTATTTTCAAAGGCGCACCTTTCAGTAATTCGAAATAGAAGTAAATGCGCAGATGCTATTGCGGTAAAGGAAGAAATCACACATCTTGATGATTTCTTTAATTAAAGTAGTATGAATAGATTGAATTTTTGTATCAAAAAGACTTTTATTTACGCAGACGTTACTGTATTGACTAGGTTTGACTGTGAAGCCAATGTTGTACTACTAAACAAAGAGTATGTACAATACAAGCGTTTATCCTTTTCCGTTCGCAAAGCGCAAACATCTCATCTTCAAAAAGCAATAAGAAAAAAGAAAGAAAGAAAGAAAGATATACTTTAATAAATCATGAGTAAATGTGCTCAATATCGAGTAAACTATGTTAATGACTTTAAAAACTTATGTAATGCCATTCTACATAGTTAAGTTGTATGAAATACTATATGTACAGCCGCTATATTACACATTAATGTTAGCAAATCCTCAGTGTTTGAGTAGTTGAAGTCAGAGTGTAGCCTCATCAGTGCAAAAATATCGGCATTGGGCTTACAGAAAGTGTGATTCTGTTGTTCAACTACATGGTCAGGATACGAGCCTACCATCGTGTTTAGCAAAAAAGAAAAGAAAAAAAAAATAGATAAGCTCTCTGAAAATGTCAAAGTCGTCTGGGAAAACGTACAAGGTGCAAGCTGAATGAAGAGGACACATTAACTAATAGTTAGTTCCTCCCCCAACACCAGCGCCAGTATTAACCATAACAATTGAAGCCAATTGCCCCACCAGCCGAGATTTTTTCAGTAGTTTACACAGTTACCAATTGATCACACCGTAGTACCCCTCCCCATAAATGTCGGTAAGGTAGGTCACAAGACTATTGCGCAGAGGCAAATGCAAATATAATTTCTTTACGTAAATGGTTCTCATTATCCATGAATGACTCGTTTTGATTGTTGATACATATCCTTGCTTTTTCTTTACCATTCATTGTAGCTATAACCACAGCGATTGTTTTTGTCACTGATGGCATTATTCTCACTGGCTGGTATACACCTGAACAATAACGATAAACATAACTAAGGTCAAAGTTAGCAGAAACAACTCTAGTATCATCAGAAGAGAATGCCGAGTATCAAGTTCTAATACTGACCTCCACATCAAAGTAAGACTTATCGTCCTTTAACGGGAGGGTGCTTAATAGTGAGAAGCGAAAAGAGGTTAATTGAGACCACATGCGTTAAAAAAGAATGCCAACACACTCAACTCTTTCTGGCCCTAAATAATGCTGATGCTTACCACTCTTCAAGCAAAGCAATAAGGATTTGCATTAGGCAGAAAACTTTAATGAAGAATTCAACTTAATTGTTGGCATATTATACTCTCCACTCTTTCTCCTGAAAAAGTTATAAATGATATCACAGACACCAACATCTTTAATGGAAAGATAAGTAAAGCTCGACGAACGTCTATTATGATACATAGTTGTATATGATGCTTTTTTATTGTTACTATAACAAAAGATGAAACTCTTCAAATACATACAATGTATAGTCGGTTTGGCTTGATGAATATACTCAATGAACTAATAGCAACAATAGTCAATAAGGCCGACATTAAATCGCCACAGGTAGCGTCACCGATCTTTCTGGAAATGAGACCAAATATTGTAACGATATAGTATTGAAGTAATCAATGCTTTCTATACATACATTGACTTTTAGAGTGTTGTAACAAGCCATTGCAATATCATGTTCGTGTTGAAACCATGGAGCTAACAGCCCGTTAATCATATCGCGACAAAGCGGGCTTACAACTGTTTGGCAAAGAGACAAACTTTATCGATATGCACAACATACTTGATGAAGAATGTAGCAGATCACTGAAGGAATACGTATGTTGTATCCGCTTATTAAAATACACTTGAAAAAAGTGAACATTGAGTCCAAAAACCCACCAGGCACGCAAAAGCTATCCTCTATCTATGGCATCTGAGTTAATTACATGATGCTATTGGTTTTCAGGATTCAGAAAGGTATTCCTTTAAAACAAAAACCTATCAAATCTCAGATAGTCCACTAAAAAGTTGGCTTCCTAAATCAGTATAATAAAAGTCTACAGAGATTCTGGATAGTTTCCTTATTCGAACGCATAATGGGAGGAAACGAGGAACTTTTAGGGAGGGCCATGCCGGAAGGAAAAAAAATCAAAATTTTGCCTTTTCTTTCATTTATTGTTTCCTTCATTTACCACACTTCTAATTTTGCTTTACGATCCATTTTATGAGGCCTAAATTGCAACGAATTGCAGCTGCTTCTTTTCTCTTAAGGACCTCAACAGCGCCTTTTTGGAGGAATAATGTATATATCAAGCCGACCCTAACATATCATTTACCTTCTTATTTCCACCAAGTGGTGCCGTCGACAGATACAACAACCTACCGCTCTTTTAGTACTTCTCACACATCATTTCTCATCAGTAATAATGCAACAGCCTCTACTACAGCAATAACTGAAGATGACCATGATACCGATAGTGACACTACTTCTGTCAATAAGATACCCACCCCACATACTGCATCCGATAAATTTCAATTTGTAGCTTATGCAGCTTGGCACCCCAAAGCCCGGCAAAAAACAACAGCAAACAACAATGAAAAAGCTTACTGGAAACAAGCAACAAGTGCTGGTAAAGTAGATGCTGGAGAAGATGCTTTTTTTCAAACCACGACGCCTGAAGGGCTAGCCATCGGTGTAGCGGATGGCGTTGGCGGTTGGAGCCTTGTAGGAGTAGACCCTGCCTTGTTTTCATGGACATTGATGGATAATGCTGCTACCGTAGCGAAGAACACAAAACAATCGATTAACGCTCATGATATTTTAGAGTCTGCTTTCCATGAACTGAGGAAAAGTGGTAAAGTGGCAGCAGGCAGTAGCACAGCATGCATACTGAGTTTGTCAAAAGCAACAGGAGAAATGACAAGTTGCAATTTGGGCGATTCAGCATTTCTGTTGGTGAGAGATCAAAAGATTGTTTATGAGAGTCCTAGCCAACAGCACTATTTCAACTGCCCTTATCAGCTAACAGTTGTGCCAGAAACGTACCCCAATCGTGATGAACTTGTCACAGATCTTCCAAAAGATGCAGATACTAGAAAGTTTCTTCTGAAAGATGGTGATTTGATCTTACTGGCAACAGACGGGTATTTCGACAATATGTATGCCGAGGAAACATTGGAAATAATTAATAATGGCATGCAATCAGTGTACAACAATCACAACAATGAAGAAGTAGTAACAGCAACTATACGATCATTAGCAAAAACTTTAACGGATAAAGCACGTCTATTAAGTTTGAATCCCAAACGAATGAGTCCATGGGCAAAAGCAGCACAAGCACATGGTAGCAACTATAGAGGCGGTAAAGTGGATGATATCACCTGTATTGTGACTTTTGTACGTCATAAACAATAAGCCAAGTTCAAATAACCATTTTCAAAAAGCTTGGTGAATACCTTTTTTTTTCCCCTTTTGTATTATATCATCATCACCAACTTTGTATTTCTTAAACTAAAAGCAGCACATTTGAAAAATAAAAGAGAACTGGAAATAGTGTGTATATACATATACATTTGCATATTACATATAGTCTGTGTTTCCCTTTGGGCATTCAGAATGGATTTTAAAAAAGTCAGACGAGACCTCTTGAATCAGATTCAAGGCTCATTGGATCAGCTGTCAGTCAACATGAACATTCTTTCTCTTAATTTGCAAAGTTTAGCCAACATAGGAAAACAATTTGAGAACGCTTCCCTTCTTTGGAGTTCGTTAAGAGAAAATATCAATTTTCAAGAGGTTGCAAGTGCTACTCCATCAATCACCATGTCATCTACGGAAAACGACTATTGTTGTCAAATAAACCTGTAATTCGACTTATCTAATTTCTTTCCGCACCACATAAATTAAAGCCTTTGTGGCAAATTGATACAAAGTTAATTTGACGAGATTACTGCCCCTTACTTTTCTTCTCCCAGTTTATCAATGACTTTTGCAATGTCAAATGCTCAATTAATGAATCCCAACTGGTTTACAGGTCTAATCGCTGATGCCTTGCAATCAGTGACAGAAAAGAATTCAGTCCTTCTCGTCTACATATATGGTATGAAAATATTATGCTTTAACGACAGTTGACTGCCGCCCAAAAGTAAACTGATGAAAATTGCTAAAAGATGACTCGGACAGAAGTGAACAGTTTGATGCTGCATTTGCTAGTGAAAAGGTATGATAGGAGGGCAAAAGTCGCCTTGCTCATGTCGTACAGAAAAGAATGTTGAGCCAAATAAGTATTGAAATTTGATAAACCCAAAGGTATCTGTAGTGATGGGCCAAAAGACAGTTTCTCTAAAATTCATGAAAGAATCTTCGAATGCTATGCTGTTTGCTCAAATATGTACGTGATAAAAGTTGAGCATTCATTTTGACAATAAAGCGGCACGCCTATTAACAACTCTATGGCTCATAAAGATCCTGTGTCTAAAGTACCTGTGGTTTACTTCATTGTGTAAGTACTAAATCCAACACAAACGGATATCGTATTCTCATAAAACTGTTAAGTTATCGAAGTAATAATATTCTCTCTTTTACTGCAATGATAGTCAAGGTACCATTAAGGACTTTTTAACGGAGGCTCCATCCGCCGCAGATATCATCGATAAAATCAACGCGGTTTATTCATCTATTCCAGAGTAACTATAACCATTTAACCCCGAGCAATCTTGTTCCTTTACTTACGAGCTCATCAAAAATCAGTAAAACAGAAAAAGCAACTCAGTCCGCAAAAGAAGGTCAGAAAAAGGTCTGCAAGCATAATAAATACTGCTAGTATGTTTAGTGCAGACGCCGAAACTAATTACGTACACTTTCATACGATAGATTGCAAAAAGAAGGGAAACAAGCAAACCATCGATAGAAAAGTAAATGAGAATCATATTGTAGCTAAACTAAATCTACGTCTACAACTGACATAAATACGCATTTAGAGTCGAATACTGTAACCTAAAAATTAAACAATTGGATGGATCAAGTATAAAGAACAAATTTCGAGGTCCATATAATATACTTGAATTTGTAATGGCTTTGAGCTGATATTTTATCTTTTTTTTCCCCCTTTTTCCCAGCGTCAGATAAGTTATTATTAGTTACAGAATGGATAGATCAAGTAAGCGCTTCCGAAGTAAATTAAAAATGTGGTAACTCGACTATATTAACAAAGCCTCTCAGTTTCGTACCGATGGTGACAGACCTTATAAACTATTTATACAATTTCCTACGAAAGAATTTGATATTGGAGATGAACAACGAACTTTATACGAGCTGAAATTATGTCCGAATAGTACCTTATTGATGAAGCCCATAAAAAATGTCTCCACTGCTTATGCAAAACATAGTGGCAACACTTCTCAGAAAGGCTGGCTGAGCTACATATATACTGCTGGAAATTCTATGTATCAATCAGTAAGCCAAGCCAGCGAATCGATAGTGTTTTATTTTGCTCCAACCAGTCATCAAATACCAGAACCACCGCAAAGATTGGGCAATGGTGAGCCATTCACGGCGAATCAAAATTTATATAATGGTTACCAACCCAATTTGAACACGCTTCAAGGTATAACAAATGACGAACGCGATTCAAGAAAGAAAGATCACAAAGTATATAATGGCAACTCTATCAATCAAGAATAAATAGAGTACCTTTCTTTTTTTTTTGAACTACAGATGGACATCGACTAAAAGTATATCCCTAAATTATGCCCTCGTAACCATTTCTTTCTACGACATGTGAACATGTGAATGTGGAGTAGAACCTTACATTAATTGCCGTTTCAAACTACACAAATTTGATAGTGATTAGCGAAAAGGTTGTAGAGACAGCAAACTATGTTGTGTGAGATTTTTTGCGTCAGTATTATTAATTAAACTTCACATTCAAAAGAACGCGAAGATACTCAAAGTTTTTGCTCCACTTTTGCAAAGTCGCTCAATGCTGTTGGTGGTAATCCTACTGCGGCTTATATGCTCAACCTTGCTGAATAAGCTACCCTTTCAAAGTACTTGTATTCCGCTGCATCAAAAGAGATATGTCACAGACTTTCATGCCAATCTGTAGCTATATTGAAAGTGTTTTGAGTAATCAAAAAATACACAACATGAAGTATAAATTGCCATTTCAATAATTTCAGTGTGTTAGATAGCTTCGAACTCTCAATCAGAATAATTGAAGCATTTACCTCAAAATAAAGTAGTGGCCACTAGTAGTGTCAACTAGTATGAAAAAATGTCATTTGCAATGCTAGTCTGCCCTTTATTCAGGCACAACCTTCCAAATTTGCGTTTTTCGTTTCGGCGAATGGAGTTTGATACTCCCTCATTCAAACCATAATTTTAATGCAGATTACATTTTCCGGGGTTGCGTTCAGCAAGCTCTATTTCACCCAACTATGGCACAAAAATTCCGTGCTTTACTTGATCTTTGTCGACGTAGAGGTTTCTTATATCAATCTGCTGAAATTTATGGTGGACTTAGAGGAGCATACGACTATGGACCATTAGGCGTCGAATTAAAAAAGAATATACTAAACTCTTGGTGGCGTCGGCATGTCTATTACCGAGACGATGTCGTTGGCTTAGATACTAGCATCATCACACCACATCCAGTCTTGAAAGCTTCTGGCCATGTCGATGAATTCACCGACCTTCTCGTCGACTGCAATTTAACAAAAGAACGTTTTCGACCGGATAAAGCACCAGAGATAAAACTGGACAAACATGGCAACATACCTATCATTGCTCCAGATAAGACCACTGCACTTGAATGGAAAGAAATACTGGAAAAACAAATTATACCCAACGTCAAAATGAGCGTTGAAGGGAACCGGATCCTTATTTACGCAAAAGAGGTCAACCTTCCAGATGCCGATGGACAGAACGGTAGCATCACCTTTGAAATGTGGAACGAACAACCCTCTGTTCAACTAGCATACCACGGTTATGTTGAACCTAATACCAATTCGCCCTTCTTGACAGATAGCCGACCTTTTAATCTCATGTTCAAAACGTTTCTCGATCCTATTGATCCTATTGAGCGTGTCATTCAAACTACCTTGGACAATGCAGAACAAAGCAAAGCTACCATACGGCAAACAGTAGATGATCAGCTTAAACCAAGCACAGTTTTTCTACGTCCCGAAACAGCTCAAGGCGTCTTTGTCAACTTTGAACAGATTGTGCGTACAATGAAAAAAACACCGCCTTTTGGCATTGCTCAAGTAGGCAAATCATTCAGAAATGAAATTCGATTAGAACACGGTATTTTTAGAACGCCAGAATTTGAACAAATGGAATTAGAGTATTTTGTTTCTCCTTGGGAAGCGACACATTATTTTGAATATTGGAGAAAGGAACGGTATAATTGGTGGTTAGAGCATGCTTGTCATCCAGAGAATTTCAGACAGAGGGACCATACAAGTAAAGAAATGGCTCATTATGCTACAGGCTGTACAGATGTAGAATATCTCTTCCCTTGGGGTTGGGGCGAAATTGAAGGTGTCGCTCACAGGGGAGGTTACGATCTGGCGCAACATATAAAAAATACCGGCGCCAACTTTGAAATAACAGATGCCAATCCCTCCCTGTCTGAAAGAGTTCAAAAAGCCGGTAATGGAAACGTAGATTTGATACCTACCGAAAAGCCAGCAAAGTATATTCCAAACGTCATTGAGAGTTCATGTGGATTGAACCGTGCCATGTTGGCTTACCTATGCGATGCATTCCATGAAGTAGACGAAGGAAATGGCAAACCTCCACGTACGGTTCTCAGGCTAGATCCTCGTTTAGCTCCTATCAAATGTGCCGTGATGCCGTTAGTCGGTAAACCAGAGTTGAATTCGTTGAGCGAGAAGGTGGCTAAAACACTGAGACGCAAAGGATGGTACACAGTGGTAGAATCACAAAAGTTGAAAATCGGTAAAAGATACTATAGACACGATGAAATAGGTACACCTTGGTGTGTTACTGTTGATTACCAGAGTTTAGAGGATGATACAGTGACAATAAGAGACAGAGACACTGGTAATCAAGAAAGAGTTCATTGGAAGGAAGTCAACCATGTTATAGATGGAAAGTTGATGAAAGGTGAAGCTGATAATTTATTAGTGTAGACGATATCATGTTTTGGTTGAACATTTTAAAGAAGTACTAGTTCAATAATGTAAATAAATTGAAAGTGTATATGTAGATACTAATCGTTGGGTTATCTTAAGCCAAATCCTCTTCATCAAAATCATCGTCAAATTCTGTTGTACATATAAAAGAAGCTTAGTGAATGATCCATCCATGTCAATTTCTAATAAAAAGATGTCTCATATCAACTGAGTTCTACTCACTGTCAACAAAATTCTTATGTACAATGATTTTTTCTAAATGCATTAACAGCGAACCAGGCTCTGCCTTTTCGTCGGCAGCCTCACTATAACTGTGGTGACTAGGAGAAGCAATAGTTATGGCGTCAAAGCGCCCAAAATCATTACGGGTATACACTGTGCTTCCACTGTATGCATTGCTACTGTTGCTTTGATCTTCTTCAATGTCATCCATTTGTTCTTCTTCTTCCACGACTGAATCTTCATCCATTTCTAGCGATGCAATGGAAGTGTCCACATTATTGTCTGTCTCAGAACATTGTTTACTGCGTTTTTTTTTATAAACAAACCTTCACTATATGTTTCCCATTTGTTTGGATCGCTCATTTTGGTCTACACCTCTATCGATCAGTTAACCTGCTTGTGGTAAATTAATGCAAAGAAAAAAAGATTTTGGTATGACAGCCCGAAAATCTGTTTTCCATGAAATGAAGTCATTCCTAAGCTGATATCAACGATGATGCAGAAATGTAGTTCAAAAGAGTACAGAGTCTATAGTACATTTGTCATAGTAGCACCAGAAATAATTGCCAATTAAGTTTTAAGGCTTACAGATCCAGCAGTTACGGCATCATGTTTATGAAAACGAATATAAGCCTTATTTGTGGATACACATAGTTGAACTGTTACAAAGAGTGGGCTCCATGTCTCAGTTGAGGTTTGCCACCTTGGTATTCCTGATCACTATAAAAGAACTATTATTTATTGGGCACTTTTGCTTTTCGTTTAACCGTTTAGGTATACACCTACTAGATGATTTATTTTCGCGCTATAGTATTGTTAAACAAATCCATCACGACTGATTATCCAGGGTATAGATTACTGTTCTTTTGACAGAGAAATTCTGAGGCGTAACTATTTACAGCAGCAATATCTGTGATTCATCAAAGGAAGTGCTATAGATTCTAGGGTACCTTACCACTACGATCGTTGTTTACCGTATAACGAGAAAAAAAAGCTCGCTGAAACAGTAATTCGCTCTACCGAAAGCACAAACTCCTCAACAAACTCCATCCACACTTCTCTCATGTAATGAATGGCAATAGCAGTAGTTGCCTTGTTTTGATTGTTAGTCATTTTGTGCGGTAGGGTTTGTTTACTGTTGCTTTGACCTTATTACGACACTAATTAAAAATTCAAAAGCATGTGAACCACATGTGCACTATCCCGCTTGATTATAACGATTCAGTTCATTAAAACCCTTCCCTCACAGTCAAGGTTCACTATTCTTCTCTCCTTAATATTTTTAAATATCAAAAACGCGATCTGGATTGTTTTCCTGCTTTCTTCCTTTTCATTTTTCTTTTTCTTAGCATCCATTCTTCGTTACCTTCACATATATGCGTGTTGCCATTAGGCACACTACTATCACTACAGTCTATATGTCAACGATTTATTCCAATAATAGTAATAGTAAATGCTGTCTTTTATAGAAAGCACATCTTTACTGTTGATCTTATTGCTTTCGCTACCGTTTCTAGTCTTGCTGTTACGACTAATATACTTAATAGTAAGCAAGAAAAACTCATTATTTATATAGAGTCTACATTCATTCTACCTTGGATTTAACTTTTGGAAAAAAAAAGGAAAGATCTCTATGCGTAGGATAGTATGAATAGTAGCTTGGTATTTGTTGGTAAAATCATATGATTGCGCCATCCTGAAGACTAGTCAGTCAGCATTGGGGCAATTTTTAATACTGTTTCGAGAACTGCATACAAACAGTAACAACAAACAAATGACAGTTTCGTTGCTGTTAATAATAAGCAGAAGGATGGGCTGTGGTGATAACGGATCAAACGGTGATAGAAGTGTCAAGCGCACGTGGCGGTAGAAGTAATGCAGATAATGTAATTAGCACTAAACAAACTTCTTTTTGGTGTATAAAGAATAAAAATAGTGATGGCGATCCCCCGTTTCGATTGTAAAATAAAAAATATGGACCTGGCACCGAGGCCAAATAGGCCAAAGTAATGATGGTATAAAGAAACATCAGTCATCATCAGCACAGTAAATACAGCCGACCAAAGATGGTCATACACGGTCATATACACTATAGATATTACGGGTTTGAATTTGCTGAAGCAAAGAAGCAGCTGTCCTTAATGCTGAGGAACAGAACCTGTGGACAAAAATTGAAAGAACCATAGGTTTATGCTGGTAATGGATGTCTACGGAAAACACTTTTCTCAAAACATAATGGTAATACAGACAGCAATGATTGCAATGTTGGTAAATTAAAAATGAAAGGGAAGCCAAATATGGAGTGTCTTGCTACAAAGCATTCATAGCAATATTAAAAGTTACGCAGAAAGGCTTTCAATGTAGTAAATGTCTCGAGCAAACACATTTTAATTTTAGGCTGAAGTTGGTATGTTTATTTACATTTTTTATACATTATCAAAAGTATAGTAATGACACCCTACAGAATATTTGATGAAAAGACGAAAGGAATATGTGCCTTTATTTATATTCATTGAAAAAATGAAGAAATATACAAAAGGAAAGAGAGAGGAAGGAAAAACAACTATACTATGTATTATCTAAATGGCAAATTATTAAAATTCATCGGCATCATCTAGCTCGTCTGCTTCATCAATTAGATGTTCTTCGGAACCATCATAATCTTCTAATAACACACCGGCCTGCTCGTCTTGTCCCAAAGCAGTATAACCACCAGAACGTCGTCGTCTGGATAAGAAAGAGGGCCACTCCCAATTACCAAAAGAGCGGCTTATATCAGAGAATGAGGTTGGAAGACGAATCCGAGAAAAGATGCCGGCGATAGCTACAGGAATGACAACTGCTGCTGATACAATCTTCGCGACAATTGGATTAGAAACGAATGGAGAGGAACCAGCTTGCTGATGAAGGCTGTCAGGAAGACGAATACGACTATACAAAAAAGTTTTTCAAAATTACAACGGGTTCTCTCCCTATACGACTTTTAAAAAGTTGTTCACACTTACCCAAATCCACCACGTCGACGGTATTGAAGTGCGGCAAACACAAGGCCAGCACCTATGATAGGTGCAAAAATAAATGCAATCCATCCATGTGAACGGCGACTGGCACCTGGACACCACATCTGTTCAGCACCAATTTTATCTAGCTCCTTACCACCTTGGCAAGTCGAGGCAGCAATCTTGCGATAACTATTCCATATAATATGTCAGTAAAGATGAACATCAAGCCATTTTTCAATACTTCCTTACCCTGTGGGTGTATAGTAAAAATCTCTAGTGCCATCACAAACAGGTTCAAGTGGCGAAAGCCCAGGAACCAAAACACACTTGTTATTGGCATCGCGAAGGAAGTTGAAGTCACTATTAAACATAATCATCATTAGTATTGAAGCTTTTATTACCCATCGTTATTTAGCTACTCACCATTCATAATCTGCCTCAGTACAGGTACAGTTACGAACGACTTCTCTAGGTTGAACCAGCTTTTCACCGATATAGCAATCATGATCCTGTATACGGCGATAATATTGCACTTCACGACCAAAGAGACACTTCTCTCCACGTGTATCTTCTGGGCTCCACAATTCAAAATCATCATCGTTAGGATGATTTTCATCCAGGATACATTTTGTAGGATGAATAGCGCTAAAGTCGATATGGTAGGCTACAGTTTTGCCATTCTTTAATCCAAACAAGACATATTTTTGACTTGTGCCATCAGGCTGGGTAATAATGTCTTCAATGATAACTTTTTCATTCTTCTTGGTAAATTCATAGGTCTTCCAAGTTAAACCCTCATTGGTAGTATACTTGACAAAATTAGTAGGCTGCTCGTTATCTACAAGAATCAGAAGTGCACCTTGATCGGCAAACTCCCAAAGATGAGCGCCCTTTTGGATTTCTGTCCATGTTTTACCGGCATCACGCGTCAGGAACATATCGCCATCACGGTAAGGTGATAAACTCGTTCCTACATTTCCTACACCGACCATTAATCCAACAGCACTAGAAAGACTGAATAAATCACGAGAATTTTGACGTTCAGAGTAACAGTGGAGATGCAGAGCACAATCAGAACCCTTGCAATCATAAGGTTTGCCCTCGCTATCCTTCGTGGGAGGAGTGAGAGCGCTCCAATGACCACCTGCATCGACTGTTTTACGTGTAATCAATTTCTTGGGGTCACCCTTGTTGGCTTGACCAGGATTGCTTACCACATTAGCGATAGCGATACCTTCGATACCCTGCATTTTTTCAAAGTCGACAATGCCCATTTCGTTGCGGTTAGCGTTTTCAAGTGAAATAGTGTAATAGGTGCCGTTAGAGTTCGAGGTGAAAATTGTGCCAAACTCACTGCCTCTATGGGTGTTTGTGGAGACATGAATCCAAAGGGAATTGAGCGACTCCATGATGGTAAAGGCTTCAGGTGATACATCGAAGGAGCTAGGGAAAGCGGCAGGTGCAAATGTGGTACCATCGAGGCTAACAAAAAGACGAAGATTCGATCCGCCATTCTTGGATGCGGCCACAACCATGTATTTGCCAAACACTGTCACGCCGACAATGTCATCAAAAACAACATGTTTGTCGTGGAAATAGTTTTGGGATGCCACTAACTGTAACATACTTCCAAAGAGTGACAATTGATTGCCAGATTGTTCGCGGTACTGTTCACAGAAGATAGAATTACGGTGTGTGGTTTCGATGGCACCCTCTCTACCCCAGATACAGGAGCGCATGTAAGTACCGATAGTAGCCCAGCTACGGCCATTATCACGCGAGTAAAATGCTTCTGAGTGGCATTTGGAGCCTAATCCAGCACAATCTTTCTCACCAATATAAATGACGTAGTCAGGATCATCGTTGTGGAAGCTCATCACAGTTCCTTGAAGGTAGTTGAGAGGTGAAAGAGGTACTTGTATTTCGTCGAAACTGGAGGCCTTGTCGTTGGTGACAAAGTGTGTGGTACCTTCGGTGATAAAGAAAGCTCTTGAATCAAAGAAAGGATTCTGGTATATGGAAATGATCTTATGCCCGGAAAAGAGTTCCTTCCAACTATAACCATCATTTTCGCTAAGCCAGACTTTACCGTCAAATGTGCGAATCATAACACGGTCCGTATCTGTGAAATAGATGTAATCCACAACGCGGTCTGAGAATTCAGTAATGCTGCTTTCAATGTCACCTCCTTTACCACAGGGCCATTCTTTTTGTTCCTCAAGGTTGGTACCGCCAATACAAACACTTCTAGCATTCTTTTTATAGCCAGATCTTCCTTTGAAGGTTTGACCAGGTTCACATTTAGCAGGTCTGTCGGGATGTCGACCGTCAAACACACATTCATTCTTATCATTACGCCAAAATCCAAAGTCACACTCAAAATCGATATCACGACATTCACAATTTACAGTAAGCACTTCAGGATCGTGGAATTGTGCACCAACGACGCATTTACGATCCTTTTTACGACGCCAATAAGCTGTCTTTTGGCCAAGCAAGCAGGCATCATCACCATCATCATCTTTTGGAATCCACTGTTCAAAGTCGCTCTTTTCCTCATTCTTCTTGTCTAGTTTACACTTGGGTAGCCCTGCATCTGAGAAATCGACAGTAATAACCACTTGTGCTCTCTCGGTTCCACGTGTATGGCCGATAATGATAAATTTGAGGGTAGAGGATTTAGGATCCGTAGTCAATGTATTAACACGGATGTCGTCAGCGCTGAATTGATAGCTGTTCCATGTCTCTCCCTGATCCCAAGAATATAAGAGTTCTTTGGTCGGTTTTTCGTCTGTCACCAAGACCAAAATGGAACCCTGATCACCGAATTCATAAAAGTGTTCGCCTTCTTGGATGAGTTCCCAGGTATGTCCACCATCACGGGTCAAGAAAGTATCGCTCTCTGTATAGGCCGTCATCGAAGCTCCCACATTACCAACGCCCATAGCAAGACCAGGAGCACCACTAGAAGAAAAGATAGCTCCAGGACCATGAATGTCTGTGCGGCTATGTAAGTTAAGAGAGCATCCTTTGCTGGCACAGTCAAAATTTTTAGGTGGAGGGAGTGTTTGCCAGTGTCCACCATCATCCCAACTGATCATTGTACGAACTTTCTTTGTCTTGTCTAGGTTGCCGACAAGCTCATCTGTATTCCATACCTGATTAGCAAGGATAATGCCATCTACATTTTGTATCTTTTCAAAGTCGACGTAACCCAGACCATCGCCGTTTGTGTTGTCCAAAGATAGATGATAAAAGGTGCCGTTTTCATTTGATTTATAGAGTGCACCATAAGCTGTTCCAAAGCCGGTGGATTTGAAGATATTGAGCAAGATGGCGTGTGTGGTTGACTGAAGAACAGTGAATGTGTTTCGGTTGATATACTGATCTGGCGGGAACTCAGCTTCTGAAAATGTTTTGCCGTTCATGCTTACATACAGACTAAGCTCACCCTTTTTGCTGGAGGCAACTGCCATGAAATCTTCCACGACAAAAAATTCAACAATGTTATCAAAGTAAGATTCTTTGGTACGTCCCCAATCAGTAGTGCGCACCAGTTTCAGATTTCCGCCTATCTGATTTTTATCATATATCGAGCAAAAAATAGTCTCTTTCTCAATGGCATACTTTGAATCACGACCAAATATACACTTTTCAACATACATTTCAAGTGAATCCCACGAGTTTCCATGGTCACGAGAGATAAAAGCTTCGTTATGAGGTTCAGTTTCCCAAGACTCTCCAACAAATAAGAGCCAATCTTTCTCCTGTGGATGGAAATCCAAAGTGTTACTGGCACGTCGGCTGGGCGGTAAGGGTAATTTCACCGTACGCCAACTAGCACCTTGGTCCTCTGTTAAGTGTAAGCCATCAGCTAGAACTGCATAGGCTCGGTTGTTATCAAATTCATGTAGCACAATATTGCTGACTGGGCCTGCATCCTTTAAAACGGATTCCCACTTGACGCCTTGGTTACTTGAACGCCATAGTTCACCGTTTTGTAATCGTATAAGAACAGCTTCAGAGTCACAGAAATAGAGGAATTGTTCGATTTCATCATCAAAGATCGTTGTATATTTAGCAATGTCTTCATCTGAAGGCTTTGCCGCAATCTTACTATTACTTTTATTGCTGTCCGAGTTTGTTGCTGCATTGGGAATAATTCCATCCTTGTTTTCGCTGCATTTACGATCTACAGGTTCATCTAATGCCTTCCCTTCGCCAATAATGCAAGTATTTCCAGGAATGAGTCGATATCCGCTGGAAGCAGGATAGATACTATCTTTCGATTTACACACATCCTCTGATATCAAATCCGGGCCAATGCGAACACAGGTACCATCCTCATTGAAAACAAAGTTATAATCACATTCATAATCTTGACGAGAACAAGGACAATCCTTTAATTCTATAACAGGGTCTTGGAAATCTCGTCCAACATAACAATCACGATCTGCCTTGCGACGATAAAATATCTGTTCATGTCCCATCAAACAGTCCGGTCCATCTGTAAGGTCACGAGCAACAAACTTTTCAAAATCACTCTTGTTTTCATCTTTTTCATTGAGCACGCATTGACGGGAGAAGATATCAGTAAAGTCGAGCTGAATAGCCTGTACTTTCGTGTCGGAAGATCGAACCGAACTGCCCACTAACAAAAACTTTCGTGACGTTGATTCAGGATCTGTGGTAAGCATTCTAGCACGAATAGAAATACCAAGATCGAGTTTCTCCCTTTAAAGATAGCAGAAAATACCGTATGAATATAGATACATTACGCAAGCTCCTGACGATAGCAACTTACCAGCTTTCTCCGCGGTTTTTACTATACCAAACATGATCCGTTTCTTTTTCATCGTCCACCAAGACTAAAAAAGCGCCTTGATCGCCAAACTCATACTTGTGGGCACCTTCTCGAACCATCTTCCATGAAAGGCCATAATCAGTAGATAAGAAAGTATCACATTCATCGTATTCTAACAAATGAGCACCATAATTGCCTACTCCCATGATAACGCCTACTGCCGATTCAGCTGACGATACCTGACCGTAATTATGGTTTGATGTGACTGAGTGTAGATGGAGGGCACACTGTTTATCAAAGCAGCTTAAATCCTTTCCATTCATATCCTTTACATTCGTGATTTCCTTCCAGGTAGCTCCATCATCGAAACTCATACGCGTGTTCACCTGTTTGTCTGCACTTTTAGAATCGACTTGTTTAGGGTTCATCACTGCATTTGCGATTAGAATTCCTTCTACACCTTGAATACGTTCAAAATCAATGAAACCCATCATATTTCTATTCGTATTCTCTAAGCTCTTGATGAAGAAAGTTCCGTTTGAGTTGGATTTATACATGGAACCGAATTGATCACTGCTACCACTCAACACATCAATCATTAAAGCGGGGCCTGGACTTTCGACAATGGTGAAGGCTTTCTCATGCAAATTGGCACCCTCTGGGAACACAGCTTTATGCCAATTTTCACCATCTTGTGAGACATACAGTATCATATCTGAAGTGTCTGCTGACGGTTTGACGACCGCTACAATGAACCGGTTGATGGCACTCACTGCAATAACACCTTTGACTTCAGTGCCAGTATTGAAATCAACCACTTGCTCAGTTTTGAAAAAGTCTTCGGATTGTACAAGACGAAAATCTTCAGGGTCGAATAGAGTAGTAATGCCGGATTTTCTAGGTGATTCAACACACATCACTTCTTTCACAGGGGCATTTTCGAATTGTTTGCTAGATAAGCTCCAAATACAAGATGACGTGTGCGTCCTTAAGAGATTGATATCGTCGAAATTGTTGATTGTATAATAAGTCTAACAAAATGACACGAATAAGAACAGTCATAAAAATGTTGAACAATCCTATTTTAATGTCTAACCTCGTCATGACAATCAACACCTGTCCAAGACCCAAGTTTACATTTGAAACCTGTGAATAGAACATAACTAGAACGTTCTGCATGAAATGATAAATGAGGACCTACGGCAGCAGGCTCAACAGGTGTATTGAACTCTTGCCATGATTTTCCTTTGTCCGTTGTTCGCCAATGCCTCTTATTTTTACCAATAACATAAGCCTAACAAAGCAAAAAATGAACACTATGGATGAGATAAAGTCGGTTCTTTTTTTTTTCTTTTTTCTTTTTTTTTTTTTTTTTTTAATTTTCATGCATCAACTCAGAAAACTCACTCTGTCGCTGTCGAAAGGATGCTCATATAGAAAATTTGCTTCATCGTCCGCAATGGCTGTTACTTTATCCCATTGTTTGCCTTGGTCTTCTGAACGGTAAAGGGTATGTGAGACGGCATCGAGCCATAGAATAACCTAGAGCAGTGATGAAATAGTGAGATTGCCAATTTTTCCTGCCATCCACTTATTTGTTACGTGTGGGGAAATGAGCCTACTTGTGAATCTTTGAAATAAAAAAATTTATCAGGTGTTTTATCGAAGCCTGTTCGCTGTACAGTTTGTGCTGAAGCCTCCTTCGCGAGATACAAGAAGGCTATGTAAAAGAAAAAATAAATAAGGGACAGACCCCTATAACCGGAGGTCTGCCATAACCGTGTCATGTTTGGTTGTTTAAGTAAAGAGATGTCAACAATAGGTGTTTTAAGGAATCAGTGAGTTAATAAAAAATATTTTTCCGTTTCGTCTCTAAGCTATGTTAGAAAGTTATCGAGTTGTGAGGGTATTTTTTTCGTAAGGGTACAGGAGAGTATGGTAGGAAAGTTTATCAAAAAGGAAAGCAATTAAAAGGAATTAGCACAGCTATGCTTGTGCTTGAATTTTTTAAGAATCCTAATTTCAATGACAGAATGTCCGAGATTTATCAATTGTGCGTCTTTCTCCGGCCCTTCTTTACTTGTTTTTTCCAAAGCATTAGTGTGAATTGTTTGATCTGAAAAGTAACATGGAAACTCTTCTGTAACTTTAGACTAGCACTGGTTGATGAGAAATATGAAAACCTTCCTTCCTTCCTCCATTCTTAAAATAATATATCTTGAACACTACAGAAACGATTGGTACTCATTATCAGAGTATTGAACTATTCTAGTATTATTAAGCTCCGTTGTTCAGGTATCAAAGTTGCAGGAAGCAACAGATTTCATGCGGGTGTTTACGTGGTTTTATCATATTTTTTACGGGACCTAGATACGTCGCGCCAGCGAAAAAAGAAAGAACAAATTATACAGGCTTACAACAAGACTAAACCTATGGTAGCAATTTCAATGTTCAAAAGGATTTCAGCGCTTTATGCGAGTATTGAAAGTCAATGTGAGGATGTTGTATTCGCTGAAGTTTAAGCGAATTGTTCCGCGACAAACGAGTTCTGCGAATGTCCAGTTTAACAGCTATGCGAACTGTCTAAACCCTTGAGTAGTAAAAAAAGGATATAAACAGAACATTATACTATGTGAGCATAATGAGTTCTATGTAGACTTGGATTTAACATTGACGGGATAATAACACATGCTTTTTTGTGTCATATGAGTGAAATCATAATTGAATAACAGAGGTGAAGAAATTGTGGGATAAGCTCTGTATTACATACTATAAAAGAATACAAATGTACGGTACATTCATCCTGGAGTAAAGAGAGCAGCTAAAATAAGATGATGCCAATGTTCTACGTGAACTGTACAAGGGCGAGTTATTTGATCCACGGTTTCTTATTGTCGAATTATAGGGTATTTCACAGCAAATTACGAATAGAAATCTAAGCAATAGCTTCGAGAGATTCAAACCCCTTTTTTTACATTATTCACCTTCTACCTGAGAAATAATTACTCTCGTAATAGTAAATGTTTCGACAGAATGTAACATTAGTATGTTATCAGAAGATAGTTCAAAACAATACGGTCAACTTACGCCTCTACATAATGTGCCTGTGGACATTTGCGCATCCATTGATACCTTCATTGCACAGCAAGAGCATAGCAGCAGCAGCAGCAGTATTAGTTACCGAAGCTTACGCGTCAACGTGAGGAAATACCAGTTCATCGTTTTATATGGATAATCTGTTCATTCGACCTGGGATTTAAATAGCCCTCATTGTTTTGGTTTTTCTTAATGTCCATTCAAATTTACAGTGAAACCAACAATGAATTATGACTACAAGAACTGAAGCTGTTCATTAAATTAGAGGAGAAACACTACGTTGTCAATCGCATGACCAACAAGCAGCAGAAACATTCATAACCTATGTGTTGGAAAGGGTTTCCACCCGATCAGGATGCTTGGAAAAGCCCACTATCATTCAATATTGGCGACGCAATGGTAAATCCACCTCGCTACACATAGAACGCAAGCAAAGATCCACATAACATTCACAAGGCATCCCACCAAGCAACCTAACCCCATATCTCGCACATCACCAAAATTTGATCGGCTTCGAAGAGTTTGGGAGAGGGCGATGTGATGTCTAGAATCGATGAAGTAAAATATCACGTGGACTGGACATACTCCCATCGTGCTCCGTCTTCAGGAGACTTACAATAGATTATTGATCTTGGTTCTCTTTCATATTAAAGAGCACAATCCGAGTCTGCTATGGGAGTAACTTTGTTTTAATCACTGTTGTGTTGATTCTACTATATATCCTATGTCATATAGTAACATATTACAGTAAAATAAGTAAACTATATAACCTAAATGACAACCTGGTCAGCCTTGTACGACGTAGCTAATCTCATATAAGAATTGTCACTTATTCTATATTCGTTTTCCTATTCTACTTTATATTATTTCAGCAGTACGTTTAAACAGAGATTTTATTACATAATATTAATTTTTTAAAGCCCAATGGACACGAGATATTAAGCTTATCTAAATTGCCCGGGGCAGCTCCAAAGGCTTAAAAGAAACTAAAAACCCCTTAGGACTCAAGGGTAAAAAGGATTATGTACTAAAGGATTGTGGGAGGGGGAGAGGGTAACCAGTCGAGCAATAGGTGCCCTAACCGAGGAGTTGTAGGCGGCTCTTGGGAGTGGTGTAAGTAGTCGAGTTCAAACAAAATGTGACAAAGTGCTGGCCATAGAAAATGCCAGTGTTGTATTTGGGATGGGTTGCTGATCGGATGAGTAGGAAGACGGTTGAGGACATAGGATATAGGATCACAGACTGATGTGGGGAGTCGTAGGCGGTGGTGCATGTATTTCAGCAGTACAGTGTTTTGCATTTGAAAATAGAATTTTTTGTTAGGCCAATAGAAATTTCTGAATAATAGAATTTTTTAAATCCAGTGGAAATTCTTGGCAAGCAGTACAAAACAATAGAACTTATAGTAGTTCTAACAAGACTAAATTTATTAATTATAAACTCATATTCTTTCCATATTCATACACTTTGTAAATAATCTTCGTGAGTGACGGATTCAACCTTGACATTCTTCAGGTGTAACTTTCTTGACTGCCTCTTCAATTCTGTCAGCAATCATTTCGTTCTTCAGAAGAGGCGTTTTACGTACTTCTCCCTTAATCTTTGACCAACACTCTTCAATGGGATTTAAAAAAGGCGAGTATGGTGGTAGAAACAAAGCAGTGTGCCCATTGTCACGAACTGCTGTCACGACTTCTTCGGTTTTCTGTATCGTGGCATTATCCATAACAATATGCATATTATGTAAACCAAGCTTGTTAAGTGTAGAAGTCATTTCTTCCACAAATAGTCGGAAGTGTGATGATTTGGTGCCATGTGGTAGTGCTCTCTTTGTACCAGCTATCTTCTGCTTTTCATAGCCTTTGGACTTTGGAACCTGCTGAGAAACTGCAATTAATCCATAGGCTGACATGCAGCCCAAAATACTCAGGTTGGTGCCTTCCGGCTGTACTTCCACTTCCACAGGTGTTCCTTTCTTGGACCAACCAACAGGACGCACCATATTTTTTTTAAAACCACTTTCATCCGCAAAAACGCATTTTCTTTCAAAATCGACGCTATTTTCCATAAGATACTCAACAAATTGTCGACGTTTTTCAATTGTATCTTCGGAATTCCGTTCTGCTATCCTTGATTGGGTACGAGTGAGTGTAAACTGAAGTTTATCAGTTATGTGACGATAGACACTTGATTCATTAATCGTCAAATCATCAAAAGCAGCACAAAGACAGTCGGTAACATCTTTGACAATACAGGCTGGATGATTTCGACGTAATTATCAATGAATTGTGAGTGGTTTTCAGTAAGCTTAATGTTATTGCCTTTTAGTTTAACTTCAGATGCTAGTTTGTAACCAGGCAATACTGTTCCTCCATTTGCTCTCCATTCTTTATGGTACTTATAGGCAGATTTGGGTTCAATTTGAGCTTTTACGGCAGCTTTAGATATTTTAAAGTTATGGTTCTGGATTAGAGAAATGAATTCAGCCATCTGCGATGGCTTATACTTTGTTGGTGTCCAAACCATGGCAGGTAGACGAGCCAAATCTAATTCAAATTCTTCTATAGCCATTACTGTATCTAAAGATTCTTCTTCTTTCTCTGACGAGATTGAAATATCCGAAAGATTCTCCAAACGATACAACGTATTAATAGTCACTTCTGCTTCTTTTGGCTGATTTTCAGGTTCTTCTGTATCTAATTGATCACAAACAAAATCACCAGAAGGGAGGTAATGATAGAATCTAGTTGTCGACATGAAAATCAAAAACATTTTTTTTAGATAAATCGCAAGGTTTATAAAAGTATTGAAATGTATAAAAGTAAATACAATGGTTTATTGAGCAAAATTTTATGAGAGTATTAAAGAAACCTATATTTTCGATATCAACGTTATATAGCCATTGAAAAAAAAAAGCTGGCATCAAAGCCAAAATGCCAAGATTCTTGAAGCAAGACCAAACAATATAGTCATAGGTCAATAACTAAGGCTCATATCACTAAAGTTTTGCGCCTTAGATAAGTCTCGACACTCACTAGGTATTGATCTTTTTTTTTATCGTTTTTGTGATGTGTATATTGATGGGTAGAGATTTATATTTTTTTTTACCATCAATATAAATATCACAAAACCAGCACAATATATATGAATGTATAGAAGCTAAAACAAAAAATAATCATTTTAAAAAAAACCGAGTAATACGCGTAATACGCTTAATACGCTTAATATTTTTTCCAATCACAAGAAATCTCTACAGGACCACCTACAGCCGCACGCAGATCCCGCTCGTGCCTTGCTATGCGGCAAATATCCACAAGGCGCAGAGCTTAACCATTTCTCCCGGTGTAGCGATCTGTCTAAGCTCAAGATTTAGATCACCGGGTCAACTATACGTTGCATGTTCAAGAGTGCGAACCTCCCAACAAATTCGCTTTTTCGGCCTTCTAGATGATCCTACACTCACCGTATCCTTCAACGAACAATTAACCACATTCCTTTCTGTTTAACAAATGCCTATCAGTAATTTTTTTATGGCACTTATTTCTATGCTTATTTTTATAATTTTTTTATGCTTACTTTCATATTTCTATGCTTATGCACTTATTTCATGCTTATTTTTATGCCTTATTCCTATGCTTATGCTTATGCTTGTATGCTTATTTTTATCTCATATCCCTATGCTTATACTTATCAATAAATTTTTTTATTTCAAAAAATTCCCTTCAGGACGTCCAGAAATTAATGAGTCGTTTTATTAGGTATAAAATAAGGCTAGGGTTTCATCGCATCTATAATCTATTACCTTTTGTATCCAAGTCTAAAAGTATCATATTAATAGTCTACCGCATACTTACTTGTGATACTGTATCCTACCAGTCCATACATTTCTGAGTTTGATAGGCATGGAATAACGATCTGTTCTTTTTTATCTGTCATTAGTTGGCTAGGCTCATGGTCGAAACTAAAGCTCCGCCTATGGAACTGAAGTGTGCATTTTAACCACCGCTGTGTTTTCCTGGAAACGCCAGTCAGTCCCACAGATTTTGTACCCAAAGATCTTCGTGTGTGGCCTTTTATGTAAAGAATCAAGTTTTTCCTTTCAAGTTTTTAGCCAACTATTATTATTACAATGCCATACAAGCAAGGTTTGTCCTAAAATAATTTGTGAAAAGCGAACTCACGTATTTTATGACACTGCTTTTTAGAATTTATCACATACGTATCTGATTGTTTTCGTAAAAGACAAACCGTACAATTATCAGATGTCATCGAGAAAGATTTTATAGTTTCAGAATCTCAGAGGGTCTTGGTAGTGGAAGATCTGCAAAGAATGTGGAAATCAAGACTCAAGACTTGTTATGATTTATGCTTGGAAAAGTTTCAATCTACCGACATCCCTAGTGTAAGCCAATTGACGCGTAATCCGTATTTACCGTATTCTCATTTCGTTCCCAATAGCTCGACCTTAATGTTAGTGAACAAACGTGGGCCTCAACATTTTCACTGGTTGTACAGGTAATTTGGACTTTGCAGCTGATGGATTGGTTTGAATTGTGTCTAAATATTTGATTTCGTAGAATCCAAGACGAGATGAATCAAACCATATCAAGTTCCGGAAGATTGGCAACAATCTCAGCTCTGTACAGACAATCAAACGGTAGTTATGGAGAAGGTCTACTTGGTGCATCTTCAACTCATCAAAATAAAAAACAAAAGACAAGACAAAACCTCGATAGCTTGTTCTCAAATACCCAAACAACACCTATAAATGTTTCGCACGATGATTTCAGGGTTGCAGTCTTCAAGGCAGGATATAATCTGTTGAAAAATCAATTCACTCTATCAACTGCTCAAGAATTGAATATGATGGTCAATGAATTAAGCCCTAGTTCATTTGGTGAACATATGGATCATTTAGCACACCATCTCATCACAACTGAACGAAGTAGAGAATCGGAAAATGCCCTAAAATTAGCTCTGAGTCGTATACTTTATATGGTTGGTGGCACCACATCTCTTACACAACAACAGTACTTTAAAAGTCGACAACTGGATCATTTTCTTAAACAGGCACTTGATTGTAAACCCAAATTGGATCCTGGTTTTGATGATACCATGAGTGAAATCTACAAAACATTTCTCACAAAAGTGGATGCTTCTCCAAAGGAGGTCAGGATATTTCTAATGAAACAACGAATGGAGGTCCTTACTGAAAACAATGAAGATAATGATTTGATGAAAATGCTGGACATCCTGGATTATTTAGTTGCTGATGCTGCTCCACTCCCGGATAGTAAATCTAGTGAATTGACTTGGTACCGTAAAACTGCGCATATTCTTGATATTCTTTTTAGAAAATCATTTATATCTGTCGTATTTGAGGCACGATGGCAATATTATATGAGTAAATTACTCAAAACGTCTAACGAAATGTAAAATAAAACTTGATCTCAGATATGAGTACTGCTCATATCTTCGTTCCCGTTTGGTAAGCGGTGTGTTCGATTGCATACATTTGAACCTTAGATCAAATGTATAACACATAAAGATAAGATAAGAAAAGAATATGGATTAAGGATAATTCTTATGTGAGATTAGCTACCTCACATATGTAAGACTTGAACAGGTTATCTTTATGAAATATATTTTACTTAGGTTATCTATGGCTATATGATATTCAGGTATATAGCAGGATTGGTATATGTACTCGTAGGATATATTGATTCAACAACCAAAACATAGTAGATCACGGTACTGCTCCCTGTTCTGGAAATAAAGTATGGTTGGAGATAAAAAAGGCTCAATCACTCTTTATTAACACAATAACTGTTCACGCAATCAAAAGAACACCACGCACGAATATCTCTTCCTAGCCAACATCTATAATCACTCCCACAGTATCTGAGCTACACAACTGGTGGCCGATAGATATTGGATTATAGATGTAGCTGCATGATCACCCTGGATCTGCCAGGATAGCACATTACAAATCAATCCGCTCTGGGATGGACGAGTAATTATCCACCTAAAGGGAAGACCTATTCTTTTACGGAAACCTCTGATTCACTGAGTATTATTTGACCATAATACATCAGTGTCAGCTATAGATCCCGATACAGTCATTTCGTAGACAGCAAACACAATAAGTCTTTATTAATAGCAGTAATTTTAGTTTTCTTTTCTTTTTCTTTAGTTTGTTTTTGAAAGAGAAATAAAGACGGTGGTTTGATTTCGTTAAGCTTTCGTGTTTATTTTCTCTTGTGTTATTCTTTACCTTTTACTTCATAATTAAAACTAGCGAATACCACATTTTTTTTAACGAATTTCTAAACTACTTTGTCCATAATGCCCCCTATTAACCCCCATCAAGACTCCCCTCAAGAAGACCATGTCCAACAAAATGAGGACATGGAAATGCTTGATGTAAATCAGTCAACCTCTGGTAGATCCCCTCTGGTATCTAACTATCGTTCCTCTGTTTCCTCCTCCTCTGGTACCATCTCTTCTTCCCCTGCTGGCTCCCAAGGTACGGAAACAAAAGTAAATAATACTTATGTCCCTCCTCCTAACGAGAGTGATACATACATACACACATTTGATGTTGGCAAGGACCTCACTTCGCATCAAAATAATAACAATGATGTTGGCAAGGACTTCACTTCGCATCATTACCACAATAACAATAGTGATAGAAATGTCACGCATAATCATGATGGTGTTAACCATATGTTTATCGATTCATTAGGCCCCAAGCCGATTGACGGAACAGACCCTATGGTCATTCGTTACGAGAATCACATACATGAACTTTACGAAAAGGTTTTTAGCCTATCGGATCCTGTTGAAATTGCAAAAATTCACACTACCATTGAAATTTTTGAGACTAAGGTCAAGAAAATGAAGGGTGAAACTGCTCTTATCAACTCACCATCATATTTTGATCCCAACAAAAGTTCCACTATGCAGTCTAAGTACGCGCACCTATCATCCGATAACATTCACCGCAGTGAAATACCAATTTTCCAATTGGTGGATGATCCATTGGAAACTAAAACGGATAATGCCCCATCATTTGAAAACGCGGAAACATTTGCAGATGCATTTGAAGCCCCATTCATAGCCAATGATACAGACTTAGATAAGTATTGGAGGAAATACTTATCTGTCTCATTTTCCAAAAGCAAAAACCCTGTTTATCAACGTTGGTATGCCGTAGATTTCAAGAAGTTCCCACAGAACACTTCTTGGAAAACTATAAAAACGGAACTAGTTGAACGCTTTGGATTGAATGCCACCATCGATAAGAAAATCCAAAATTTCATTCGTATGAGACAAGGAAAAACAGAACAGTTACGTGACTACATGGACCGTTATTACCAAGCTTACTCATACTTACCTGATCCGAAGCCCGATTCTATCTATCTTGTGGCATACTTCCTTGACTCCTTGTTGCCAATGACAAGTGAGGAAGTAAAAAAATCACTAAAACGTTATCACGAAGGGAACTCTCCCGACAGCAAAACCTCCTTTTACCCAGCTTACTTATCTGAACTCTTCGATTACCTCAAAAAGAGAATGGGAGATATCCAAGAAAGCTTGGCGCTAAAATTTAACTCATCTCGGCAACATAATGCCATCACTAGTGGCAATAAGAATCATCCTGATAACGTTAACAATACAAACAAGAATAATCGCATTGATTTTAAACGCAAAAACAATGGTGACAACGATTCTTCTAACAAGAAACATAAGGCGTTAACCAACCCATGTTCATTTTGCAAAATTGAGAATTATTCTCGGGAACATCTGGAGAGTTGCTTGCCTTACCTCAAAAGTGACATATACTTGAAAAGACGTATCACTCAACAGAATAATAACCAAAAGGTAGAATTATTTTGTACTGTTATTAATCATAACAAGAGTGTCACTGACGGAATACTCATTTTATATAGCCAAATCGAACATGATATTGAAAAATCATTTTCATCGCTACTCAAGCGATCACATTTTGATCAATCCTCATACTATAAAAATTTTCTCACTAGCTCTGATCCAGCTAAAAATAAACATATATTTTTAAAAGATGATATTAGATCACAGATTTCTTGCTATAATGTCTCAAACATAACTGAGAATGAAGTACAGAATTTGTCGCCATATTCTCCCGTTATCATGATCAATGGTGAGAAACTAATTGCCATGATTGACACAGGTGCACAAATATCTTTGATAAATAAAACCTATGAATTTGAGGATAAAACTATCTTTGATGATATAATCCCTACCACTGGTACATTTTCATTTATTGATAAAAATTCTACAGCCAGTCGGATTGGTAAAACACGACCTCTAGAAGTGAAATATAGAGGTAGAACACCATTTTCCCACTCATTCGAAGTTGTGGAAATGCCGCTAGCAAATCTACCAGTTTTGTTAGGGAGAGATTTAATTCCACAACTGGGAATTTCGATTCAGAACATTGCCTACTCTTTTGAAGACATCGAGGAAATTGTCTTTGAAGATAGTGTTAATCATGAATTGTACACTCCTAATGTGAGCAAAGCTTGTTCTGAAGAAGAATATGAACAGTTCATCGAGGAAATGAAGCCGTTGATGGATGTGAATGCAAATATTAACCTTCATAACCTTTGCCCTTTACCGGAAGCCATTGTTTATCTTCCCACTAAACCTAATGAAGTGGCATACACGAGACAGTATCCAATTTCATACGATTTGGTTCCTATCGTTAGAGAACAAATTAAGAAATGGGTCGATGACAAAACAATTGAACCTGCAAAAATATCTGGTTTCAATAGTCCCTTAACAATCACACCAAAGGCTGGTACTGACGCTAATGGAAATAAGAAGTACAGAGTTTGTCTTGATACTCGACGTATCAACAACCTGACAGACGATGTCTCCAACGTCAACACTCCTTTGATTGAAGACATCTTCCATGATGTCAGAGAAGCAAAAATATTCAGTGTTTTCGATATTTCAGGTGCCTTCCACCGATTGCAAATCGCTGAAGAAGACAGACATAAGCTTACCTTTACATTTGAAGGTAAAAGCTGGCAATTCCGAGGTGCTTGTTTCGGGTTGAAATCGCTTTCCGGAATATTTCAAAATGTTATGGAAACCATATTCCAAGATATGAAAGATTTTACATGTATCTACATTGATGACTTGGTTTGCTTTTCCAAAGATCTTGCTTCTCATAAAGAGCATTGCAAAAAGGTTATTCAAGCATTAACGGATAACAATATGCCTATCAATTTTGAGAAAACTCATCTTGTAAGAAATTCAGTTTACCTACTCGGTTTTTGTATTTCGGAACAAGGAAGATCCATTGATCCTCGTCGTTTGACTGACATTGATGAATGGCCAAAACCTCAAACCGCTAAAGCCATGATGAAATTTTGTGGTTGGGTCTCTTATATGCGTGCTCATCTACCTAATGCTAGCGAGTTAACTACTCCTCTGGATCGTTTGCGATATAGCACTCAGAAAGTCTTAGAATGGACTCCAGAAATGCATGCACATTACGACAGCATTATCAATATTTTGAAAAAGAATATTGCTTTAAGTCATCCAGATTTGAACCATGAATTCAGCTTAGCCGTTGATGCTAGCAACTATGGTATTGGTGCTTGTTTGTTCCAAGAATTTAAAGATGAACAAACTGGTAAAATTACTATTCGATACATTGGTTTTTCATCAAAGGCACTTTCTAAAAGTCAACGCAATTATAGTGTTACTCGCAAAGAACTTCTAGCCTTGACTACTGGATTGACAAAATTCTACAAATTTTTGCATGGTCCTAAACCTTTTACATGTTATACAGACCATCGCAGTCTCTCATACCTTTTCACAACCAAGAACCCCTCCATGATGATGATGCGATCCATGGAAGTTATCTTATCCTTTCCTAACATGAAAGTTCAATGGATTCCTGGCATTACGAATATCATGAGTGATAAATTGTCCCGATTATTCCCTACAATGCAAGACAAAGTTGCCTTTGAAAAGGATGAGAAACGACTATTCCCCCATCTATTCAAACAGACACAGAAGAATACAAAATCAAAAATGCGTGCTCAAAAACGTAAATTGGAAAAGAAGATCCTTAAAGATAATCCTCCTCTTAATCCTGAACGTACGCAGAACCTCAATCAGTTCTATAATTCCATTTCGGAAACATCTGATGTGACTACAACTCCCACCTTCACTCCTTCTTTGTCGAACCGTTTCATCCGCGTTAAACGCTGGTCTCTTCGCACCATTCATGATGATTTGAATGAACAAATTCGTTATTCTGGACCCACAGATGACGATGAAGAGGACATCATCCAGATTAATTACGCACAAAACATGGATGAATCATATATTGTACCTCCCGTTGAAGAAAGACCAAGTATTTTGAAAGATGCACATGAATTTGGTCATTTTGGTGGTGAAGCCATCGTACAACGTGTGAGAAAAGATCTAGGTATGAACTGGCCTAACATAATGAAGGAAGCCTTAGAAGTTGTAAAACAATGCGCAACTTGCCAAAAGTTCACCATTAGTAAGAAAGGATATAATCCGTTGAAACCCATTTACTGTTATACCCCAGGATGGCACTTTCAAATGGATTTATGCGGTCCTTTTCCCATCACAACCAACGGCAACACATATATTTTGGTTCTCATCGATGTCGCTACTCGCTTTCTTATCCTACGTCCCATTTGTGATAAGTCTGCTAAAACCGTGGCTGAAGAACTCATTTCCATCTTTTCACTTGTCGGTTATCCTCGTATCATTCACTCTGACAATGGCACTGAATGGAAAAATCAGATCCTCAATACTCTATGTGAGGCTATGAAAATTGACAAACGTTTGAGTACAGCTTACTATGCTCAAAGCAATGGTGGAGCTGAACGTGCCGTTCAAAACACAAAGAAATTGCTCTCTAAACTAATCCTTGGCAATTCTGAAGACAATTGGGATATGATGATCAATTCTGTACAATTGATGCTCAATTGTAAAATATCCAAACGTTTACTTACTAGCCCTTTTAACTTGATGTTCGCTCGTAAAATGTCCAATGAGTATCCATTACTCCATGACTCGAACGATAACATTGAACCCATGTCGAATGATGAACTTCTGCAACGTATACAATACATGTCAGATGTAGTCTTTCCCGCAATCAAAGAACGCACTGAGATATACAACAAAATGATGAAAGGTCAGTTTGACAAAAAGCATCGTTTGGTTGATTTCCCTGTCGGTAGTTATGTTGTGGTTCAAAAGAAAGGCATTCAGAAATCTCTTACACCTCAATATGAAGGTCCATATGAAATCATTCGCAAAACTGAGGCCGGTAATTACACTCTCCGTGACGAAATGGGTGTTGCTTCCTCTCGCGATTATACACCATCTGAATTAAAGTTGGTTTCGCAAGATGCACTTGTTTCGCAGGATGAGATCTATGAATTCGACAACATTGTTGGTCATCGTGGCTCTCCAGGAAAACGTGAATATCGTGTTCGTTGGAAGAATTACGGTCCTGAAGATGATACATGGATTACTGCTGAAAACTTCACTGACCCACAATCCATTGTGGAATATTGGCGTCATGTTAAAGGTAGTGTGCCTAAACAAGATTCTGTACTGTTAAACCAGTTAATGTCTGGTGAACATGACTACTCCACGGTGGAATTGACAAAGAATGGCCCGTTGATTGAACATGTTGAGCAATTTACTGATGCGATCACGGATGTACCCAATTCTCCCATTCCTCTTCAACAACAACAGAAATCTTTTAAACGTCCCACTCGCCGTACAAAAGTGGTAGCGAATAATCCTGCCCATCAAGCTTTTCGTCGCAGTCCTCGTGGTCGTTCCATGCGCACATTTGAACCTGCCATTGACAAAACTCGCTTCCGCAAGTAATCAATCACTTCTGTCATGTACATCTAATGTCTTTCACTAGTGAAAACAAATAAAAAAGTACAAAACCAACAATGAACCCTACAAATTTTTTATTTTTATTTTTTTTTTTTTTTGTATTCCATTTGCACAATTGCAATACGTCACACATTTTGACAATCTGCCAATTGCATTTGTCTACAACAAACTCACTTAAACCATCTTACTGCTTTCCCATCTACCTCATCTACTATTCTCCATCGACGCTAAGTTGCATCTTTTCAGATCAACAACCGTCTAACGGGGGGGCAATGTCGTATTTGAGGCACGATGGCAATATTATATGAGTAAATTACTCAAAACGTCTAACGAAATGTAAAATAAAACTTGATCTCAGATATGAGTACTGCTCATATCTTCGTTCCCGTTTGGTAAGCGGTGTGTTCGATTGCATACATTTGAACCTTAGATCAAATGTATAACACATAAAGATAAGATAAGAAAAGAATATGGATTAAGGATAATTCTTATGTGAGATTAGCTACCTCACATATGTAAGACTTGAACAGGTTATCTTTATGAAATATATTTTACTTAGGTTATCTATGGCTATATGATATTCAGGTATATAGCAGGATTGGTATATGTACTCGTAGGATATATTGATTCAACAACCAAAACATAGTAGATCACGGTACTGCTCCCTGTTCTGGAAATAAAGTATGGTTGGAGATAAAAAAGGCTCAATCACTCTTTATTAACACAATAACTGTTCACGCAATCAAAAGAACACCACGCACGAATATCTCTTCCTAGCCAACATCTATAATCACTCCCACAGTATCTGAGCTACACAACTGGTGGCCGATAGATATTGGATTATAGATGTAGCTGCATGATCACCCTGGATCTGCCAGGATAGCACATTACAAATCAATCCGCTCTGGGATGGACGAGTAATTATCCACCTAAAGGGAAGACCTATTCTTTTACGGAAACCTCTGATTCACTGAGTATTATTTGACCATAATACATCAGTGTCAGCTATAGATCCCGATACAGTCATTTCGTAGACAGCAAACACAATAAGTCTTTATTAATAGCAGTAATTTTAGTTTTCTTTTCTTTTTCTTTAGTTTGTTTTTGAAAGAGAAATAAAGACGGTGGTTTGATTTCGTTAAGCTTTCGTGTTTATTTTCTCTTGTGTTATTCTTTACCTTTTACTTCATAATTAAAACTAGCGAATACCACAATATCATTAAACGAGTAAGTTTTTCAATGGTTTTCCAATCGTTTATCAATTAATTAAAATTTAATTTGATACAGCGGAGAATTATGTTCAAATGCTACAAAAATCGCACGAAATGAAAATAGATTGCTGTGTAAAAGACAATGATGATAAAAAATCTGCTCTAGGACGAAAAATTGACTTGCTTCTCAATGCAAGCTTCATGGAAATAAGCTCCTCTGAATGGAAGAAGGACGGTATATCTTTTGGACTAGCAGAACAGCAACAAATAAAAAATGTCCGCACAAACAGTGCCATTCTTCGAGAATTATTGAAATTACCTATAAACCAAGAAAAAAAGAATGATTTATTCGTTCTTGGGATGGATTGGATCGGTAAGTTTTTGAAATTATTCATGCACTGGAAAATCAAAATTTACTTTTATTCAACGGACCATAGGTGTTTGCGGCTATGTCTTTGCCGTGAAAGAGACAAATGATGTACACGTTGCTTATCATGTTGGGGATTTGATTCTTCCTGCCTCCCTCTCCTCGTTTGAAGATTTTCAGAAGACTCTTGATACACTTTTCTCTTTTAAAAATCATCAACTGAGACTCAAGAGGATTATTGAGCCAGCTTACAACAAACAAAGTGCCTCAAATACGTTGAGATCTTTTAGATCTGTCACCCCACCTCCAAACCAACAATCAACACCGCCTAAAACATTTTTTACGCCTGTAAAAAAGCAATAATAATTAAAAAAAAAATGGCAATCAATAAAGCGTATATATTTCGTATCATGTCGCGTTTATACAAGTGCTACAACCTTGTCCAAACGGCGGTAAACACAATTTGAGCCCTTGAAGTAATTGCAGAATTATAACTTGCATTTCTGTAACACACTTGATTCTTAATGTACGAAACTGGATGAGATAAGTATGAAACCACTCATTAGTCAAAGACAAAGAAACTACTTGATGGGGAAAAAAAACCAATAGATTGGTATTTTATGATAATTTGGGTAGTGGAGCGAAATAACAACTTACTTTGTCCTCCAACAAATAGCTTCATTTTTTCAGATCATACACATCAACATCAAATGGCAAACTACTTATTCTATTTTATGCAGAGATAGAGCTAATACTCCAAAATTGGGCAGAGACCTAGACAAGATTGGGGTGATCAATACGGAAGCAGGTGAAAACTGACCGGGTGACTTGCAGCAATCAGGCTTCAAATAAGGAACAGAGCCGGACACCTTACAGCTATCAAATGCGACTACCAAAATGAATACCGATTCAAATGAAAGAAAGCAAAAAAGATGAATATGGATACTCATCGGGTGCCGCCGGACGCCTTACAGCTATCAAATGCGACTACCAAAATGAATACCGATTCAAATGAAAGAAAGCAAAAAAGATGAATATGGATACTCATCGGGTGCCGCCGGACGCCTTACAGCTATCAAATGCGACTACCAAAATGAATACCGATTCAAATGAAAGAAAGCAAAAAAGATGAATATGGATACTCATCGGGTGCCGCCGGACGCCTTACAGCTATCAAATGCGACTACCAAAATGAATACCGATTCAGGCTTTCAAATAAAAAAGTGGCTAGGCGTCTTCCAGTCACCTAAAACGAATACTATAAGTAATAATGGTTGACATCTATTTTTGTAGGACTGAAGCAGTCAGATATACTTTCCTTGTATTAGCGGTTAATGGAAAGAAAGGAGAAATAATTTACGGGCACAGCCCAGCTACTTAGCTTGAAAATTGAGTGGCGGTCATGTTGACGTCACCAAATAATGAATGATTCCCAGTTTTTTTTTTTTTCCTCTTTGTGTTGACCCTGTGGTATTTGAACGACTTGAGAGAAGAAAAAATATCTACTGCAAAAATTTAAATATCCTCTTCATATTGCGGAACCGAGAAACTGACAGCTGAGTTATTCTACTCAAAGAAGACGTACGTCTTTTGAACCGTAAAAGAATAGAATTCTCCCTTGAGGAGATTACGCATCTACCCGGGAGCGGGTGGACTTGTAAACGTATCCATGGCTTGATCTAGTGATCATGCAACTAACCTATTTTCCCGTGCTAACTATTATGTAGCACTGCTTGCAGGAAAATAGTATTAATTAGGAAAATGGTATTCGTGCGTGGTGTTTGAGTTGAGTGAACAGTTATTGTAAAGGATGATCACAAACTATTATCTTGTAATCATTCTTTATGCCGAAGGCAGAGAATAGTACTTATAACCTATTATACCTTGGTGTTGAATCAATATATCCTGCATGTCCATATATTAATTCTACTATATATCCTATGTCATATAGTAACGTATTACAGTAAAATAAGTAAACTATATATCCTAAATGACAACCTGTTCAGCCTTATACGAGGTAGCTAATCTCGTATAAGAATCATCACTTATTCTATATTCGTTTTCCTATTCTACTTTATATTATTTCAGCAGTAATGAGATGTGAGGATCTGGTATAATTTGTATACGAGTTCTCCACATCTCATATGATGCTGTCAACTAAACACAACATCTAATTTACGGTACTCATATATTATCTTTATCCTTCATAAAGTGAATTATAATTTTTTTAAATATTTGTATATCATCCACCCTCAAATACGACAAATGGTTTTGAACTAGAAGATCAATTAACAATTCAAGAACCACTGCCAACAATTTCCCCATCGCTGCAACATTGCCATCAATCCCATCATTGTCAATCCGCCGAGGAGAAACTTTGATGAAGCAGTTATCAATGCTTGCGAACAATCAGGCAGTCAACATGCTGAGCGGCAAAAGACCTTGTCTATTGTCGATGCCCTTAACCTAAAACCATTTGCCTTCTTCGATAAGAATGGAATTGAACAAAATGCCCTAGCCCACGAGCGCGTTATCAGCAACATCATGTCAGACAATGACTCAATATTACCCATCTTGCCATTGAAACGTTCGTACGATGATGAAAAGAGCATCCCTTGCATAAAATGCACACCTATAACCACTCCAGGCCTCGACCGGGTCCTTGCTTCATCATCCTACAGCAAATTAATTCGTCAACGACAATATGTGGAGCTCTCATCAGCAATGTGCAAATTATTTAACCAAGATTGGGAATTCCACCAAAAATGCGATATTTCACGGCCAAGATTCTCTCCGGCGCCATCATGCACAACACCGGCAACGGGCAAGCCATTTTGGTCTATACCGTAGAAGCCGATGGACGAACCAAGCATGTGGATGGCCACCGCGAAGCTTTTGGCCGCCTTAAGGACACTGTCGTAGACACATCACTCCCGCCGCCAATCAACACAAAATATCCTGACGTTTGGCCTAATAGCATGCAACATGCTACTGATGACACGAAGCTCTTGATAGGCACTCAAGTATCTGATGTGTTGATCACGTAAAGCATGCGCCTGGATGCAAGAGTGAAACCATACGTTGGCTCAACCAATATGTCATTTCGATTATCATTGACTGTTGATTCATTTTGCGTAAGGCTCTATCTAGATTCAGTCTGCCTGAAGGAACCATTGGCCATTTTGGAAGCACCAGATACATCTTGCCTCTCGTCATTCAATACGATCTATCAACTTGGCCAAATCAGAAGCAAGTACAAGATTTTTGCAGCCATGTTTCCAAAAATTATTCGACTGTGATGACGATCAAATAAAGATCAAGTGGCTCAATGCCAGCTGCTTTACTGACACAGACATTGATGCCAAACAAAACTAGCTAGATGGTTGCGCTGAAAACGATCATAAAGCTACTGGCTATTTTAAAGTCAAATCAATCAAGCATGCAAAAAATCACAATAAAATTAATATTGATTTGCATCGATTGTGCACGTTCTCCAAAGCTGGTACAGCTAAATATAAATCAAAGCACATGTTTCAAGTTATGGCTGTGGGTAGGTTTATAATCATCAAAATAATTTCGTGTATACTGTACTAAATATTTTATTTTTTTTAGGGACCAATGTGCAATTTCATATCAGCGAGGCAGTTGGTGATGTTTTGGTGGTTTCAGAACTGGATTGTGTCCAACTCCCTTTGTCGCTTGATGAACTTCCGCAGCTTGTCCCTTACCTGGGTTGTCTGTACAATGTTGTAGAAGTTATTCATCGCCTGTGTTACACCAGTAATGCCATCAAAGTCAACGATAGCTTTGGGTCTACATTAGAACCAAAGGTGATTAAGGCAATAATGGAAAAATCGACGGATAGAACCCGCGATCATCCGTTTTGCCACCCATACCACTCATATATATACCTTCCTTTAAATCATTCCATTTCTTTATCCTATAATATATCCACTTGTACTGTACGGTATGTAAAAATACCTGTATTTAAACAAATAAAATAAAAAACATCGATTTTCATTCAACCACTGCTGATTATTTGTGCTAAAACACATGTCAGAAGAATGAACAAAAGATAGAAAAAAAGGCACAAAACAAATTTCGTTACTTTACCATATAGACTAACAATATACTTATCGTTGGATTGTAAGATAGATTTATTGAATGAGTAAATAGGGATAGGTAATAATATTGTCATGTGATCATCATGATTAAGGATATACAATGCTATTAGGATAGAAAGATGGAAATATGGCTTATTTTAAATAGTTGATTAGATAATGGTGTCTTTATTGAGCTGCAGCCTGTTCTTTTGTTATAAATGCTGGATCTGTAGCGGGTCTCTTTGGCTTTTGCAGTTCCAGTAAGAGACGATCATTAGCAAATTTACGTTTGTTATACTTGGGCACAATGCAAATAAAACCGAGGAAACCACAGAAGGCAAACCATAAGCAATCAGATACGCCACACTCGTTTTCTTCGATTTCAGCTTCGAGCTGCTTGATTAATTGTTCATCTCTGTATTCAGTAGTCATTGGATAAGGTGTCTTTTTGTAAGAATGAAGGAAGGGAGAAGGAAGGAAGGGAAATGGATGAGAAATAATGTTGAAGAACGCTCTCCCATGGTTTTTATATATGCTCAATCACTAAAGGCGAAGCTTTTTCTTTAAAATGCAGACTTGTGTATTCTGATCCGGTTACATCCAATGTGTACAGATGATGGCTATGAGGGGGGTCAGACAAACAAACTTTGGTACAATGGTAATACCAAGCACTCGAAGTACTCTTTTTCCAAAGAGGTAAGAAATGTCTGATTCACTCGATATATGCTTTGAAATGAGACCCTTCATCAAGCATACATTATAGGATAGTATTACTTCCAGGTTGCAATGGTTGATCTTTTTTGACCTCCTTGATATTATGAACACGGTTTCTCATTTACACAATAGTATAGTATAGTGTGACATTTTTGGTCTGCCGCCAATGGAGGCCTTCTCACTACCGCGTTAACCAAAATGCCATTCGCAGCCAGCTCACATGTTCGCCTTGGGATGTTGAAAGTCATTTTTTTGCTCGCAGATTTGCTCTAGCTCATATAAAAGAAAGGGTGGAAGAGAATTCGCTGGATGAATTCGTTGATCATGCCTTTGCAAAGCCTTTCTACTACCGCTTCATACAAATTGTGGAAGAGGTGAACTGAACTATATAAGAGTGCTGTACCCCTTTTGTCCTACGGGTTTTAAGCATACAATATAAGAACCCAATTTAGCGATATAAAACTATAATCTCAAATATGGAAGGTCGTCGCTTCCTTTTCAAGTTATTTTTTGTAAATTGAGACTATTCCGTGTGTTATTCGAAGCCTGATGAAGGAGAGTAAAATATGAAAATTACTGGCGCCATAAAGGTGTTGTTTGGATCTAAGCTATCACTGTGTTTCCAAAGTACTACACATGGTTGACAAATTGCTAAACTGACGCTGCCTGCTCGTGGTTCTATTTCCCCCATAATGACCGACAATGAATTCTATTTGTATATTAAAATCTTCTCCAACTGCAATTGTATATCATCGTTACGCGGGTCTATTTGCAAATAGTACACCAAAGTATATTAACATGTCGGAAAGCACGGTATGGAAGAACGGAAATTAGAGAAATAAGAGCAAGCCTAAGACTCTTCATTGTGCTCCAAGCGGTTTATTCGGCCACAAAGTATCATTGCTAAAAGAGAATGAGACATTCTTCTTGAGGCAAACATGGCTGCGCCAGAATGTCACACAAGGATGCATACATACGATAAGCAGATGATGGCTCGAATAATTGTAGACTTGACTAACACAGATCATTTCTTTCCACCCACTACGAAGGATGCGAACAAAGTATACAAGAATGTCACGGTCTTTCTTGAGTCCTTCTATATGAAGGTTTCAATAAGAAGAGACTGTAGAGTGTTATGAATGCATCTTTTACTCCCGTGATTAGAAAAGGTGCCCATAAAGACAAAGATTCGAAAAGATATTTTGGACAAGACGGGGCAATGACGAGATTCAAAGTTGCGCTTATCATTTTTTTTTTTTTTCCGTATCGGAGTGACGAAGCGGTAATCTTGTGTTGTATCCTCTCTATGAGACTCTCAACGAAATTGATCAGGTAGAAATGTAGGTCTTACTCGGGAGTCCATGAACTTTATAGTATTATAGCTCACCTACTGAGCATAGAGATAAGATAATTTGAGAATCTACCATACTGATAAGTACCATTACTACCATAAGAAGCAAGAGTTTCTTCCTGTATCCGACACGATTGGTAACTTTTACTGTCTGCTCGATGGATACAATAATGCAATTGCGTCTATGGTTTGTTCTCGAAGAAATAGGATTGTATAAGTGAGAAAAATTATATATATTACGAACAGCATTCAACAATGACGATAACATGTAAACACTTTGTGAGGTCACCACTCTACTTTTGTATGTTGAACTGCTCTTCACATTGCTCACATATACACTTTCCATGTTACAATTCTTAATCAAAACAGTCTTGACCATTTAAATAACAAATCCATATCCATGTAGAGTAGTACGCTGTGAATTGTCGGAAAAGTAGAACAATATAAGCCTTGTATTCGCTTTTCTGTCAGCTTATCTTAGTACAACTTGTCAGCCGTCTTTGTGTCCTCTACATATTTACTAAAACAATGAACAGCAACAATAATATGAACCTTTGGAACGTCTACTATGCTGTTTCCTGGAATAGTCGTTGACAAAGATAGCGTTCAAAGCAGCCAAGAAAAAAAAAATTGGATTGGCTCATAGGAGCAAGAGAATCAGGTAACACCTTTGTCATTCGTCCGTCGACTAGCAATGATATCTCGATTGATAAATCCATGTTTTCAGTATGCTTGGTATGTTTTATTGGTATATCTGACCAACTTGTACAATAAAAAGAAATAATAGATTGGATCTTTCTATTATTATTTGGATACTAACTTGATAACAAATGAGCGGAAAAGTAGTACTGACAGGTGTTCCAATCTGATACAAAAAAATGCAGGGTTTCCCCTGTTGCCTTTATCTATTTAACTTGTAGAAAAAAGAGCGATGAGGAGCGGACGTTTTGAAAGTTGCTACACCCATGCAAAATAGCGATCATTTCAAGCTGATCCATGAAGGATAATCGCTTGAGAGTAAAAGGAGAAGGAAAGATGCAGCCTTTTTGCGAGTCAATGCGTATAGGATCGTCTCTGAAAACGTGCCGGACTCGTTCTGGTTGTATTGAAGCGCACCTACTTTTCTGAGACAATACATTTGTCGATAAACCTCATCCGCTGCTCGATCTGTCTGTTATCTTTACACGCATCCAGCAAAAACCGATAGGTACTATCTTTAATGTTTGCTGCATTATTCTGAAAGATGTGCGCACAGGACACGTTGTACAAGAACTGTCTTTTTTTCTATAGCCATCCGTCCAATTAATTTTTCTGTTCACTCATGATCAAACGAATGGTTTCTTTGACCCCTTTTTCTCTTCTTTTTTTTTCTTGATGACCTTTTCCAAGCTCTTTGACACTTGTACTCATTGACTTTTTACTCCACTACTACTACTACTACTCAAAGCAGAACCGACCGCAGACCATTGAGGATTTTGCCAGCTCACACGACAGCTCCATGTCTTCTTCTTCTTCTTCTCAAGGACAACCCAAGGCAGCATTGTCACATCTTGATATCAATTCGGATGATGAGGAAGCTTGTTCTATTTTGATTGCTTTGGCTACGGGACATACGCATGATAGGAAAGTGGATACGAAAAGAAAGGTAGACTCATCCACTTTGGCTTTCCTTTCCATGATGCACTGTAATAAACTATTTTCTGGGGAAAAAAAAAAAAAAAAAAAGGATAAAGCGACAATGACCTCCATGTCGATCAAGAATGTAGTAGGTAAGTTCCAATGCAAAGGTTGAGTGATCCTAAGCTATCCATTGATACACTGTCCATTTCCCAATAGCTTACGAATTAGAAAGAACACCGGTAAAAAAAAAAAAAAAAAAATACACATAGGAAATGAAAGCATGGCCACTTATTCACGCTGCTCCCATGAATACACTCGTCGCACTAGTATCTCCCCATTACAACGGTGGCCAAACCGTTTTCTGAATCAAGACGACAGAGTAGTTTGAAAAGAAGCTATCAAAGTATGCATGTTGTTGTTGTTGTTGTTTTTTTTTTTTTTTTACTTTTTTTTTTACGTCACTTGGCAAGTGATTGTGAAAGCGGACCATCGATACCCCACCCCCCCTGATCATGTTTATTAACATATCCATGTAGTCAACCTGCCTGCACGTCCTATGCCTCCTGTCCATGAAAAAGACAAGCTGCATCCTCCTGAAAAGAGAGCGGCACCCGCAGGAAAGAGCGTGCCAAAAAGAAGGACAAGCGCACTTCACGTACGCATATCGTATTTTACCCATTTTCATCGACTCTCTTTGCAGCCTTGTTCTTCTCCCGCTGCCTCTTCGTTTCTCTCCTCCGCCTCTTCCTCCTTGACATCGAAAAAGATTCCCGAGAACGACAAAAGAGTAATGAGGGTAAGTCGAATTCGCAGCACCTGCCAAGGGAGCGACATGTTGTTTAAAAAAAAAAGTCATTTGATGTAGAGTGCTAGGAGAAAACGACGCTGAGTTCATGTGTATACCATCCCAAAGATGCCCGGGCGCGCGCCTTGCAAGCCCACATCTCCCAAGATACATCACTTGTGCAGACATAGGCATGACCCTTCAAGCACTCTTAAAAACAGATCAAGTGAATAAAATGACTTTTTAATATTTTAAAGATAATGTAAAGAGGAAGAGGGGTCAATGTGTGTGTGAGAGAGAGAGAGAGAGAGAGAGAGAGAGAGAGAAAGACTTTGTACAAAAGGAGGCAACATGTAAAAATACAAAAAAAAAAAAATAAAAAAAATAAAAATAAAAATAATGATAGCGTTCTAACGAGGAGATAAGCTTTCTAAATCATACGCTTCTTCTTCGGGTTGCTGAGCCACGGTGGATAAAGGATGATAAGCACCTCTTTGTCCACCTTTCACGTGGGTCCACCACTGTTGCCATTGTCGAAGGAGAGGATGGTTTTTCTTGACTTCAAAATCATCGGCTTCCGAGATGGGTGTTTTACGCCAAAACCAACGCAACATCAAGCTACTCAAGACGACGCTTGTGGAGCTCGCGGCCATGGCGATACCGGCCATCATGGGATGGAGATGCAGACCGAGGGGCATGAACAAGCCCATAGCGAGGGGGATACCGATGAGATTGTAGATACAGGCCCAGAGTAAGTTGAGTTGGATGCGACGAAAGATGCTTTTGGACAGCGAGAGCGCGGTAACGACATCGGTTAAATCGTTGCGCATGAGCACGACGTCGGCGGCATCGATGGCGATATCGGTGCCGCTACATAAAGCGATGCCTAGGTTGGAGGCGACGAGGGCGGGAGAGTCGTTGATGCCATCGCCGACCATGGCGACGATCGCAGGGCGAGAAGAGAGAGAGCGCGGCCCACCGAGGCAGGGGGAGGGTAGCCAGGTCGATTTTTTTCTCTGACGCTCTGCTTGCATCTGTTGAATGATGTGCGTTTTGCCTTGTGGAGAGACACCGGCATGGACTTCGGTAATACCTAGACGATCGGCAATGCATTGGGCTGTCAGGGCATTATCACCGGTGACCATCGCGGTGTCGATACCCATTCTCATCAGAGCCTGGATGACGAGTTTCGCTTCAGGTTTAATGACATCAGCGATCGAGATGAAACCGGTAGGCACGCCGTCGGTAGCCACGAGTATGCTGGTTCGACCCATGGAAGATTCTTTGCGAATGACGTCCCCTTGTTCATTGGTCAGAGCGATGCCGTGATGTTGTTCCAACCAAGCCTGGTTGCCAATGACCAGATGATGAGAGGGGGTGGTGGTGGTGGAAGGAGTGGATGATGAGGTTAATGTCACTGTGCATTCAATACCATAGCCGGTGACACTCTTGAAATGCTCGACAGAGCCTAGATGGTCTAAAGACTTTTCCTGTTGTGTCAATTCTTTTGCTTTTTGTACAATGGCACGGCCCAGCAGATGCTCACTGTTGGCTTCTGCTAATGCGGCCTCGATGAGCATGGTGAGACGAGCGGCGGGATCCTGCTGGTGGTGCCATGTTTGGTACTGGACGACTTGGACTTGACCGGTGGTGAGGGTACCGGTTTTATCAAAGACGACTTTGGTGACTTTCTGACCATTTTCCAAGACGGCACCGCCTTTAAAGAGGACACCGTGTTCAGCGGCTAAACCGGTACCGACCATGATGGCGGTAGGCGTCGCTAAGCCCAACGCACATGGACATGCGACAATCACGACACTGATGCACAATTTCAAACAGACAAAAAACCAATCCCCTTGGCCCTCCTGAGAGATTTCGTGCTGGAGGAGAGGAGGCATGCGTTCGACGCCCAAGCAGGCGACGAGGAGGGACCAGACGACGAGGGTAGCAAGACCCAAGACCAAGACCACGGGGACAAAGACGCCGGCCACACGGTCGGTGAATCCTTGGATGGGGGCTTTTTTCATCTGGGCGTCTTCCACGAGACGGACAATTTGACTCAGGGCGGTCTCCGCGCCGACACGGGTCGCACGCATGACAAAGGTGCCGAGGCCGTTGACGGTGCCGCCAATGACGGTGTCGCCGACGTGTTTGTTGACGGGTTCAGACTCGCCGGTGATCATGCTTTCGTTGACAGAGGTAGCGCCCGAGACAAGCACACCATCGGTAGGAATTTTATCGCCAGGAAGAATTTTGAGATGATCGTTGGTTTGTATCAATTCAGAAGGAATTTGCTTTTCAGAGAGAATGACGGCGGGTCTCTTGCTCGTGTCCTCCTCCGTAGGCGCAAGCTCCACAAGGGTAGCGTTGGAGGGTGTCAGAGACATCAATTTAGAGAGAGCGGAAGAGGATTGTCCTTTGGCCATGTTTTCGAGATAACGTCCAGCGAGGATAAAGGCAATCAGCATGGTCGAGGTGTCGAAAAAGACGGGTGGTTTCATGACGGGCAAAGAAGAAGAAGCATCAGAAGAGGAAAGAGAGGCTTGGATGACGGCGCGCACGATGGAAAGGAGAGAAAAGAAATAAGCCGACAAGGTGGACAAGGCGACCAAGACGTCCATGGTGGGCGTTTTATGCTTTAACGACTGATAGGCTGAGACTAAGAAGCGCTTCCCGATGATGAATTGAACGGGCGTGGCGAGGATCCATTGGAGCAAGTCCGACCAGAAAAGGCCGGGTAAAAAGCCTGTGGGAGTATGAACGAGAGCACGGCCCCAGGAGCACTCGGGCAAGACCATGGCAATGACAAAGACAGGAATGGCAAAGACCAAGCTCTGCAACAACAATCGACGCCATTGTCTGATTTCTCGGACTTTGGAAAGGCTTTCCAGCTGGATATGGCGAGCTTTATCGGACACAAAGGCATGGAAGCCGCCTAAGGAGTCGATGGCATCAATGATCTGCCTCGGCCCGATGCAAGCGGGGTCATAGCGTACAGAGGCGCTTTCCGTCATGAGGCTGACAGAGATGTCCTGGATACCCGGTTGTGCCCGTAAGTGACGCTCAATGGAATGCACACAGCTCGCACAGGTCATGCCGTAAATTTGTAATTGCAAATGGGACGATGTCTCTGTATCAGGTGATGCTGTATCGGTATCTGAGATGCATGTTGCTTCGAATCCTATGTCGTTGATATGGTTCACCAAGTCGTCGACCTGGATCACGGCAGGATCATAATGAACGGTCGCTGATTCGGCCAAGAGAGCGACCTCAATCGAGTGAACACCTTGTACTACAGAAAGACTTTTCTCTATGCTGTGCACACAAGAAGCGCAAGTCATGCCTTGAATACGGAGCTGCGCGATGTGGTCGATGTTGTGATGTATGCTGGTGCTGATGTTGGCTGAGGATGTGGGTGAAGGAGGATGAGATGGCATGGTATGGGCTGCATGCATGCTATGGGTATCAGTAGAAGGAGAAGGGACTTGAAATCCACAGTCTTGAATCGTGTCGATGATGGTTTGGGGTGATAAAAGAGTGGGCTGGTATGAAAAAGAACCTTTTGCTTTGTCTAGATCGATGTCTACTGAATGCAGACCGTTCAAGGCCTGACAGGCTTTTGTAATGGATTGAACGCAGGAGGAGCAAGTCATACCAAGGATGGATACATCCAATGACTGTTTGTGGTGCTCCTGCTCCTGCTGTTGTTGTTGTTGTTGTTGTTGTTGTTCTTTTTCTGGTATCGGTACATCGAAACCGCAATCTTGGATGGTTTCAATGAGGGTGTGCACAGTGACTTGAGCTGGATCGAATGTGATGGTGACTGTATGGCTTTGTAAATCGACATGGACATGCTCCTGCACTAGAGGAGATAAAGCTCTTTTGATGGCATGGACACAAGAGTGACAAGTCATTCCTATCACAGGCAGACACACAGTGGTCTGTTTCCCAAGAGTCGGTACTGTTGCTGTGGGTGTAGTTATCGGGGTCATGATGGTGGTGTTCGCATCGATTGCCATCACTTTGCTGGTTTTTGGAAAAATAAAAAATAAAAAATAAAAAAATAAAAGCAAGCAAATGTCTTTTTTTTTTTTTTCAAATTGCGAAACAATATGATATGGAAAAATTAAAAAAAAAACCCATCCTCTATTTAAAGTTAGACAAGGTACGAAGATGAATTTATCCGATCTCATTGTTCTTTTTCTCAGCAAAGGTGAAAATTTTGCTTTTCCTCGTGCTGACAACAATTTTTGTAAAGAAGCGGGAGGTGTTTAAAAAACAAGGTCGTTTGGGTATGCAACGTGAGTTTCTTTCTTTCTCGCAGAAATTGCGAGAACAATAGTAAAAAGAACAATGATAACCCCAGTCTGGTTTCAGATCCAACAACACAAGACAAGACCAAAAAAAGTAGGGCCTTGGTTCGTTACAAGTTCCTTTTTTTATATTTGACAATGTCAGACAGAGAGCTTACTTTTTTGCACTGCTTTTTTTTTTTTAATTTTTTTCTTTGAAAAAGAAAAAAAAGAGTTATCAAAAAGAGTCGAGGGGAAATATGTGTGGAGTGGTTAAATGAAAAAAAAAGAAAAAAAAACCTGGGGTAATAATTCATGCGTCGGGTAAATTTTTCGCCTGCCTCGCTTATCCCCGACAGCCAAAAGACAGATTTATATTTTTAAATTAAGAAAAAATAAAGAAAACGAACACCGAAACGCGTCTTATCGATCCGTACCAACCTAGCGCGTGAAGAGATGGACGGATAAAGTGGTAGTCAAATGACAAAAGTGGACTTTCAATATCTAGGGCATTCAGTGATGATTGCAGGCATTGTTTATTGGGTCAGGCGTTGATTGAATGACAAAGAAAGCGCATGGGCCTTGTCTATTAGCTACATGTAGGTATAAGGGGTGTGTGTGTGTGTGTGTGTGTGCGGAGGAGGGTATGTGGACAAGGAAAGAAGGAAATGGAAAGAGATGACGTACTGAGTTATAGAAAGGGGGAAAGATGGGTAAGCCATCAGAGAAAACCCATCTTCATCTGAGTTATTGTTATTCGTCATGGACGTCATCGTATACAATAAATGAACAAGTAGTGTAAGGGAGTGTCTCTTTTTTGCCATAGCGTCCTTCTTTTTTCATCATTTTAGTCGTGCTTCTGCTGCTGCTTCTTCTTCTTTGCATCGACCTTTCGTGGCTTTGTCGTCTGCTCCTTGCCCAGGTGGAAAACAATATGAGTGGCTTTTTCAGTAGGTTCAGGGTTCTTGATAAACATGGTGTTGGTGTCGGGTGCTTCGGTAGGCACGTCGATCGTATGCGCCGTAATGGTGATGATGTCTGTTGCGTCATTGTCATACGCAGCGACTGTTTTGGAAGGGGTCACTTTGTCTTGGGACGAGTGCTTGGGTCGTCGTTTCTCAAGAGAAGGCGCAGGTAAAAGTCGATCCTTCTCGTGGCCATCACACGGGCTCGACCCAACATACTCACCCTTTGGCCGTTCGTGACAGCCCTGTGGACCTACCGTGTCCGAAGCGTGACCGCGAGTGGCATCCGTCGTGGTAGGAGCAGCCTGCACCAGTATCAGTAGAGCGGCAGCTAGAGGGACAAGGGACAAAAGAAACTTCATGGTAGAGTGTGTGTGTTTGATCCCACATAGAATCATGAAGTTGAGGCCCGTATTTATATAGAGTACAAGAAAACTGAAAAAAGCGTCATTCCCTACAGACCCTATGACGCTTTCCATCGAGGAAGGTACGCAATGACGCGCGGGGGTGGGGGAAGCGGAACTGGAAAAAAAACCAAAAAAAAAACCAACATAGGATATCACTAAATTGGTATAAATCATAACAGAGACTTATCTGTCTTTCTTTCCTGGGTTTTTCTTTACAAATCAAAGAGAATCGTCCTACAGAGGCTATTTTTTAATGCCTCATCAGCAAGCCTAGGATGAAATGAAAGGCATAGGTAAAGAGGAAACGTCTGTCCAACTGCTGGTTCAAGCAACGTACAAGATCTTTTTTTTTTTTTTTTTTTTTTTTCTTAGAGACTTTTTGTGATGTGTGCCTGCTCCACTATTACTTATACTTTGCAAAAGAAAAAAAATTTAAATGAAAGAAATGACGTGGATCACGCGGAATGAGGATTGCTTATGTAGGCTTTACAAAGCGATACTATTAGAGTTATCTCCCAGGAGAAAGCATACGCATGCATAGGATAATAGATGACTAAGCGAGTCCCCGTTTCACAATGGCATGCTTCACCATGATCATGAATGTAGGATATAAAGACAAAACGTTTTATTTTTTGAAGTCTATGGATGACATTGAATAGGTACATGTCTCCTTTTTTTAAACGGGAGCAGAACCGTGTGTCTTGGGATGGGCAATGACCTATAAAACGACGTTTCTTTTTTTTTTAGAACCATTGTCTCTTTTTCGCTTAGGCCAAAGAAAAAGTTTTACCTCAATCCAATAACCATCAGGATCAGCAATAAAGGCAATATTCTTCATGTTGCCATCCTTTAACTTTTTGACAAATTTAACATTGAGAGATTCAAAGCGTTCGCATGCCTTTTCAATATCATCGACGAGAATAGCGATATGACCAAAACCACGACCAGGTTCCTTATTACCATTGGCATAAGAGAAATCAGCGTCATTTTCAGTTCCCCAATTACTGTAGAATAATCATGGATGTTAGAGGAGATAAATAGAGAGAGAGAGAGCAAGTCCTTTTGCATACGTACTGTGTCAATTCAAGCACACCAGGCAGACTGAAAGCCATGACACTCTTTTCTTCTTCATCTTCGGGTACCTTGTCCACATACGCCAAGAAATAAAGCGAGAATTTGCTTGATTCAAAGTCTTTCTTGGTGATGAGTCTATAGAAAAGTGTGTGTGTGTCAGTCACAAGTTCCATGTCATGTACTGTTGTGGGTTCATGGAACCCATGAGCGAGCACTTTTACTTCATGCCAAGGACATTGGTATAAAATTGGACAGAGGCATCCGCATCTTTGACGCGAATCATGGTGTGGTTGAAAACATATTTCGAGGGATCGGTAGACATTCTGAAAAATGAAGTCCAATTTCATTTGAATAAGCATACATGCATTGGCAACATTATGTTTCTGGTTGATGTTACCTTGAAGACTAAACAAACTAATGTCAAAAAAAAAAAAAAAAAAAGGAATCGAATTTTATGGAAAAAAAAAATAGTCAAGTTTGCGTCAATGTTGCGTGTTTTTTTATAGCGGAGAAAGAAATGGGTGGGGGATGTGCATAATTTTTGTAACAGTCCCAACAAAAGGGCAACATCGCTCACAAATAACGTAAAAGAAAAAATGAGATATGTTTATATTATTGAGGTTCAAATGCAAAAAAAAAAGAAAAAAGAATGACGAATTATAGATGCCAAAAATGAATAAAGTGAAAGATAATAGGATGTAAGAGAGGGTAGTAACTATAGGTCCAACCCCCATTGGAAAAGGCTGTAAAGAATTAGGCTTGGGCAGCCGACTTTTCTAGTTCATGAAGGTAATGACGCAATGTCTAAATGCAAAGAAAGGAAGAATAAAAATGAGTGTGAGCCCTTTTGACTATCAAAGCGATGACCTTTAAGAAAGAAAAAAATACCTACCTTAATGCGATGGTCATCTGCCCACTCTCTTCCTGCCAAATCCACAATTTTATCTACAAAAGTCAACAGTGCTTCGACCATATAAGTAAAATAGACTTTTTTACTGGACATTATGTTACCAATAGGTGGATTTTTTTGTGGTAATACTTGTACTTTACTCGAAAGCGCTTCTTGATTCTCGCGTTGCTTTTCAATGAGGCCTACCGCTCTTACGGTGGATTCGACCAAGGCGGAAGACAAGTTTTCGACCGAAGTGACGGCCTCTTCAGGAGGCACAAGCGTGTCTGGAATAGGCCGCGCTTCAATCTCGACCGAAATTTTGTATAAATAAGAGAGGATACGTGTGACATTTTCCAAGAGTTGCAAGTAATGGAATTCCACTTTTCTATGGCTGTGTGCAGCAGGATGAGAGACAAGATCCAGACTTTCTGAAGTCCATTGACAATAAATAGTGCAAAACATGCGGCATTGGTAAATGAGCTTTTGTGTAGAGAAACCAATCAATGTCGTAGCATCGGCTATGAATTCCATGCCATTCAAAATCATTTGCATCAACTAAAAGAGGGTGTGGGGAGGGGGGGTCCACCGATGAGACGCACTGGACTGTAAAGCAAGGAACGAACTGAGTTTCTTACCTTTTCTCCTTCTGCCGTATTCACAATTTGCTTTACATCGTTGGCAATGTTTTGAAGTTTTTTACATTCTCCATCCAACGCATCCAACAGGCCTGTACAGACATGATAGATCCATTCTTTATTCGCGTTTAATAATGCATCGTCGACAGGAAAGCCCAACGATTTCCATTCCAAACCGTTTTGTATTAACGCATCGCCATACAGCGACATTTTGTTTTCCATCATCTTTTGCAATTCTTGGATATCATGGAGTAAATCATTGGATTGAGGTATGGTTTGTGTAATGGAATAATTCATGTCAATCATCGACTGGACATAAATGGCCAATTTACTAATCTTGTTTTCGTACAAGGCCCATTCTGGAAATATTTTCTAATCATTTACAATAAAACGTTAACGTCATTGTCGTTCTTTGGTTTTTTTTTTTTTTTTTTTTTTTTTTTTTTTCCTTCAATATCAAGGGACTTTACGCCAAAGGGTAAACTACCATCGCCACTCAAATCCTTGGCCGATCGAATGACCATATTCAAGCTTTGATTTAATTGATCAAAGGTCTGATTGGGTTGTTGTAAACGGTCCAATTGAATGCGGAGTAATTTTTGTTTGCTTTCAAATAACTGAGCAAACACTTCTAAAGGCATACGGAAACGTTGCGCTTGTAACTTCATCCAATCTTCCAAATTGGTAGGAATACTTGAAGAAGCCGCTGATGAGGATGGCGGCTGTAGTAAAGGATGAGAAGGCATGGCACCACCTGCACCTGATAATTGATGTAAAGCAGGTACAGGATTGCGTTGTTGTGGATTCATCATGCTGATGGACGCACCTTGGGCATTCGCATGCGTATTGCCATTGCCACCCACGGTCAAATTACGAGCCATATCGTTGACCAAATTATCAGATACTCTTTTTAATTTACGATCAGCTGATTCATTAAAGCTACGTTTACGTTTGATACTCTGCAGAGACGAGCCCCCCACACCAGCACTACCGCCTGGTGAATTGGGATTCGATAAACTGTCTAAGAAGGAAAAACCCCATAGCTATCGTTAATTGGACATGAAGGGGGGGATCAAAAGAAGAGATAGCCCTTTTCCTCCTTTCTTTTGCCTACCTGTACTCAAACTGCGTTTGTTGGCCAAATCTGGCGTCATTTGCACACTTTTAGGAAGGACGACATCTTTTAACAAGCTATCCTCTATCGTGTTGTTTCCAACAATACAAGAAAAAGGTAGGCTAACGCTTTCAATACACCCTCACTCAATCCCATGTGTGGTCTTTTTTTTCTTTTTTTTTTTTTTCTTGACAGGATTTGTTTTGTTTTACCTAATAAACCCAATACAATCTTGACACAATTAGACCAAGTGTCTTGTTCCGATTGCAAACCGTTAAACATGAATCTCGACTTTATGATTCAGTGAATGGAGGAGTAAAAAGAAAACGGGAAAGCAAGCAGGAAGAAAAAAAAAAAAAAAAAAAAAAAGCTGTAGATCTTGGGAAAAGCAATTTGTTTTTACCATATCAAGAATTAAAGGTCACAAACCCGCGCACATCAGTTGGGATTTCGTGTTTTCCGTAAAACTCCCCCCATTTTTTTTTTCCAAGAAAAGGTTTCCAAAAAAGGAAATCTTGAGACCTGTCATTTTATAAAAAAAAGCAGCTACTCTTTTTATTTCTTTTTTTTTTTTTTTTTTTTTTTTTTTCTCAAAAAAGGACACTTACTCGCCACTTGACTCTTACTTTTAACCGGCCCAGCTCTTCCAAGATGATGTGTACTTTGACCAAGTCGAGTAGTTTGACGCCTCCTGAAAGCATCAAGGAGATTATCGTGAAACCTTACGAACGTCAAGACGACGTGACCTATTATCCCATCCACATCATTACTTGGACGAATGAAACGCTCGAGTTACGCTACACCTATTCAGACTTTATCCAGTTTTCACGCACCTTACATAAAAGATATGACGTGAGAGACTATCAATTGCACATCTTGAAAAAGCAGCATTCTTTGTTGAAAAGAGCGAATCGCAAGTACTTTGAACGACAGTTGGAGTTGGAAGACTTTTGCCAACGTCTCTTGTTGTTACCGGACGCCATCAAGACATCGGATGTCTTTTGTTCTTTCTTTTGGCCTTCTTCAAAAGAGCCACCCTCCCAGCGACGACGTGCTTCTCTCAAAAGCATGTTTTCTATCCAATCCAAGCAGCAAAGTATCAGTAGTAACAGCACCAAGAAGTGCATGCAGCCATCGATGCCCCCTCTCGATACCCTTTGGACGAGTAGCAGTAGCACGAGTAGCAGTACACACAGTGCGCCTCCTCCCAAGAAGAATAGCAGTAGCAGCAGCAACAGCAGCAGCAGTAAAAAGTTCAAGTGGAAAGTCATCTAAGACCTTTTCGATTCGTTTCCTTCCTGTGCCCGCCTGCTTAAGCTCATAGAACATGGGCCGCTTCTCAACCCTCTCTTTTTACCCAACACCGTTTGCCTTTGAGATAGACCCTTCTTTTTTTTTGTACAAAAACACAAAAACGACCACAGAAAAGAAAAAACCCCCCCCCCCAAAACCATCGGTACCTCACACCCATGCCTTGGTGACCCGTCGCCACAATCGCCACGATCGTAATGGCATCGTGATTCATCTCTATTGATCTCCGCCAAGACGATCTTGCATTCCTTGTGGAACAAAAACGAAACATGGTTACTTATATGCATCGTATGATGTTTTTAACCGAGTCCAACCTTCTCTACCCCCATCTCAATGATGTTTTGTTATAGGATGCTACCGGCGACTACTGCGCCACTCACTTCATTCCGTGATGCATGTGGATGACCCATAATGAAAGATAGATTGGACCCCTTTTCTGTTCCATCTTTCTACTTGTTTCTACTTTTTTCTAGAAAATAAAAGAATGACATTCATCTCCGTTCATCCTTGTTTGAGATGGTTTGTCTTGGCTCTCTCTTTCAAATAAAACCATAAACCGACCCATCACTGTTCTCTTCATCGTGACGTTGGATAACCTAAAAAAAAGAGCGGGTTTATAATTGTCAACAAAGGACAGTCAAAGATGACCTATGTATGAAATATCAAACGGACAATAAAGATGCAAGTGGATCATCATCATCATCATCTTCATCATCATCATCATCAAGAAATAACAACCCCGTTCTCCGCCTCCTTTTTTTGTTTATATCTATGGTTTCATTCAGCCTTTAGTAAACAAACCCGCGCCTCTTCTTTCCCGCGCCCCAAAAAAACCACGGGAGGGATGCCTCATGACAACGCGTGGTTGATCACAAATAGAAAGACGGCGATGCCATCCGTTGAAAACAAGTCAAGGCCGATACTGTTCTTCATCCGTCATTGGATAAAGTTGACTTTTTTCATTCAGAGCCGATCAAGCTACGTGGTGCCAATGGTCATCCTGCTGTGGGTCGTTGGATGGTTTGCATAGGTTATCAGACCCTTTGTAGATCGGGTGATTCATCATGACACAATGGAAGCATCTAGGAGAAAGAAAAGCTTCTTTTGTCATCGTCCATTGCATGACATAATTGGATAAGGGTTGCCACGACGACCCTGACCGTTGACTTGCTTCATTTGGTAAAGAAAAAAAAAAAAAAACCTGTCCCGCACGGATGGAAAGGGTTTCCTGTGTGCGTCGGAATTTGAAATAAAACATGGACACCGAAAGCTGATGTAATGAATACCAGCCACCTTTGAGCTACCGGCAGAGTGTTTCCCTGAAAAAAGGCCTTTTTTTTTTACATCAAAAGTGAAGCATTTAGTCATATTAACATTAGGTAAGAAAGCAAACATTGGCCAAACCGTTGTGACTCGCGCCTTTTTCTTTTTTTTTTTGTTGTCACTGACCTTCCATCGGGTCATGGATGCCCATCGCATCTAGGATCAAGAGGCGATGTGCAACCATTCGTGGCCTTGGCGATACAATACAAGTAATGAAAGCTCCATTCAATGACAAGGAAAGGAGCTGCAAACTAACCAGGCCTTGATGTTGAAAACAGAAAAACACACCCACAAGACGAGCTGACCTTGATAGCACCTGACCCTCTCTCCTCTCTCTTCACGCCTTACTTGAACAAGTATCCCATTCGATATCATGGCATAGAACAAGCCATCAATCCTGACGACCGACAGCAAGAAATGCGTAGAGTATGGGAAGCGTGTCAGCAGCAACCCTCCCCCATCAGCCAACTTGTCTTTTCCACCTTTGTCTTGGAAGGCTTTTCCATTGCAGAAAAATTAAACATCCCCTCTCTCGTCGTTTCTTTGTTTCCGTTGGAGCTGTTTCCGATGCCTGACGGCTTTGAAGAAGCGGTGCAAGAAGCCTATCCTGCCCAGTATCAAGCGTGGAAAGGGAAACACAACCTATGGGATACCCACATCAAGCCTTGGATGTGGCGATTGCTTTTAGAAGATCAAGGAGACTTTCGACAAGACGTACTGCATTTGCCTCTTCTACCCGACTTGGCCCAGGCGCCCCAGCTGGTGTATGCGATCGATCCAGATCTTTGGCAAAACAGTCCAACCGGCATTCCCGTCTGCGGGTGTTGGTCATTGCACCACGTCGTGGATCAGGAACCCTCTTTGCCACCAGCAGCCACCACCGTCTCCTCACCGACCCTCTTGGTGCATTTCGGTTCGATGGACACATTAGCCAACGTGTTGATCTATCCCACCCAGAGCGACTTTGTCACCCACGTCAAAGCTCGATTAGACGAACTTTTGACCACCTTGGATCATCTGCACATCCTTTGGATCGTTTCCTCCGACACGTTGCGCACTTATCTTGAACAATGCCTGCCATCGACGCAGGAACGTCTACAGATCTTAAAGTCCACGGGGTCACACGCCTCGTTGCTTCAACAACACCCCTCCCTCGTCGGTGCCGTGCATCATGGTGGTATAGGTACTTGCTTTACCATGCTCGAACTCGGGCTCCCACAAGCCATTCTCCCTTTCAAATTTGATCAGTTCTATTGGTCCGACCAGTTGGCTGCACTCCATCTGTCCGAGACACTGTCTGAACATGCATCATGGGTGCCCGCGGTCTCACGCATGATGATGATGAAAATGCAACAGAGCAGTAAAGCACGTGCTGCTGCTCTGGATTGGCAAATGAAATGTAGGAAAAATACAGCAAGAGGTTTGAATCAAGTCATCCGGATTCTATCTCAGTCTGACTCTCATTAAGCCCAGTACTCTAAAGGGGAAAGTTCTGTCTCTGGTTTTTTCTTTCTTTTTTTTTTTTTTTTTTCTCTGATACTTTTTTATGGCCATGAGTAAACTATTGCAATTATACCAATACAATATAATAAACAAGCCCATTCGCACTTTTGCTCTACAGTCATGTAAGAAACTCTCTCTCTCATCGGATGCCCACCCTCGCTCAGATCTTGGCCATGGGTTGAGAATGGTCATGTTGACTTTTTCTTTTTTTTACCTTAGCTTGTATGATGACGTTAGGAGACATTCTATCGCAGCAAGTCATTGAAAAAAGAGGCAGAGAAAATCATGATGTGCAACGCTCATTGAGAATGACCGTCTACGGTGCTCTGGTAGGCGGGCCCGTCATTGGTACCTGGTTTGGTTTCATCCATCGTCTGATTCAAATCAGGCACACTTGGGCTGGTAATGAATTTATTTGTTTTTTAGGAAAAAAAAAAAAAGTTTCTAACAACGCCCCCCTCCCCCCACCTTCCATTCTAGCGACTTTGGTGAGAGTCGGCGTCGATCAAGTGTTTTTTTCACCTACGATTCTCGCCATCTTTATGACGGGTATATCCATTCTCGAAGGTCGATCCATGGCGGACATTAAACAAAAGCTAGAAAAGAGCTATGTCAAGGGATTAATGACCTCGTATCAATTTTGGCCCTTTGTCAATTTGTTTACGTTCGCCTTGATACCCATGCATTATCGACCTCTCGTCAACAGCACAGCTGGTATTTGTTGGAATTCTTATCTATCCCATCTCAATCAAACATCCCTACAGACATCAGCCGAACCCGTCACCCATACCACCACCGCCACCACCACCACTATTCAATAGCCAGCTCCAGTAAAACAAGACCCTATTTTACTGATAGATACCCACCCCCCATCCTCCTATAGACCATCTCCATGTCAACACATAGAAGAACGACTATTTCCTTTTTTTTTTTTTTATTATGAATATATATATCAACAGAAATCAGCCATACTATCTCATCCTCATGTTCGACCCGAGCACATCTTCCTTTTTAATTTGACAGTCAGACAACTTGGGTCTAGCTTTTTCTTTTGTACCACTCTGTAACCCTGCTTAAATTACGCCTGGAGAGAGTGTGTGTGTGCTTTTCCTACTCAGCTGTCAAAAAGATCGAATTTCTGCCTAAAACGGGGTGGAGATAAAAAGGGAAAAAAAAAACGGTCGATCCCACTATTTTTAAATGAACGAAAAAAAATATTTTAAATCTTTAGGCTTTCAAAGCTCATTCTTCATTACTACTACTACTACTACTACTACGACTATTACTACTACTACATTCTTCTCATCCATACTCTATCACATCCTACCACCGAGACATGACGCATTCACCAGCTCATCACAGTCAAAGCAACTTTCTGCAGATTTTTCAAGATGCCGATCATCAGATCCACGATGACAGTGTAGAGGATCCTTTTCCAGCTTATCTAGACGATATCGATACCACCCTCGCTCCCTTTTGTCCAACCTCTGCTAAACGTGTCTTAAAGGCCTTGCGTATGGCCCATGTCGGCCCCCATGACTGGGTCATCGATCTTGGATCAGGCGATGGCCGTTTTGTGACCGCTGCTGTGGCCGAGATGAACGCAGCCAAAGCCGTGGGCATTGAATCCGACACTGCCTTGGTACACACCTCCAAAACATTGGCCAAGAAAGTCCTGCCCTCGCTGTCCTCTGCCTCTTTGGAAGACCTTGAAACAGATAGAATATGCTTTATCGAAGGCGATCTGCTGAATTTACCGTCCATTGTGCATCCTACCCCGTGGACCGTCATTGTTTTATTCTTGTTACCTGATCATACCGATAAATTCGCTCATCTCCTCCTCCATCATTACAGACGAGGAGCGAGGATCGTGAGTTTGGTCTTTAATTTAAACGAAATCCCAGAAATGAACCTAATAACCTCGGATGAGCAAGACGGTATTTATGTTTATGGATTAGCTAATAAATTATAAATGTCATGGTTGGTTGGATGTTTTGGGGGTGGGGGGAGTCTGTTTGTTTTTGTTTTTGTTTTTTGTTTTTTTTTTCAAAATGCTAAAATGTAATCATGAATGGGGGGGGTGTTCTTCACCTAGGCTGACATGGCCGCTAGTTCAGCCAGCTTTTGACATTTTAATCGGGCTACGGTAGCCGCTATATTTTTCTTGACATGGTCCGCTATATCCAAATGATACTGGGAAGCCAATTGATTGGCCAAGGCCCACGGATCAGAATCCTCCTCAATGTCCAGTAAGGCAGTGACACCTGCTCCTAGTTCAAACTTGACACGCAGCAGGACTCGATTCTGTGCCCTCCCTGGGATCGCCTCCTGCTGCTGCTGCTGCTGCTGCTGCTTCAGTGGCGCTGGTGGCGGCAGCGGCGGCGGCGCCTGCGCTGTGGAGGAGGGCAAAGGCGTGAGTGGTGGCTGTAGGCCTGCTTCCCTACTCTTTACACCAGGCGGCATGTCCAATGGGTCATCGAGCAAGGAATTGAATGAAGCAGAGAAGGAGTACGTAGGTGCGGGTGTACGAGAGGGTGATCCATGGTCCATGAGGGTCAGTACGGGTACCACGTTGCCTGCTGCTCGTGGGTCGACTCTAGCAGCAGTACGAGTCGCACCGGAGAGGATGGCGGCGGTAGGATGAGTACGGGTAACAGTAGAAAGAGTGGCATGGGTGGCAATGCTGGACGCAGAGGGGCTGGACTGTGCTTCAAAGAAAGTCAACAAATCAAGCTCTGCGGGTGGTATATGAATCACGGGCAGGGAATGGGTAGTTAAAGTTCGTGGCGGACAGAAACATGTCTGAGTGCCTACACTACATGGAGGGTGATCGATGAGAGTGCGAGGGAGGGTATGCTGGTTGGACCGTGGCGGTGTGACAGAAGGCGTTGCCGTAGGTGCTGCTGCTGCTGCAGCAGGTGCTGATGTCGTACGTAGATGGGCTATCTGAGCAGCCGGTTTCGTCAACCAGAATGCCTCTGAGGAGAGCTTCTCTGTTGACCAACCTGTCGAGGGTGTGGCAGTAAGCGATGCCAGCCTACGTGTGTCTGCCTGTCCACTCTCCTCTGTATCAGCACCAGCATCATAGAGAGTAGGGGTGCTGCTATGACTCGTTTGGGGTACTGGTGTTTCCCAAAAGGGTACGGTGGCTAAAGAATGGTTTGCCCAATTCGACTGTTCTAGTGTCAAAGGGTTCTTTATAGAAGTTGTCACTTTCACTCTTGGTTTCTTTCTTTTCTTCTTTTTCTTCTTTTGTTGTAGCTCTGGCTGTGCTTGTTGCGGTTGTCCAGGCATAGGTTTATTCAAGCGTTGCGCTAATATAACTTCTTCAGGAACAGGCTTATAATGCGTCCCTTGACGATGCAGACTTCCTGATCCCAGTCCATTGGCCTTTACATAAAAGTTGGGATCTCTAAGGGACGCCCAGCCTTCAGGTTGTGTGTTGTCTCCGCAATGGCTAATGTCTATGGGTTCGTAGTCATCCTCACTACAGTAATCAGTATAGTCATCGTCGTCGGTATACTCATCACTTTTGACAGAGTCCATTCCACCCGTGAATTGAACCCTTTTTACCTTAACTGAGAAGGATACACATAAGCTACGTTGAGTTTAAATTTTATTTTTTTCTGCAAATTTGGAGACGGAGAAGATGGTAAAAAAAGAAAAAGGCAGGCACAGCCAATAAAAGTTGGGTAAACAACAAGCTGGTTTTGATTGAATCAATGGATCTAACACATAAGCGTATCTTACACTCAGTGATTATACTACGGTATATTCTTCTTTTTCTCAATAAAGAGGGGATAGGTCTTTTTTGATCTCTCAACAACAGCCACTGCTTTTTTTACCACAAAAAAGAGTTTGCCCTACTCGTGCATTAGAAATGGATATCCCTCCCTCTAATCATCCGATTTTTCGATAGTAATTTAGTCACATTAGACTTTAAGAAAAGGCTTCCAATCGCATTGACAATAGTAACAAGAAAGTATAAATGTATATCAAGGGTATGATGCAAATATATTAAATCTTGTACTTTGCCTTTTAGACTTAATTTTGTCCTTTCCTTGCAGTATATCTGCCTGTGATGCCATATGTTTTTCTAGGTTTGTGCCAGCACTTTCCACGCGTTTGGATCATGGACAATCAATGGGCATAAAGTTCTTGTTGACAAATGGAAACTGAACGTCATTTTTTCTTTCTCGCTATTAGCTAAGCTCATCTTCTGTACTCCTTTTTTTTTTTTTTTTTGTTATAGCCATCCTTAGCGTAGAAGCCAAAAGATAAAGCCAAGACTCAATGTACTATTTAAAACAGCATTACTCAACCCATTGCTACTTTTTCTTCATTTTCTTTTTGTCAACATCACTTTCTTTCCTATTTCATTTCTTCAAAGTTTTTTCCTCCTAAAATTGATAATTTCATCCCTTTCAAAAGATCAATCTATAACAGAACGTCGAGCATTTTTCTAGACTTGATATTCTGCTAGTCTTTGTGAACTACGGTCTCTCTCTCTTTTATTTTTTTTTAGAATTTGTAAACACCCTTATCTATCTGTATAAAAAAACAAAGCTTTCTGGTGAACTTGAAAAAAAAAAAAAGTTTATTGAAATAGAATGCACAAGGTATTGACGAAAAATGTGGCAACAGCACCAACAACAACAACATCATCAAATCGCATCCTGCTCGATTACACAGTACGCACATTTAAAGAACGACTCATCTGTTTGCTCCATGACTCTCCATCTCTATTGAAAACATATATTTTGGCTTTATTTCCCATCTTACAATGGATTCACCGATACAATTTACGCGTAAGTTGAAGGAGAATTGATCTTTACCTATCAGAAAAAAAAAATAACTCATCCTCTCTGCGAATGTTAGTGGCTATTACAAGATGTCATTGCAGGTATTACTGTTGGTATGCTCATCGTCCCTCAAGGCATTGCCTACGCAAAAATAGCTGGTTTAGGTCCTCAATATGGTTTATAGTGAGTCAAATGAGGCAAACCCTTTCGGGAATGGAGTGAAGGGGCGAACGAAAGCAACACAGAAAACTTAACAAACCTAAAGTACTTCTTTTGTAGGAGTGACATTGTATTGCTTTTTCGGCACGTCAAAAGATATAAGCATAGGCCCCATAAGTAAGCTAGCTGGTTTTTTTTTTGGTTTCTATTTTTTTTTACTACCCTTTCATAGAGATGAATAGACTGACATGTTGTGCACATTATTTTGTTTTCATCATGTCTTGTGGTAGCGGTCGTATCCCTCTTGGTTGGGCAAGCCGTCTCCAAAATAACAGAAACGCATCCCGATATTACAGGTCCTGAAGTGGCGGTGTGTCTTTCGCTCTTTGCAGGCATCATCACCCTACTGGTCGGCCTCTTCCGTCTCGGTATCCTCGTCGACTTTATCTCTGAACCTGCCATCGCGGGTTACATGACCGGCTCTGCCATCACCATCTCATTAGGGCAATGGCCTAAAGTGTTGGGCCTCAAACAAGTCGACACACATCAATCCCCTTATCTCATTGTCTATGAGCTCTTCAAATACCTTAAAAACACACAGTTGGACGCCGCTTTTGGACTGACCGCGCTCGTGGTGTTATACATGATCAAATGGGGCGGAGCTCGCTTAGCTCAACGACACCCGCCATTCAAGCAAATGCTGTTCTATTTTGGTATCATGCGTAGTGGACTGGTCGTTATTGTCGGTACCCTCATCTCCTTTATCATTCATCATCATCCACGAGGGCAACAACAAGAACAATCGTTGAAGCCGTACATTTCCATCATTCAAACCGTGCCTGCTGGTTTTGACGCCATGGGTGTACCCAGTTTAAACTTGACGGTTTTAAAAGAAGCAAGTGATGTCTTGCCTTCCATCATTTTGATATTGATCTTGGAGCATGTGTCCGTAGCCAAATCTTTTGGTCGTATGAGTAATTATATGATTGATCCAAATCAAGAAATATTAGCGATTGGGATCAGTAACTTGATCGGCTCTTTCTTTGGGTAAGTTTCATCCTACGTAGAGAAGGGGGGTAAAGTAGACAATTAACATGCATTCTTTTGTTTATTTTAAAAAAGTGCGTATCCTGCTACAGGTGCATTTAGTCGCACGGCGGTGATGTCAAGATCAGGTGCCAAAACACCCATGGCGGGTGTCTTTTCAGGAGCTGTGGTGGTACTGGCTCTCTATGCTCTCACGCCTGCGTTCTACTATATTCCGGATGCTTGTTTGGCCGCTGTGGTCATCCATGCAGTGATTGACTTGGTGTCCGGTAGGACCTTTTTGAAAGCTCTTTGGCGATCGAGCATCCTTGAGTTTCTCATCTTTGTCACAGCCGTTGTCATTACTTGCTTTAGAGATGTAGAGACCGCTATCTATGTGTCTGTGGCATTGTCTCTTTTATTGATGTTGCTACGGTTGGCAAGGCCCAAGGTATCCACTTTGGGTCGCGTCAGAGTATTATCGTCCTCCCACAGTAACCATCCTCTCTCTGCTTCTTTATCGCCATCGTATGCGAGTAGGATCACGACCACAACAGCAACCACGACAACAAAGCAGCACGGCCATTCGCTTTCATTCAGCGAGCCCTTCCCATCAGGGCGGCATGAACCCTTTGTTCATCCAGCCGTCAGAAGAGATGATAAAGAGAGTGATGATCATAACAAAGCCACCTTTATCTACGTCGAAGATTCCGATCCACATTTCTTGGCGTATCTCGACCCTTGGCCACCGGGTGTCGTCGTGATTCGTATCCATCATGCGATTCTCTATCCTAATGCCAACTATATCATGGAGCGTATTATGGAAATGATTACCTCGCACACGCGAGCCGGCAATGACGATCGTTCGAAACGACCCAGAGGAGGAGAAGAGGAGAAGACGACGACAAGCAAGAAGCATAAAGAAGATTGGGAAAATGCAAATTGGAATAGCCAACGAAACCTTTCTCCAAAGGAGGCCATCCAACATGCTTCGAAGCCATGTCTTGAAGCCGTTGTGTTTGATTTTGCCGCGGTCGATCGGCTGGACGCAACAGGTGTGCATACACTTTGTGCCATCCGATATGCTCTTGAGCAGTATACGGACAGAAATACGCGAATGGAATGGCATTTTTGTCAACTGGCCAATGCTCACGTGCGGCAACTGTTGATTGATGCTGGTTTTGGCACACTACCGTCGATGGAAGAAGAAGACACGATACAAGACAAGTTGCCAGCAGAGCAGGTGGATCCTAACGACCCCTCTCTTGAGGAGAAGGAGGCTAGCAGCATGAATAGTAGTGACGATGCGTATGTCATTGAATTGGAGGATGGTTATTTACAACAACAAAAACAAAGAAAGAACAAGGATAAGAATAGAAAGCAACTCAACAAGGGTCAAAATAGGTTCAACAAAGCGCGACGACCCGTCGACTACGTTCAAGCCTCTATACAAAGCGTGCGTGACCCCATGGGAATAATGATGATGGACGATTACTATCATCAGCCACCGTTTGACGAGGCAGACGCTCTATCCAGGTGTTCTGCTGTCTCTCATGGTTATCCACTCGCTTCGTTGCCAGTAGATAGTTATCCAGCTTTTCATTGGGATTTAGATTCGGCTATTCAGTCTGTTTGCAAAAGAAGAAAGAAAGCTCAACAAGGAGACGACGACAATAACCCTTCCTCCATCACGGTTAGAGTTGATTAGCTTTTTCTGTCTACCCAGCTTTACCATTTTTTATTTTATCTCTTTCTATTTATGTCAACTATAGTTTACTTATTATATATTGTAATAAAAGCGCTCGTAGAAAAAAAAGAAATTGTACTTTAAAATGACTCCCGCCACTTGTAATTGATGTCCGTACCATTTATCCTATAATAGAAGCAAAACGCTGTGTCTAACGTCACTCTTGCTATTCTACACCATCTTTTTCAAACCTATAATGAGCAGTGTCAGTATATATATTTTTATTTCTGTCATGTTAGCGGGCTTCCTTATGTGAGGTCTGCTTTCCAGTTACTCAAAAGGAGAAAAAAAAATAATTCTTTTCCAGAATGCATGATCCTGATCGTTTAGTTGCATAGAGATATGAGTGAATCATCTGAACATGCCGTTTGCTAAATGATACTGATATTCATTGACATTTGGCATGTGGACATCGATCAGACAGCTGAAAAGAGTCATCCTTATAAGTAACGTTTTTCATCAAACAGCGCAGCCCTTGACCGGTAATGATACAATGCCGAAAAGGAAAATTAAGAAATTATTTTTAATTAACAGATAGAAATAGAGTAGAGGAATGAATCAGAAAATTGGTATAAAACAAGAGTACGGTTAAAAAGAAATAAAATAATATATAATTAAGTTGTGATTAAATGATAATTAAATGGGAGGAGGGTGTTGTAAGCATAACTTTGATGAATAATTTTTCTATTGTTCATTTGAGCATCCAGATAGCAAGACGTTTGCAAAAGATTCGAAGGGGGGGGGTATTCGTTTAAAAAGCTGTCATCTGCTGTTGCCACTTTGTCTTTCAGTCTTCTTGTCAAGCTGTCATAACAACTTTTGATGCTTCATATTCTTCTCCTTCCTCGTCTTGCTCTGTATCAGAATCTCCATTATGATACAAAGTAACTGTGAAAATGACAAGATCAGTCACCACATCTTTCTATGACAAATAAAAGATAGACAACTTACGAGAATCAAACTTTTCAAAGGGATTCGATTTCTCTAGTTTTTGAAGCATCTTTTCGCCATCTGCTTCTAAGTCCAAGCTCATACTTTCCTGCAATTTTCTAAAATTTATAGCATCGATACCATTCGGTTCCTGCACGGCAGGTGTAATGGGCGGTGTCATATTTCTGAGCAAAGCGAAATTGATATGCTTGAAATAAGGATGCTGTTTAACATCGGCCGCGCCTGCACGGGATCCAAGACGGGTGTGTTCATCTTTCTGCAACAATTTACGAATTAAGCTTTTTGTATTACTTGAGATATTTCCTCCATAAGGGGCGGGTTGGTGAGGAAAGTGTATGTCTGTATGAAGGATTTTTGAAAAAGTCTCGTTTCTACCATTGCCTTTGAAAGGAGTTGTGCCAAACTAAGAGAAAAAATCACAAGTCAATACCGCTTCCTCGCTTTTCAAGAAAGAGTGCCCAAGATTCATCTTATTTACCAGCATCTCATAAATAAGAATACCAAGCGTCCACCAATCAACAGCGCTTGTATGACCGCAACCTTTAATTACTTCAGGTGCAATGTATTCTTCAGTACCTACGAAACTATTTGTACGAAGGGCTCCAACACAACTCTTTGTATCGATCCAGGGGGGCTATAAAATAGATTTGATCAAGTAAAAAGATGCCTTTTTAGTATGTCATGACTTTATAAAGACAAAACTAGCGTTTAATGTTTTTCAAGAGTTCAAAGTAGGTTGAATGAAAACTTACGACATTGGGTGATTTGGATTTGACGACGCCAGGCTGACCAGGAGGACTTGAGCCTTTACTCAAATCAAAATCAGTCAACATAATATGTCCACTTTGATGTAATAAGATGTCTAAATGCATACAAACAGACACAGGTTAGATATGCAAATAGGAAAAATTATAGCACCTTCAAATTTGCTTACTCTCTGGCTTCAGGTCACGATAAATATGACCTTGCAAATGAAGATATTCTAGAGCTGCTGTCACTTCCGCCGCATAAAAGCGAGCGCCTTCCTCATCCAGACATTTGCCGACTCTCAATTGCAAAGCTATAAGAGCAAAGGACGATGAGTTCGCAAAGACCCAAGCAAAGAGAGAACGGGTGATGAACAATGTTACCTCTGAAAAACTCTCCTCCCATACAATATTCCATGACAAAGTAAAGATAATCTTGACTTTGGAAACAGTGATATAAAGTAACGATAAAAGGATGATTGGAGGTCATCAATATTTCTTGTTCTGCTAGAGCACGCTTAATTTTGTTTCTCTTGATCATTTCTCTTTTTGACAAGACTAAAAGACGGTCGTTTGCTCGGTCAATCTCTCCGTACAACATGATCTCTCTCTTTCAACTATTTTTTTTTTTTTTTAATGTATTATTGTATGTAAATTACCTTTCATTGCATAGAGTTTATCGGTTCCTTTTTGTCGAACCATATAGACTTTACCAACATCTCCTTTACCCAACATACGTACTTTGACAAAACTTGAAGGACCCACTTGTACATTCTTAATTTTCATACTACTGCTTGAATAGGTTCTTCTACATAATTTCATTCTTTGTAACTGAGAAGAAGAAGATTGAATTTGTTGTAAGTGATGATCAAAATAAAACGATGATGCGCTTGATTGTGGTGATTGGCTAGAGGATATAGGTGATAGGGGACTATGATTCAATGGATGTTGTTGATGAAATTTGAGTAAGGTATTAGGTGAAGAGGGTACTGAAGAAACAGCAAAAATAGAATTTCTGTTATTAGCAGAGGTAGGCGGTAAAGGTAGGTGATTCGCATTGGGCGCAGATGCTACTCTTCGAATATTCCCTTTCCCATTTCCCCCATTCGAACTATTCGATCGGCCAAAGGCTGTTGTGTAAAACCAGGAATTTGATTTTGGTGATAAAGAAGAAGGCTTCTTTTTTGGGTGTTGCTCGTGGTGCTGATAGTGATGGTTTTGTTGTTGTTCTTCTAGAGAATTAGATACATTAAAGTTATCAGGTACAGTAAATGTCGGTGGTGTTGTAAAAGAATCATTAATGGATGCTAGTGATGGTGAAGAAATAGTGGCAGTAGTTGTATTGGTACTGTCATTGAAATAAGTGCTATTTGCGGCAGCCGTCGTCGGTTGACTGATATTGTAATAATGACAATTAGATGAGAAATGAGTAGGTAATGGTGCTGCTATTGAATCTTCAGTATCTGTTGTGTAGACTAAAGACATGATGTGTAGAGGTATAGCACTTTATATTGAACGGAATATGCAAAACTAGTCAAAAAACAACAAAAAAATAAAAACGAAAACAAGACGGAAAATAGGTCTTTTGTTGCTACCAAATTCAATCGGTACAAAAATTCAAATTTATTGGCTGCTGGCCTTCGTCTTTTTTCACACTCAGCCTAAAATTGAATGTTGATTGGGCTGACAAAGTTTATGTTCTGCAACAAATACCCGTCTGAATCAATGGGTATCGGGGAAGAGATTGACAGACTAAAAGTTACCAGAAAAAGGTACGAAACCGAACCACAAGGAAGCTGAGCATAAGCAGTACAACATAACCAGTAGTCTAGATTTCACTGACTTGATTCGACCTCATTCACTTTAGTAAGATAAGTGATAGCTTCACTCAATTAAGGGAACAGAGAAAAGCCGCTGATATTTCCTTGGAGGGGCCCGAGATAAGACAAGAAAAAATTACAAATATAACTGAAAAAAACATATAGACTTTGAAATATTCGTTTTATACTTTTGGGTTATGCTTTTTCATTGTCAATAATGAATTGTTTGTTTAGGATCACTAATTTTTTTTTTTTTTCCTACCTTGTGTTTTGTATACCCAAAGGCAAGTGTTTTTGATAAAGTGTTTCATGGGCCCACTATATAATAGAACAGTCCCAGTAAGTATCACCGTTACCAAGATAAATGCGAATGACGATACACTACAAAGAATCCTTCCCTACGATTTATACCATGTCATGAAAGTGCACCGCTATGCTTTACGAATGACAATTTGATTGTACATAGCGAGTCGTCCAAGTGTTAACTATACAAAGCTGCGACAGTGCATTTTCCTCCGCATCGACAGCCGAATGTTCATAACGTTCCGAAAATTGTACTTTGTTCAATTTAAGAAGAAGGAGAAGAACTGAATCACGTTCAAATCGAATAATTACAGTATGTATGATCTTGTTAAAGAAGCGTTGGTACTTCGTCTTACGTTTCAAGCTTTGCATTTCTATAAGCACTACCTATGCTCCTGTTTACGATAATCAGCTATATCGAGCTGGTTTGACAAACATTTGGCTGTCAGGACGCTACTCGGTATATCAGAATGTTGATCTATTGGAATATCATAAAAGTGCATGATGACAGTTTGACTAGCAAAAAAGGAAGAAGCACTATCAATACTGTACAATGTACGTTCATTTTCCATAAAGATTGTTTATTTGGTTTTCGAAAGGAAAGTGAAATTTAGCCCTGATATAGTGGTATGATTATCCAGCAAGACACTTTGTGTACTCATTTTGTTTTGGCCTTGCCGGATTTTAGTAAGCGTTCTATAGATAGTATGTTGGATTCTCTGATTTGAATTGTTGGCCAGACCCGTCGATTGCCTTGTGTCCAGGCATAAATCGCCTGGAATCTTTCTTCAAGCCTTATGTTTGCCCTCCATCTTTATATTTGCTCGAGGTATACCTAGCCGCCTTTTTAATAAATCGTTGATTAACAGAGGAACAGAAAGCATCATGTTCGAAGTACAACGTCTTGAAGAGTCTCTTGGACGGAGGCTCCAGTTGTTGATGCATTGTGGTCTGCCTCAACTCGAACTATCAAAAGATGAGTTTCCCCTAAATACTCAGTTACAGTTCGTGAAGGTGGATATGTAATAAAATACTACCGCTCTATCACCTTTACATCTCCCAACCAACTTGAATCAGAATTCCACGACCATCGAGCAGCTTTTTGGCGAAACAATAAGAGACTGCAGAGACATTATCAGCATTCACTCTAAGTGGTGGGAAGAATGAAAAAAAAAAAAAAAAAAAAAACGTTCTACAGATGAATTAAAAGGACGGAAAGAACATCATCAAAAGATGTAAGGTAAGTGTGCCCGTTCACTGGAAACTCGGATTGGGGAAGAATTGATCTGAAATCAAATTAATTCACTAGGTGCATATTTCAAAGGACAGTTGATTAAATATTTCTTCCCAACAAGAAGAAAATGCTACAAAAGAAACGTATGGTGGTGATAGATTAGTAGCTTTCCACTTAGGCCTACGCGGGGAGCGGTTGATAAAGGGTGTAATTAGGTCAGCTATCATGTACTTCTTTAGTCCCCTCCTCTATCGTTGAAACAATTTTTTAAGCATCTAAGTAGCGTGCGATCACACTCTGAAACAGAGTAACATGATAGAAATGGAACAGAAACATTCTGTATTGCACACAGACAGGACAACCGTTTGTGCGATAAGTAGTAACGCAATGGGCAACGTCCCACATGAATGAAAGCCTTCTGTTAACAACAGCAGCATAAAGCTACTATTCGATATCATACTCTGTCCATAAATATGGAACATAGGGAATTGGACTGAAGAAGTACCTCCATCATCAGCGTAACGTTCATTACAAATACGTATGCCACCCAATGGCACCCTTTCTTCATTTTTCCAACATGAACTTTATGCAGTTGGAAAATTTGGAATGGCCAGTTGCTCCTATGACATGTGACTTTTTTCTGTCGTACAAGGATGCCTATTTACTCTTTGCCATTGGGCTTAAAGGTTATACGTGGTAGCAACGCACTATCTAGCAGTTATTGTCATTCTAGAACATATCCTTATTGTCGTCGTCGGTGCTAAACGACTGTTATGGTACTTCCGCACTCTTTTCCCCTAGGAGCCAAATCCTTATGGCAGTGTGAGCTCTATTTGCATGCATGGTCACAACGTTGCTCCTCCACTTGAAACAGGCCATCGCGTTATACGATCCTTAAAATTCACGCTATGCATAGAATGTGAAAAAGCATTTAGGCTCAAAAAAATAAAAACTTACTGATGGTGAAAGACCTTCGGTAAAAAAGCCGGGTCACTTTCCGGGCGACTACATACTCCGGTAACAAGTGCTGTAATATATATTTCCTTTTTCACACTAACTTCTCCCTTCGCTATCTCCTTTCACGATGAACGACGATTCCGCTGATTACAACGTTGCCGATTATAAAGATCTCACAGAGAACTGGCATTGTGATCCTACTGCTTATTTACATCGCTATTACTCATTGTACTTTAAGAAAGCAAACGCTTCTTCTGATGCAGTCAATGTCTATGTTCGTCAAGCACCCAGTAAAGTTTGCGTGTTAGGCATGTCTGAACCACCTGAAGGCATTCGTGCATTGAAGTTGCATACTGAATTGATCGGTGAAAAAGTAAAGCCAGACACAATTTTGTGCGATTTAATGGACAAAGATGGAAAGCTGATCGGTCATGTGAGAGCAGAGATGGAAGGCAAATTGTTAGAGTTGAATACAAGATTGACGCTGACAGAAGAACAGCAAGAAGAAGACATGATAGATTCATTGTTATATAAAGAAAAACATCATATGGTTATTGGGTTTATTGGCATTATTTTGCCTCGATTTGAAGATACAGCAAAACAACTGAGAGAGTTTGTAGAAGAAACCAAAAATAATTGAATGATCCAAGTCCAAATAAGGATGTGATCACTGTAAACAAAATATCCTTCTATACAAGATACCAGCAGCACCTTTTATTACTTTCTATTCCGAGTAACCATAGTCGTAGTCATCGTCGTAGTAGCAGTAGTACAATGTAACCATGACCCTCTTTTCCAGTTCTTTTGGACATGACAATGAAGACCTTTTGCTCTGTTGTGCTTTGTCTTGTTTTTGTTTTTTTTCTTGTTTTAATTTTTGTAATGTAGACATTCTAGAGTACTATTTGCCCTCTTTTTTTGAATTTACCTATTTTTTCTCCTTCACTTTGTCTAAATTTAAAAGATTAATAAAAAGGGCCATGGGTCAAGCAAGCTCTTCACCAAGTTCGCTTTCCTTTTTTCGGAAAGATTCCATCACGAACGAATATGAAGACATTTCCAACAAGTTTACGAAAGCCACCATCTCCACGCTGGCCATGCCTGTCATCATTGTTGCTTATCCTGTGCTGAATGCATATACATTTCAAGATTCTGATATTACAGGCTATAGAATAGTAGATGGAGCCATTGGAGGTTTATTAGGAGTGATTGGATGTAAAGACACAGCGTTCCGTTCTATTGTCACAGATAGAAAGAGAGAGAGAGAGAGCGAAACAAAGAAACTAAAACTATCATTTCTTTTTTTCCATTTCCAAAATGAAAGGGCCCTTGGCTCCTTTTATGGCGATATGGGGTGCCATCCAGTTGAACTTTAAAGAAAAACCAAGGACACCCTTACCGATACCTCAAGACATTTTAACCAAGGCAGAACAGGAGATTCATTTGAACACTACAGCATTTTATAATATAGCTATTGTGGGTTGTTCAGGAACAGGAAAGGTAAGAAAAGGCTGAGGATTTTTTTTGTTACTACTGTCTATCTTATCGACACTCCAATTCCGTCAAAATAAGAGCTCGATTGTGAACGCCATCCGAGGTTATAATGACGTGCATCGAAAATCAGCGCGCGTAGGAGAAATTGAAACAACGGAAAAACCGACACCTTTCCAACATCCAGACTTGGCTTCAATGATTATATGGGATATGCCAGGTGTAGGGACAAAGAGTCATCCTCGCGAAACTTATTTTGAAGACAATTATTTGTGTGCATTTGATTTATTAGTGATTGTTTTAGGCAATAGGTAAAGAGAACTTTGGGATATAAGGGCGGGGGTTCGTTTGAAACCTACTAAGAACAGTATCGTTTTACCTTCTTTTGGGTTACACATTCAGATTAATGCAAGATGATATTGATATTGCCTTAAAAGCAAAACAGCTTCGGATTCCTATTCTGTTTGTCCGTAGTAAAGCAGATCAAGTAAGTAATCCAACCACAAATGGATCATGAAGAAGGTGGGTTGATGTTTACAGTGTGATAGGCTATTGCGAGTAAAATCAAACGACACCAAGGTGAGAATGAATATGAATGGGCGACAGCAGTAGGCGAGCTTGTTCTAGAAGTAAGTTGATTCTTTATCGCCGAGGTTCCATTGCCGATGGTAGGGTTAGAAAAATCGAAAATTCTAATCAAATCTTTTCTCTGATTTTTCCGTGTGTACCTTTACACTTTCTTTTTTCAAGAAAGGTTCGCGATTCCATCTTTCGTCAGCTACGTCAACATAGTTTGAACACCAAGAAGCTATTTATAGTATCAGCAGAGACGTTAAGAATGTTCGTCGCGACGATCAGTAAACAGGAAGAACGGAAAACAATCAAATCGATTGACGAAGAAAGGTTCATGACAGCCTTGATAGAAGGCGTAGTGAGTAAAAGAAGATATTACGAGCATCTGGCCAAAAAACGAAACAAAAAAAACTGTCCTGCACATTAGCGAGACATCGGAGGATGCACAGCTTAGAATATGTATCATCTTTTTATCAATGAAAGTTTTCTTGTGCTTTTCACATTTTTTTTTTTTTTAAATATAAATGGTGTTTCAATGATTCGAATAAATAATGAATTAGAAACGCACAAATTCACGCTCTTTCTTGATCTCTTAACTGAGAGGATAAAATGGTTATGGTGCGTTCATGACGTTTTCAGCAAACAATTTGTTATATTTCGTTTAACATGGCGTAACTACGATGTCAATTTTACTCTGTCTCCGTTCTTTCATTGGGCAAGATTTGCATAAATGTCTTTTAACTCAGCGCTGTTTCTTGATGAACAGTATTAAAAATTCATCTTTTGTTACATCATGTTCATGTCATAACGTCTCCAAAATTCACATTACAAGTGTTTCTTATGAGAACGTTTGTCGGTGATAAACATGTTGAAAACTGGGAAAAAAAAAGTATATATAAAGGTTCCTTCATCTCATTATCGATTTTTCTTTTTAATTTTCTTTCATCTCGTAAAAAAAATAAATAAACAATAGTCAATATGAATCCCTCTAGAACTGATGCCAAGAAGGACCAATTCGTTGGTAACGTCAAGGATACCGTTGGTGGTGCCGTCGGTAACGAAAGTATGCAATCCAAGGGCCAAGCTCAAAACGCAGCTGGACATGGTCAAGAAACCGCTGCCAACGTCACTGATTATGTGAAGGGTGCCGCTGATCAAGTTGCTGGTGCTGTTAAGGGTGCTTACAACTCTTTAACTGGTAACACTGGTTCTGAAACTGCCAACAAGGCTCAACAACACACTGGTGAAGCTCGTAAGAACTGGGCTTCCTCTTAAATGAAAAACCTCGTTTTGTCAACAACATTACACTTTTTTTTTTTTCTTACAATACGACGATATTCATTTGTAAATAACTTTATTATTTGTTTACCCTATCACTTTCCTTACTTGTCTATGTACAATAGTTCTATTTTCTTTAATAAATCAGAAAAATAGCTTTTTATAGCCTACATCGTTTTCATAATGTTTGATGTAAGTTCTTTTTGAGCTATCTGAGAGCTATATCGATATATTGACTAGGACAATTTCAATTGCACTGCCCATATCAGCTGTCCATCATTACATCACTGAAAAGAAAGTCCTTAAAGGCAAGTCGAGTGCTACGACGATCACGTTTGAGGCATTTTGCTGCATTATGCAGTCATCATTGGTTTATCAGCTTTGCTATGATTATGTAAGTAGATTGCTCATTTTGCTTCGTAGGCAAGGCAGGTCAAGTCATTTATAAACAAAAAAATGAAATAGGAGGGCTTATTCTATAGTCAACCTTCTCCCCACCCCCCCCCCACCACCCCTCCTCCGTTAAAATTACTTGCATCAAGAGGAGACAAGAATTTTTTAATGTCCATCCATTCACTGTAGCCAAAATACAGAATTTTTTCTCTCGGGGAACATGAGATGATGTATGTACTACTGACTCCACCCCTCCGTAATACAACAAATGTGTGTCGCTGCAAGCTTTTTTTTTTTTTGTGGTTTCTCATAATATCACTTTCTTATCAAATTTGACACGTTTATCTTGAACCATCGATAATGTCAATCGCTGTAGTATGTCATCTCGTCTTTTCTTTAGCATCCCATCATTTGTCTTTTAGGCAAATATAATGCTTATTTGCCAAAGACATTAAATGTATTATTCTACCATATGATGGGTTTGAGTTCATTCAACATGGACAAGACGACGATAGTGGATTGAATTATCAAAAAGAAAATGTGGAGATGGGGTATTAAAGTTTAGACGTTATTTGTTAATAAAAGATTAGAAAATAAATGTGGTACAGTATATCATTACCAGAAATGTAATCTCCTGATGGAGTTTACAAAAAAGTTAGCTTCACGCCCTTTTGTCGACTGTCTTTTGGATGTGAAGGATACGACATCAGCCCAAATGTAAAAGAGGTTGGTTGGATTAAAGAAGATGATTGTTTACATTGTTGATACAGTTGTCTCTATTTTTTTGAATCGACAGTCCAAAAAGTAATAAGGGCCCAAAAGGAATACAAGTTATGTAGGGAGAGGGGGGCCTTCTTCATCATGACATAGTTAGATAAGCCCAATCAAAGACGAGGAATTTTTAATTTTTTTATTAGGATAGTGAGAGGATGCTTGAGCGGATTTCGCCTATGGGCATAAACCACTCAACTTGGATGCATAGCTTACATAAAGAATTGAACGGGTGTGTGTTTGGGCAACTCGGCAAAAAAAAAAAAAAAAAACTTTTTAAGCTTGTAACCACGGGCACAGCAGCAAAGTAACTCACCACGACACACAAACGAACTAAATGTAATTCATGTAAATATATATATCTCTCTCCCGTTCATTATGATATTTAAAAAGGTCCTTTCCATTTTTGCGTTTCTTTTCTCTTTACCTTATTTTCTTTTTTTCTTTCTTCTTCCCTGGATTTGCTATCACTCGTACATATTATATATATATAAATCATAGAAATAGACTTGTAATAAAAAATTGTATAAAAAACATCAAGAAAAAATGATCTACACAGCTTCCAACACAACCAGCACTTTTCATTCATTCGACGCCTTTTCATCATCCATATCATCTTCGATCAAATGGAAACGTAGACTTTCCAAAATTTCTACCATCATTCATCGTCCTCAACTTCAACCCCACCGATGGGACCCTTATCAATATCCTGCATCCGCCACTGTCATGGCTGCTGCCACCGAGAAATTTGCGACTCGTCATCACCCTAGTTATGCTGACCAGTATTCTAGCCATAGTGCTGCTGCTGCTGCTGCTGCTGCTGCTGCTGCTGCCAATATCGAAATCCATTCGGAGGATTTGACGGCTAGTCAATTCGCATTCATGGCAGGCATAAAGACACATAAAAGACAGGATTATCATCATGCACTGTCGAATACAACGCTGACATCAGAGGAGATATATACGGATGACTCTGATGAGGACGAAGAAGACGAAGAAGAACGTCTTAAGAAGCATCAACTCATCGGTAGGGTAGAACACTTTCATACGACCACGGGCAACATGGCCACTTGTGCTTCATCCCAAAAAAGTGCACCTGTCCTACCCAACTCTGTGATGAGAATCTGGGATTCCCATTTTTGGCAGCAGCCAGAAAATCATCCTCATCAGCAGAAGGAGGAGCAAACAACAACAACGACGACGACACATAAGAACGAACGTAGTGTTGTCCCTCGTCCAGTAAACAACGATGCCTGCTTTACGGCTTCTCTTACCAACAGCATGCTTCCTTCTTCCTGTGATATACCCTCTTCATCTTCTTCATTCTCATCCGCCTCGTTGAACAGCGTAGTACAAACGCAACCTTTAACTCGAAATCAGTCAGCGCCCTGCAGTACGGCTGCTCACCAGCCTCCTCGTGGATATAGTAGGATACAGAAAGGAAGATTCCAGATTATTTGGGGTCAAGAGGCTGAATTAGAAGAGCAGCAGCCACCCTTGTCGTCCTCTATCACCGCTCCTTTACCATGCACATCATCGACATCATGCCAAAGTAGCAATACAAGGACGAAAAACTGCGTCGAATGGAAGCGTAAAAGAGCCAGCAGTCATGGCCATACTACGACGACGACAACGACGGTGATGACACCTTTGTCATAGAAAAATAACATATCATTCCCCCTTTCATAGCATTTTCACTCAAGTCCATCATTTCGATAAACCCTTTCGCCATTTCTAAGAAAAATGTGCATTTCGTATATAATTCCTACCTCTCATTTTTTATGATTTCTAAATACTCTATGTATATACTATGCTGCTTATGCCCTGTTTCCCGCTAGCCTAACTGCCGTCTTTTTTTTTTTTTTTTCAAAAAAAAACTTTATGATGTCTATAAAATCTTACGTATATATTATTGCTTTGTTATCTCTTTTTCCACTCTTTGACTCACGCGCACCCTCTACTCTCTTTTTTTTTTTTTTTTTTTTTTCTAATAAATGACATTTTTCTGGTTGCTATATTAAAAATGCTTTCATTGACATGGCTAAAGTGAGATTAAAAGCTTTTTTATTATGTTGGTTATAATTTTCTCTTCTAGGGGCATCAAGTTGGCCTTTGTTTCTTACGACTGCGACTGACGTGGTTGTTGTTGTTGTTGTTGTTGTTGTTGTTGTTGTTGTTGACGACTGGATTTAAAGGTGACGATTAAACCCGACATGGAAGAACTGGAAGAATCGTTTCTAACGATCGAAAAGGGTCTTGAAGGTAGGCTATCATTTGGATGTGTTGTTGTCGTTGTTGTTGTAGGTGAGGTGTGGGTGGATAATGAAAAGGACGATGGGGAGGAGGGTGATAATGTGGAGGGTATGTTTTGAGAAAGAGTATCTTTGGATGCTTTGTCTGTGCACTCGTCATCATCGGACTGGGCAATAGGTATCAAATGAGTAGTAGCAGCAGGGTGATGCTGATGTTTCGAGGAAGATGAAAGACGAGAACAAGAGGAAGCAGAAGAAGAGGCGACGGAGGAAGTGGTTGGAATGGCGGATAAAGAGGACATGGTGGTGGAAGAAGGTTGTTTGGCATGGCGTGGATCATCCTCTTGTTTCGCTGAATGTCGTGAACTACCATTGCTCTTTGTACTACTGCTGCAACCCACACCATCGCCATGGCGACTGTGGCCGCTCACAGAGACACCTCTCTTTTTTGGGTGTGTACTGTTCGACGAGGAGGAGGAAGAAGAAGCACCGAATAAAGAAACAGAAAGCCGACGAAAGGAATGGCGGATGCGATCCATCAGTGTCGTCACCGCCCTCGAGACATCTTCTTCCGATACTTCGACTGCCTGGTAATGTGTGGGATCCGCTCTGATAAACCAAGCCGTCAAGGCTTCTTCATCCTGCTGAAGGTCTTCCAGCACCCAGGGATGATGCTTGACCTCTTCCAAAGTCATGCGGTCCTTGGAGGATTTGGCTAATAATCCATGGAGCAAGTGCTGTAACGTGTCGGGTGTGTCAAAACCGACTTGCTCTTTTGTCGGAAACGTGAGCGGTTGAGTAGGGATGATGTCAAAGAGTTCAAACTCTGTCGCCGCCGTGAAGGGACATCGACCATAAATGAGACAATACAGCGTCACGCCCAGAGCCCATACATCAATCGCTTTCGTGATATGTTCCTCTCGTTGCTGTTGGTGTTGCTGTTCTAAAGAGCTACATAACTCGGGGGCGAAAAACGCAGGTGTACCTGCTGTTTCAGCTAATTCTCGATCCATTTCATCTGCCCTCGTGTGTTGTTGTTCGGAGGAAGCAGCTGTTGCTGCCAAGTGAGGATTGAAATAAGAGACACCGAAATCGGATATCTTGACTTGTTGCTTTTCTTTGGTGGCATACAACAAATTGGCAGGCTTTATATCGCGATGAATAATGCCTTGGTAATGAAGGTAATCTAATCCACAGACGACGTCTCGAAAGATATGCCTTGCTTCCTCCATGGTCAATACCGGCCAATAGCGAATGCTCTCCAGTGCGTCTTCCGCTTCTTCCTCTTCGTCCTCATGGTTATACAGTAGCAAGTCGCCATACATGTCATAGTGTTGCTGCTGCTGCTTGCAGGGTTTGGAGGCTGATGTTTGCTTTGGACGTTTCTGCTGTGAATTTTGGGAAGCCGCTGCTTCTTTACGCCATATAATCTCTCCCCCTTCCATGTATTCCAGTGCCAAGTAAATTTTTCGACTCTTTGGGTCATCAATGACTTCTTTTAAACGAACCACGTTGGGATGAGCACATTTTCTTAGAATGGCCATTTCTTTTCTAATCTTTTGTTCACTTTCATTATGAAAACGAAGTAGATTGTCTTGCAGCTCTTTTTTACTGCTGTGTTTGGTATTGTTGCGTCGAAGAAGGGATCGCTTTTTCTTTTTCATCGTCGTCGTGGTATTCGGGGAGGTGGATGCGGAAGTAGGTAGAGGGTCATGCTGTTGCTGTTGTTGTTGTTGTTGTTGTTGTTGTCTCAACATATTATACCCCAAATGCTTTCTTCTTGCTTGTTTATCTACAATTTTAATAGCCTATAGAAGAAATTAGGAGAGGGCAGAGTGAAGAGGGGGGGTGGTTGATACAAGGCCCAAACTTACCACTAATTCCCCTGTATCTAAATCCTCAGCAAGTTTTACTTTTCCATGCATGCCTCGTCCAATCTCTTTGATCATCATAAAGTTATTAATAATTTTATTGCCTGTCTCTGCGTCATATTCTTTGTTGATAGTATTGGTGGTAAGGACAGGTGAATAATTGACACTGATGACGGGGCTATGACTATGGGTCGTTGTACTCGTTGTAGTGCTGATATGACTGTCTGTCATGCATTTCAGTTCATTGTGAGCGGTGGGGAGGCTGGATGTAGTGGTGGAGGATGCGGTGGATGTCGATGACTGCAAAGATGACGATGAGGATTTGAAAAAAGAAAGTCGTCGAATGGAGCGTTTTTTAAACAAAGAAGTAGTAGAACTGTGGCTACCTTCTTGTTGTTGTTGTTCTGGTTTAGGTGAAGGTGGTGCTGTCCATGGTGGAGATAAAAGTCTTTCTAAAGGATGGGTTGCTCCTTCCATTTCTTTAAATAAAAAGAGTGGCTATTTTATGGGTATCGTCTCTCCCTTGTGATAAATAAGACAAAGGAATATCTCTGTGTTTCTTTTTTTTTTTTTTTTCCTTTAAAAGGACCCAAAAGTTTACATAAGTCACAAAAACGGGTTTGTAATTGAACCCATCTTTTTTTTTTTTTATCAGGTCCTTGACTTTAAGGGGATCCCCACCTACGAGTCAGGATAGGCAAACAAAGACAAAAGGTATGCAGTTCATGAGATATTGATCGTATTCGCTGTTATTACGATTTGCTGTGTCCTGAGGAAAAAAAAAAAAAAAAAAAAAAAAAAAAAAAAAAAAAGTAAACAAAAAAAACACTCGTTTTATGCATGCGAGAAGATTCGTGTAACCATTCCGCTTTTGTGCAACCATTCCAGTTCAGTGAGCGACCTTACAGCCTACTGACTTTCAATGGATGACCTAAGTTTTTTATTTATTTTTTTCAAATTTGCTTGATAAATTGAAAAAACTATTAATGGAAATTTGGATTCATATTAAATCAATTCTATCGACTCATCTAGGGTGACTATGTGTATTATTTTACGCTCAAGCCGAATATAACTGCGCGAAAATGCATATATTAAAAAGAAAATGGATACATAAAGTAAATAACGTTTCCAAAATGAGCTCATCCTTTTTATCACCCTATTAACAAACGGCCATTTTCATACGATAAAAACACAAAGTAATCGATTGGGAATTGTTTCTTTAATTGTAATAAAATGGGTGATAAAAGAATCTTTTATTGTTTGACAAAAATAGAAATAAACAACAATAACAGCAATGAAAACGACGTAACTATGTTACAACAGTTTCTATGGAAACAATTCATGCTGAATGTGTTGTCTATTGGAATTTCTATAAGAAAGTAAGGAACCAGGCACCTTTCATCCTACGAACGTTAAAAAGAGGGGGGTTTGAAAAGAAAATAAGCATTTTCTGCCCCACACTATGATTCGTTGAGTTGCACTTGGTTTTGGCAGTCTAATGATTGGATTGGCTGGTGGATGGCCCCTATTTTTTTTCTAACTGGAAGCGGTGTTTCGAAATTTTTTTTAAAAAAAAAAAACCGAATATAAAAAGTAAAATTAACCCGACTAAATAACCTTAACAGCCAAAAGCCTACATCAAGCAGACTTCTTTATTGTAATTGTTATTATTATTATTGTTTTATAATTTATCTATCTATTTCTTGACATTTTCTCTCTCTTTTTTTCTCTCTCTCTCTTTCTTTTTTTATTGTTTTTTACTTTTTTTTTTTCTTTCCATTTCAATTGCTATTATCACCGCCCTCTTTCTTTGGTTATCCTACAAGATCTCATGAGGCTGATAACAGTATTCTATTTTTCCATCGGTCTATTATCAACCGTTGTTTACGGATCAACATTTGTCACTGTAAGTAGGGGCCAAGAGGCGCTCAGCCATAAGAAACGTTCTTTTCCTTGTGGTACTCAATCTCTCCTTGTAGATATCCAACGAGACATTTGAAGACAGAAGCGCTGCGTTTGGACCCAAAATATCACAAAACGGTCGCCTTGGTTATTTAATTGAGCCTGAACAAGATCCAACCGGATGCAGCGTAGTGGATCCACCTAGTCTAAGACAACCTAACAACAGTGACGATCCTCAACCACAAAAGGATTGGATTGCACTCGTTAGAAGAGGTGGATGTTCTTTTATTACCAAAGTGAGGTATATGCAGAAAAGTGGGGCCATTGCTGTGATTGTGGGCGATCCAAAGAATGCAGGATGGGTGACCATGTATGCACCAGGTAAAGACCCAGTATGGGAACAACGCATCAGATAACAGTGGGCAACCTAAGCTAACATGGCCAGTGATAGGAGATACTTCTGATATTACGATTCCCAGTGTTTTCATATCCAGGAATGAGTATATCCGTTTATTGAATCTATCGAAACTATTGAAAACAACACCTGTCATGGCTGTTTTGCAATACGAAGAAGTGATGACTTGGTAAAGTAGTAGAACCCTATCGACTCGCTTGTGCTCCCCCCCCATCCCTCCCCCCTTTTTTAAGGGGAGGAGAGAGAGACAAGCAGCTGGGATGGGTCATGCTGAAAATATGGATGTGCGTTTTTTTTTTGCTGATCTGTGAATTTTTTTTGGACTTTAGGCCTTTTGTAGACATTTTCATCATCATCTTTATATCTCCTTGTATCATGATGGCCATCTTTTGCATCTCCTGGAAAATCAAGCAGAAAATTCAGCAGAGAAGAGAATTGGCACCTCTCTCCGTCGTGTCCAAGCTAGATGTCAGGATTATTGACGAAAAATTTTTAGCCAAATACCACCAGCATGAGAACGAGGATACAAGACCGTCCTCAGCGCAGGAATTGTCGACGAATGATAGTTGTTGTGCTATTTGTTTAGAGGAATACGCACTAGGAGATGCGATTCGTATCTTGCCTTGTCATCATCAGTTTCATACATGTTGTGTAGATGCTTGGTTGACAACACGAAAGAAACTATGCCCTATTTGTAAACGAGACATTACGGCTTCCAACCATCATGAAGTGACGCCTTTATTAAATATTGTTTGAGACGAAATACACATTTTGCCCATCTGTAAATACTCCCCCCCCCTCACTCCTTCCGTGTTTATCACCAAACAAAAACAAAAACAAAAACAAAAACAAAAAGGACGTCGACCCCAATCACCCTACCAAATATACCATTTTTTTTCTCCACTTTTAGTCATTATTATTCATCCATTATCTTATTATTCTATTCTGTTATCTCAAATTACAGTTTGACATTGTATTAATTTCCCTTCCTTAATCTACTCAACTTCTGCTACTGATCTGAAACAATATTATAAAATAAAATAAAAAGACACTCCTCGAAAAAACTCAGAATGGAAAGCCAAAAAAAAAAAAAAAAAAAAAAAAAAAAGGAGAAGCTATCCTACTATCGATTCAATAGTTTAACCTCGTATTATTCCCTTTCTATGTTTTCTTATTCTTGCCTTCCTTTCATCAACGAGTAGGATGAATAAAACGCGCTTCTTTCTAGTGAATGTTTGCTGGATTTGGTGACATGAAAATTCTTTAAGTTCGCGCGTCGTTGGCTTTTTGTCATAGGGAAATCAATGTGTTTGTAACACGGATTTTCGGCTTCTCCCCGCCTCTTCCCCTTTATTTTTTGTTTGTACAACCAGTCTTTGAAGGACAAACTCAGCACTTTTCCGCGTCAAAGCCAACTTGAGTAACAGAAAGCAAGCCTACTGTATGTGTGTGAGAGAGAGAGAGCTATTCAATCCTCATTATGAAAATTAAATTTGAATGGGTATAGAGCAGCGATCTACTTGTTTCATCCCATCTGGCTGATCTCAGTCATTCTGAAGGCTTTCATGCCTTTCTATTATAAAGTGAGGCGAATTTGAAAAAGTGATGGTGCCAACTATTGCCGTATACGTAGTCTATAGACCTAGCCAGGTCCATAGTACCCACTGTTTGCGTTACGCATAGCTCTATCTAGTTGACTGTTTTTGCAATCACGGTCTCCTCCTCCAACACATTCAAGAAAGCTGAAACTGGAACACAATCTCGTAAAAGCATGAAAAAGGGGGCGAGCCATGACGCACCCGAGTCGCGTTACATATCAACGACAAACATGGAGATGATTATCCTTTGGGTGGGTTGTATCTGCATTTCACCCCACCCCATCGTTTACTGCATGTCTATCGATTCGTAAACTGAAAGCAAAACAAACAGATGAAATGTTCAAAAGGGGCTATTTGTAGATGTGGTTGTATGAAAACGTCTTTTACAGCAGCGGTTGCAAATCCAGCCAGCATAGCACGACTTCATGGGTGATGTCTTGATAATAAGGTTCTAAAATACTGTCATTGACTATCGAAAGGTACGCGCAGACAACACAATAGACTTTCGTTGCCTATCCAAACCTCCTACTGACACCGGACGGACTCACTCTAAACTTTCGCGGTGTTCTTTCTTTTGGAACAGCTTTAGTGATGAAAGTGAGTGGTCATGAGAATGCTCTCACACTAGTACTTTTTTACGGATAAAACTTTTTGATATTCCATCATTTGAAAGACCTTGGGCGACTAATCCCATAGTTTACTTTTTTACAGCAAAGAAAAACAAAAAAGCCAAACACAAGCCAACCACATGAATTCATCATAACAGTATTACTTTATTTTCATTCAACGAGATAAATATCGATAGAACCATCCAATAGACCATGGGTATACATAAATAAAATGAAAGGAAACCAAAAGGAATCTAATAGAACAAAAAGAAAAAACGGTATAAATACGTGACCCTTCACAAGGCATAAAATGCTTTCTATTCCTTCTCATGTCAGTACTGCTTAAGTTTCTTTATCTGCATTTGAGCTGATTACCCCGTAAAGGATAACCAAGCTCAAGATAAGCGTGGTGGTGCATGATAATTATTGAAACCTTTGTATCATCATTGGAAATAGAGGAGGAAACATGAAAAGCACTGATATTCTACAATCTACTTACCAAAATAGATAACTTTTGAGCAACCAAAGAAGCTAAGCCTCAGTAGATTACTTTTTTCCCAAAATAGATAGCATAGCCAGACTATTCGGCGAAAAAGCCTAGAGAGTAAAAGAGGTTGAATTAGCAAACATTCGTATGAATGAATACAAAAGTATTGCATGTATCCAAAGTGTATATTATAATGATTCAGTTTTTATATATAAGTTTTCTCCTTCATTCTATTTCAGAGAGATTCCCATTTGACTTATAATAATCATCACTTCATCATTGATACACTTTTCATCATACATCATCACGTAGGATAAGATACTTACATTCTAAGCTTGGCTTCTTCCAGCAGCAAGAGGGGTATATGTGTTTAATGGAAAAAAGTCTAAAGAAAAAGAAAAGTGAAAGCCTTTAAAAAAAGCGCGATTCTATAAAAGCTTTTTTTTTTTAAAATTTTTTTTTTTGACAGGCTTATCAAAAGCCATTGGCTAATCTGGACTGCTATCAAGAAAAATTTTGGGCACGGTTGAATCTGAATCCTTGTTCCATGGGGGCAAGCCCACGAATACAAAAAAGATAAAAAGCCAATGAAAGGCCTATCCCACATAAAATCAATGTTCTGTCAACCATAGTGAAAGTGAGATGCTTGACTGTAAAAGCTATCTTGGTTTGACTCAAGTTAGGGTGACTCATGACTGTCAATAGACGCATTGATTAGCTCTTCTTCTATGATATAATCCCCCACCCCCACCTAACCCTGCAAGAACTTGGTGGATAGATGCTTTATTCATCAAAACGTAAAAAGCTTTTTCAGATGATTCTTTTAAGTACGTTCTATCACACTGTGCCCGAATAGCCCATCTTGCTTTGTCCTGACCCTGTTTTTATTTTCTTTTTTCTTTTGGCTGACTATTTGGCGTCAACGAACTGTGGTGAAAAAGAAAAATCACATGATGTGGCCGTTTGATGAAAAATACACTTCTATGACTTGCCTTTGCTCAGTTGCACCTCATCAACATGTTTGGTATTGCTCCACTTTCTTCGCTTGTCTCTTCCTTTGAGGTGATGTGCATTTATAAATGATCACACAAGAAGCATTGATTTGCAAAGTTTATTTCCATATCTTGGGTGAATGATTTGCCCAACAAGTTTAACTATCTCTGCTCAAATAATGTAAAGGTACCCGCTGTCCCTGTTAAAACATCTCGACGGGTATCTTATATCAGAATCCCCCGCTTGCCATCTGTATGAAAGCTGCTGTACAATTGTGCCATGGCCATTCAAAGGACTATTTACTATTTTGACAGCTGTCCCCTTTCCTCTGTCTCCTTTGATAGAAAGTTAGCGTTTCGTTTCCCTCCTCGTTTCATTGTGGATAGAGAGCTCATGCAGCTGCTTTCAGTGACGAGTGATCAATCCCTTCATGATAATGAATGTAAAGAGTACAGAAACTGTTCTCTTTAGAGTTTGATTTGAAATAGAATACTTTCAAGATGAATGGCAAAAGGCCTCTCTTTGCTTCAAAACGTCAAGCTTCTGATAGAAAGCTTCTGATAGAAAGCTGTTTTATATATTGAATGATGTCAAGCTATGTTTGTAAAATAGGCCAAAGCATGCATGATGTGCGTAAAATGGACTTTGAGATGATGATAAGCTGCAAAAAAACGATGCGGTGATGTGGGCTGTTGATGAAAAAATGCTTTCTTTGGATCAAAAAATGTAAATAAATAAACCCCGTGATGTGAAGCGGACAATGGATGGCCAATTAACTTTTTTGACCAGATTCTAGATGCCTGACTGGTATCAGTAAGACCTCACCCCCGCCTTCCACTCTTCTTTTTCTCCCCCCTTTTCATGGAACAAGAATTAATAGAGCTATTACTTGCTTCAAAAAAGGCGCTTTCTTCTGGACAAACCATATGTGCTCAGGCCAATACCATTTTACAGACCTCGGAGAAACAAGTCGATCTGATTGCAAAACTTCATGCCAAGCTTGCTTTTGTGCATAACCATATTTTAGTTCAGTCAAGTGCTTTGGAAAGAATCAAAGGATACATTTTGGACCAAACAGATATCTATCACGACATTATAAAGGTAAAATAAAATAGAAATCAAACGTTGCAGCAAAACCTTTGTCTCGCCTTGCTCATCCAATTTTTTTCATTCAAAAAGAAAAGAGAGGGGCAATTGCAAGATTTAACGATTGAACTGACCACTATTTTCAGTTTATTGAAAAACTGCAAAGTGGATAAAGATATCTTGAAAGTGAATGAAGAAAGACGGCAAGAACAGCAGTTATCGTTACGGCATCCTCCTCCAGCCGATGCCATGGACGTTCACCTAGTGGGAACAGCACAAGACGCTGAAAAAGTAGAAAAACAACAACAGCAAGAGCATCATCCGTACACGTGCTTGTTTGATTACATCTCTGATCAAGAGATTATAGAGTTACAAAGACAGGCGGATGATAAAATTGGAGAATTGGAAGCGATTAGCAACTCTTTAGAAAATCAATCGAAAACCATCCATAGCTTTTTAATAGAGATAGCCAAAACGAGAAAGAAAGCAATGACGATACCCCTCCATGCCATGGTCGCCGATTATGCCACTGAAAAAATGCAGATACAAGAAGAAGAAATTGCCACCATGGCCGACATCCTGTTGAGTTTGACGAATCATTACGATCAACTAGGAGAAGCGACTCGATTATGCCAATCTCTTTCCAATCCAGAGGAACGATCCCAGTTAGATATCTCGGTACTCAAGGATGACCACGAACATATACCCAGTATTTTAGAAGATCTCAGAAGCAGCTTAGACATTGTAGAGTCCATCAGTGAGGAAATCAACACTCGAGTGCAAGTGTATCTGCGTATCAGAGAAGAGTCATTGAAGATGATGCACCAATTTGATCAATTTGGGGCAAAGGGCGGTCCAGCAGATATGATGTTGGAGAAACTCATGGATGCTGAGAATAACGTAAAAGAAAACGAATTACGGCTGGATGAGTTTTTTGGACAGTTATCCTCTTTGGCAGAATGGTATAGATGCTATGCATCGTCCTATAACTATTTATTACTAGAAATCGAAAGACGAAGAAGAGCGCAAGAGAAGCAAGAGGCCCTGAGAAGCGAGTTGTTAAAGACATTAGAGGAATCATTGAATGGTAAATGACTACTGCTTCAACAATCACGTGTCGAGCCTGTCGAGTACTCAATTTCATTTCTTTTTCTTGGGTGATAGATGAATTACAGGAAAGGAGATCTTGGTCATCACAGCATGGACAATATTTACCAGAAGTGCTTTGTCCGTTCATCAATGTGAGTTTTTTTTTTTTTTTTTTTTATGAAGCCATTCGCTTGGGTTACCTCCTGAAATGAAGTGATATAAACTAAAATCCTCTTTTTTTGTTTGGGGACACGACACAGGATCCGCCACCGGTCATTAAGGTAGAGATAGAAAGTCCTCCAGGACGATTACCTAACGTATCACCAGAGAATATAGAAAAGGTAAAGGGATCATACTGTTCCGATTAAAGCCGCGATGAGCGTCATGATCATGTCAGTTGCTAAACAAGAAAAAAAAAAAAAACAAACTCTTAATATCTTCCTCCTACGCGTAGGCGTTGGCTGAAATTCACAACCCTTCCACATCTCCTTCATAGAAGAGGGCTCCCAACCACCGATACCATCCACGACTCATGTGTAAATAGCCTATGAATTCAAATCATCAAATCATCAAATCATCTTTTTTTTTTATCCACATTTTAATTGTACACAAAACTTGTAAAAAAAAAAAAAAAAGGAAAAATAAAGGATATCCTGACTACGGAAAACCGTAGTTGCTGTTGTTATGTACGTTGATCCATGAAAATGTATACATCTTTACTGATATAATGAAAAAGGGGGTTGCTGGCAATGAATTTATTAAAGGTTTTTGCCGAGTTCGCCAGGTTGACTTGTACTTGGGAAAGGGGTGGGTGTTGTGGTTGTTTCAGCGTGAAGCGGTGAAGATTCATTCTGTTTATGCTTATTTACATTTGCTTCGTAAATATCATTTAAACGAGCCTATAGGACCGGAGAAATATATAAGTCAATCCATTCATTTCAACTCACATTCAAATAAACGTACAAGTTCTTCATGTAGTTTTCCTTGCTTTTTCAATTCCATTCGACGATTGACAAGCACACCAATATTCACCATGTAATAAACTGATAATTTTTATAAGGGAGGGGGGGCGTCATTCATGCATGTCTTTTTTTTTTTTTTTTTCGTTCACTTAGAAGGAAAAGTGGCTTGCGACACTCTCGTCTATTACCTGTTGTGCCTGCGAGTAAAAGTACTGCAGACTTTTGAGCTAAATCAGCAAATCGTCCAACTGCCATGTTGATGTTGATTGAGAGGAGAAGAAAAAAAAAAAAAAAAAGTATTAAAAAAATAGGCAATGCAGGAATAACTCGGCAAAAGCGAAACCACAAGCAACCTGGTCCAAAAAAAAAAAAAAAAAAAAAAAAAAAAAGCTTCCTTGAAATTTCCTTTTAAGGCATCTACAAAGACTCTCTCTCTTTTTCTGCTGAGTTTCATTTGTTGAGGCCCTCTTTTGCTGCGTCTTCAAGTGTGTGTGTGCGTGCTGTGCATGCTTTGCATGACGTAAAAAGGAAAAAGAAAGAGGTTACCCAATTCATCTTCCTCTGCCTTTTTTTTTTTTTTCCTTTCTTTCTTTCTTTCTATCTCTCAGTTATAGCAGAAATTTCCCCTTGAAACCTTTCTTTTTTTTTGCATTTTCTTGACTACCATTTAAGCTATGAATCTTTTCTTTGGTAAAGGCAAATCGAAAACAACAGCCAAAGATGCCATTTACAAACTACGTGAAACGCTAAGCATGCTGGAGAAAAGGCAGACCTTTTTAGAAACAAAAGCAGAAAATGAACTGAAAACAGCCAAAGCAAATGCAACAAAAAACAAAAGAGGTAGTGTGAATGAATGTTTTATTGCGACAGTGTGTGGAAAAAGGAAAAAGCCATCACTGACCCATGGATGGATGGTGGACTGACGGACTGACGAACTGACTGATGGGGAACCACTTTTATAGCTGCCTTGATGGCTTTAAAGAGAAAAAAGACGTATGAAGCCAATATTGAAAAGATTAACGGTGCACGCATGACCATTGAAACACAAATGATGGCTATTGAAAATGCTAATGTCAATTTGGAAACCATGAGTGCCATGCGTGCAGGTGCAGAAGCAATGAAAAACATTCATGGCTCCATGTAAGAAGCATCCGTTTTGAGATGAATCGAGTTTTCTTTGTTATTAAGCTGTTTTATTTCACGCTGTTAGGGATATTGATAAGGTAGACGCTACAATGGATGATATTCGTGATCAAATGGATATTGCAAACGAAATTTCAGAGGCTATTTCTCGACCAGTGAATATGGGTGATGAATTAGACGAAGTAAGCTTCATCAAAGAAGGTATACACACACTGACAACAGGCCATACTAAATCAAATGTAATTCTTCTTCTAGGATGAATTATTGAATGAACTGGAGGAATTAGAGCAAGAAGAATTAGATGCTAAAATGTTGGAAACACCATCACCTGTTGTCTCAGCACCCAACGTTCCCAATCGTGTGCCTACCCACAATACTCAGATTGAAGAGGATGACGAAGAAGCAGAACTCAGAGCATTGCAGGCTAGCATTGCTATGTAAAGAAAGGATAGAATGGGTGGGCCATACTGCTGCATGATTCGTCCCCACTTTTCAGTCCGCAACTACCCATCATCAACCAACGATACAAACATCACGTGTTTGAGTATATCTATTTACAGCTTATTCACCTATATCTCTTGTCATAAAATATTCTCTCCCTCGCACTCTTTAACGAGGATTCCGTCCGACCAATAAACGGATCATCCCTATGTAGAAACAAACAAAAAAAAAAAAAAAAAAAAAAAAAGAGAAACTTTGAAAAGTAGAGGCAAAAGCAGCTATAAGCGTCAGAAGCTTATGATGTTAGAATAGACAAGGGGAGATGCAAAAATGGCTCTTTACATACTGTGCATCTGTTTGCTGATCTCCTTTTGATTTATTGTCTATTCTTTCTTTCTGTTTCAAAAGAAGGATAATGCCATCTAGGAAGAGAAAACAAGCCCCACTGAGCACTATTTTTTATGGCTGGATGAAGTGATTTAAGCTTTCATGCAGGCTATCCAAAAGATCAATATCATTTTGGTGACTGCATTTTTTCAATTAGAGTTGATATTTTTTTTTTTTTCTTGATCTGTTTTGCATTTTACTAAGAGTTCTTTGTGCCCCTTTTTAAGACAAGCGAAGCCTCTCTCCTTTCGATATAACATTGAACAATGCCCAAATTAACAGCAAAAGCAGCCAAAAAAACCGAGCAAAAAGAAGATATGAGAGCTTTCGGTCCTCTCTTTAATAAAGATCTGGGTCAGCACATTTTAAAGAATCCTTTAGTAGCACAAGGCATTGTCGATAAGGTGAGATCGAAGCTTCAACATGGATCATCGATCGACTTATAGCTCAATAAAAAAATTATTTTCTTTTCCTTTTGCCTGCATAGGCCAATTTAAAATCTTCAGATACAGTCCTTGAAATTGGTCCAGGTACTGGTAACTTGACAGTTCGTATTCTTCCCGCTTGTAAAAAGGTGTATGCTGTAGAAATGGATCCTCGTCTTGCAGCAGAATTACAGAAACGTGTTCACGCAACGTAAAGTACATACAAAACAACAACAACAAAAAGAACAAGAAACTCATCCGTTTTTTTTTTGGGTAGCCCTGAACAGAAAAAATTACATATTTTACTGGGTGACTTTATGAAGACTGAACTTCCTTATTTTGACGTCTGTATCAGTAATACGCCTTATCAAATCTCTTCACCGCTTGTATTTAAACTTTTGGAACATCGTCCTTTGTTCCGTGTCGCTATTCTCATGTTCCAGCGTGAATTCGCTTTACGTCTCGTCGCTAGACCCGGCGATGAACTCTATTGTCGATTGACAGTGAATGTTCAACTGCTAGCCAAAGTCGACCATGTCATGAAAGTAGGCAAAAACAACTTTAGACCACCGCCCAAAGTCGAATCCTCTGTTGTTCGTTTGGAGCCCAAGAACCCACCACCACCTGTCAACTTTAAAGAATTTGATGGTTTGTTACGTATCTTGTTCACCAGAAAGCACAAGATATTTGCAGCCAATTTCAAGCAGACAACTGTATTGAATATGTTGGAACAGAATTACAAGACCTATTGTGCAGCACATGAAATGATGGTAGAGCCAGATTTTGATATCAAGACGAAAGTGTTGAGTGTGCTAGAATCAGTGGGTATGTCTGAATCTCGTGCTGCAAAGTGTGATTTGGATGACTTTTTAAAGTAAGTGTAAAGCATGGAGATGACGCTAAAACGAGAGAGAGAAACTCATGTTTTTTTTACCTATTTTTTATCACATTAGACTGTTACTTGCTTTCAATAACGCTAATATCCACTTTTCCTAATCATCATGCTTTACTTTTTTTTTTTTTTTTTGTTATTCCTATAGTACCAGCTCTTTCTTTTGTGTGTATTCCATTTTTTTATCGCATCTTTTTTTTTTTTTTTTTTTTTTTTTTGCTTATTTAATGTTATCATCATGTATTTAGATTGACGCAAATTGTTTTCCGCCTATGTCGCATTGACCTTTTATTGTCATCGAGATGTAATCTTTTGTCCAAAGGTTCAACTTTTGGAGTCTTTTTTGTGCTTGTAGCAAGTTCTGTGTGTCAGCCATCTGTTGCTGCCCCTGTTTCCGAGATGTAAAAATATCATGCATTGGGTGGAAAAAATGATTGACTTGTGTGTGATGATAGATTGTGAAATAGTGATTTTTGAATCTTTTATGAGCACAAGCATGGCAATTAAGAACATGCTTCATTTATAATAATTGACTGACGTTAGAATAGAATGGAGAAGAAAAGGAATATGCCATGCCTTCAAAGATATTCTGACCCCCCTCAAAATCAAGGTGTACTCTATTCGAGCACTGGTATATAAGACGCATCATTTCTTTTATTTGTGCTTCTTTACTTTTTGATTTGCAAAATATGAAGAACAACTTGAACGCAGTTTTACTTTTTGTGTTGTCCATGGTCCTCATCAGTCACGCTGCGCCCATGGCACCAAGAAGTGTACTGAATAATATCCATCAAACCACTGGGGGTGGAAAGACGGAATCCGACACGAATAAAAAGACCAAAGAAGTCAGCATTGATAGGCTTGGACATGATTATGTCATAGAATAAGTAATTGCTTTTTTATTCGTAGGTAGGATGGATGCCACTGCATTATTTTTTATTCATTTATTTTTTACATGCAGTTGCGCTAAAACAATTATTCCTTACTTCAACACAGCATTTATCATCTTCATTGTAAAAAGTTATCTGTAAAGTGGCCGGCTGCTCTTAGATTAATGGTTTAGAATACATTGCCAGCTTGAATGGATGCGAAATTCGCTAATAAAGTCTATTCAACTCTTGTTACTGGCCATCATTGGGAATTTTCCAAGACCTAAAAAAGAGCAATCAATAGAATGGCTTATCTAGGATCCAGAATGAATGAGCCGCGGAGTGAGTGCGGGAGAACAATGAGATTCCATTTCCTTGTACCTGAATAAATTGGCTACACTGCCATTTTTGCAGCCAATGAACATAGAGTATAGCTGTCTTTACCCCCACAAAGTTGTGTGTAATTTCACGTGCACGGAAAAAAGCTGGTCTATTTCCTACTCCACAATAAAAAAAAAAATAGAAAACAACGTTTGCTTCCGTTTCTTTCCAACAAGCTTTCATTCACTCCTTGTGGCCAATTTTACTTATTTATTTTTTTTTTGTCTTATTTGCAATCTCTCTTGATTGATTGTACTTGGCTGGTTTTATAAGCTCCCCCTTTCCCTGCAATAGCACTGTTTTCATCCATGGACCAGTTTTTGGAGAGCCCAATGAATAGACCCAATGATACAACAGCTCCAGCAACACCCGCATTATCCTCTAGGGATGCTATTTATGTAAGCAATATACCCACGACCCACTTGCCGACCTTACCCTCTACGGCACCCACAGTGATGGCTACTACTACAATGAGTACGAGGATGAGTCCTCCATCGAGATCACAGCAGCAACAGCCACCCCCCTTATCGTTGGATGAACATGGCCAACCTATCAAGGTCAAAAAAAAGCCGGGTCGAAAACCCAACCCAGCTTCACCGGCATTACGGAAAGCACAGAACCGTGCTGCTCAACGAGCCTTTCGAGAGCGCAAAGAACGCCATTTAAAGGACCTAGAGAGCACGATCCGTCAATTGAAGGAACAACGCAGCAAATGCCTCAAAGAACTTGTGACCACAAAGTCCAAAATGGAAGCGTATCGTGCTGAAAATTGGTACCTGAAAGGAGTGGTCTTGACATTGCAGTTTGTCTGTTTGCATCATCATATCCATATACCTACCCACTCACCTTATTTGACAGAGGAAGATTTGAGCCACATGGCTAAAACAACACCACATGCCATTGAAGCGTACGTCAATGCGTATGCAAAAAACAATATCAATTTAAAGCCGACCATGGCAGCCCATTTTGCTAACAGTCCACTACATCATCCGTCTCCGTCGCCGCCGTCACCATCACCACCACCACCACCACAAACATCACTCTTTGAAGAAGAAAATGAATCAACGGATCCACTGAATGCAGATGACAAAGACAACCCCCTCTATGATGATGTGGATAATGATGATGATGAGGATGATGATATGCTTGGTGGAAAAGAATGGGATTCAATAAGAAGCAGTAGTATCAGTACAGAACAAAGCTCACCCTTCACCTCTCACAAGAAAAAAGTGAAAACAGCATCGATCGTAAAAGATGAATTTTTAATGGACGATGATACAGAGATGACAGCAGCAGCAGCAGCAGCAGCAGCAGCAGCAGCTTATGAGAAAGAGACGAAAGAGAGCAAGCCATCCTCATCCACCACAGATGAAAAGAACAATAGCAGTGACAGCCTGAGCGCTATTCAACACATTCGATTACAGTTACGATTACAATCTGCTCTCTCCAGTTTTGGCAGCAAACCGTCTTTACGCCTTCAACCCACCCTTCTTCAGCTCGCCATTCCTCACGACCCTCGCATTGACCTTATACCAACGCCTCACATGAGAGATCGAATGATTATCTTTCGCGACCAAATGGATTACGATCGTTGTTTTGCTCTGTTACTCAACGGTGCTCTTTATCATGGTGGGGACCCTACCATGAGTGCTAGCTGGGAGTTACCTCCGGAATTCTTTAGTGAATTTTGGTACCTTGCCATTAATTACGATGTAAGTCGTACAAACAAGTGGAGAAAAATGAAAGGTTTACCCGAAATTAAAGTAAAAGACACCCTGTCTGCACAACAGCAACAGCAACAGCAACAGCAACAGCAACAAGCGGAAGACGCTATGCATCTTTTTTGGCAGCAGCAGCAGCATCCTCTTTCTTTCCATCTACAAGATCAACAACAAACCACAGCAGACAACGGTTTAGAGCAGCAGCAGCAGCAGAAGCAGCAGCAGCAGCAGCAACAACAACAACAATTACCGTTAGATACAGATATGGACATGACTTGTTCTCATCTGCAGGATAGCTCTGCTGCCGCTTTATGGGCAACAGACGACGTATTCGCTCAATTAACAGAAGGAATGCCATCCTTACAGCCTCTGGATGCCACCCATTTAGCCAGTGGATTTGATTTCGGGTCACCCAACTTACCGTCAGCCTCCCTATCTTCCATCTGGGATAGTCATGGCTTTTCTTTGAACCGATCCGGTACACTGAGTACCACCATGGCTACTGCTGCGTCCACCATGGAAACACAACAGCAGCAACCACAACAGTCTTCCTCCGTGAACCCTGTCTTTGACTATTTTATTGGTTCGCCTCCTTCTCCACCATCCCCACCCCTCCCTTCTTCTCTGTCCTTGGGAACAGCATGGAAACAGCACCAGCAGCATGAAAGATCGCCGAGCTTGATTACCATGATGGACCTGATGAGTTCCTTATCCACGGGTATGCCTTCCACTGGATAACATGGCTATGTGTTTTTCATAAAAATAGATACTGTAAATAGATCCCGCTCGTCATTTTTCCAACCTTCACAATAAAGCATTTTTTTTTTTCAAAGGGGGGCAATATCAAAAAAAATAAAAGAGCTTTTGACAGTGTCTACTTTTTTTGACGTCAACCATAGAAACTGGCCCCTAACGATAAAAACTATACTTATTACTTTCATATGAAAATGAAAGAGAGAACGGATCGTGTGAGTGGGGTTTCAACATTTCTTTCCTACTTGCGGTTTCCCACCCTCCATGGACAGACAAACATGTGAATACTACTGTTGCAAAAAAGAACGAGCGTCATTTGAGGGCAACTATTTATCCCATTCATCCGGTATCCTATGACTGTAGAAACGTGGTATGCTCTCCATAGAAGAGACATTCGTCATTTTCTAGCACCTCCCCTCCCCCAGCTAACTTAGTGCTCAACTTTTTAAGTTGAGAAAAAAACAACCCTTCATTGCATGTGAACATGTACACAGGTTCAGCACAGTTTTTTTTTTGTTCCTGGGTTTTTTCCACAATAGACACGTTTTTTTTTTTTCTAAAGTTGCCTTTTCTTTTTCCTATCTTTATATTTTTTTTCCCTTTTTTCTTTTTCCCGTTTTTTTTTTTTGCTGATCCATTGATACAATTGATACTATGGCACGACCCTCTTCCTCCTCTTCCCATCTCTTGTTTGAACATTTTGACCCTGAATTCGAGTTGGGTACCTTGGACGATCAAGGACGACCGATTCGACCACGAAAAAAACCAGGACGAAAACCCAACCCACCCACGCCTGCTCAGCGCAAGGCCCAGAACCGAGCTGCACAACGTGCTTTTCGAGAAAGAAAACGGCAAGCCATGAAAGAGGCCGAAGCCACGATCAAACACTATGCTTTTATGCGCGACCAAGCGTATCGTGAAATACGTCGATTGAAGCAAAGATTAAAAGAATTAGAATTCGAATGCAATTATTTAAAGGGTTACACGTTGGCTCTGAAAATGGCATGTATTGCGAATCGTGTCGAATTGCCAGAGTTTTGGCAAAAGCAAAAGTTAAAAAGACATCCGTTAGGGAAGCAACAGCAGCATGGCACCGAAATACCCAGCATATTTGATTTTTTCCTAGACCAAGAGACACATATCATTGCTATAGATCAACCCATGGAGAAACATACATTACAACAACAACAACAACAACAACAGCAGCAGCAGCAGCAGCAAGATAAAAACAGTCCGTATGATCTGCCTCATGAGAGGGTCTTGGATGCTTTATCGTCTGTCACGACCTCATCCGATACTTCTTCCTGCCACTCTTCTTTATCGGAAGACGACGCGTTCATAGTAGCAAAAGACAACCACCCTGCTTCGAAAAACTTGCTTGACGAATTATGGCCGTCCTTTTTGGATACGAATACTACTACTGCTGCTGCTGCTACTGCGTCTGCTGAGAACCCACTTCAACAGCAAGCCCACTTTTCTTTCGACCGTCTCGCTAGCACCAGCACCAGCACCAGCACAGCGGCTGTCCAAACCAACCCCTTTGACCTACTCTTATCGACATCCATTTCATCCATTGCACCTCAGTTAGCAAGCCATTTAGAGACACCCTTCTTGCAAGAGATCATTCAAACAGACTTGATTTCTCAGCTTTTATCAAAAGCACCCCCCTCTTCCTCTGCATCCTCCTCGTCCTCCCTATCACCACCGCCGCAGCCACCCCACGAGGACGATCATGCGATGGAGATGTGTGATGCCAACAGCCACCCTTCTTCCTTATCGCTCTTTCCTCCCACCACTCATCCTACTACTTCCTTACACGCGCCCTCCACGTATGACGATCCAAGGGTAGGCTCACTCCCCTTCCCCCATGCCTCTTCTTCCATGTCCATCGACCCCATAGCAACAACACCATCCACTGCAGCCAAGACAAGGGTGGGGAAGCGATCGTTAGAGCAAACGATGACCCTATGGAACGATCGGGTGGGTACGCCTGACACAACGACTTCCATAGGAGAAGAAGAAGAGGAGGAGGAGGAGACGTGGATCGACCCAAGAACAGGCGTAGAACGTACAGTGACGACCGACATGGACAGAGAGACGATCGCTGCTGGGTTGGACCCGTCCTTGGCATCGACAGCGACGACACTGCTTTCCAGCGTCACCAACGTCATTCCATGCCATCGCGGCGACCCTAGCCAAACCATCGTATTCCCACCCATGACCGCTTTAGAAGCGATGGAGCACATTCGAGCTGTAAAGCAACTCAATGGCTCCTCCGCACGAGCCTTGTTTTCACCCAGTAAGCTTTTTACCGTGATCTGCTGATGAATCGACAGAGAGAGAGAGAGAGAGAGATGAGCTTTTTAGAATTAACCCCATCCCCTCCCTTCACTTTGGATAGCTGAATTACAAAAGAACATCCGTCATGATGCGCGTATTGACGTGGTGCCTGGTGCCTCTATTCGCGACCATATGATTCTCTTTCAAGACTTTTACAATGCGAATGAACTCTTTGACTACCTCGCCACGCATGCTGTTTTTCTGGGAGGAGAGCATCTGGGTAACATGGATGCATGGTTCGTGCCACCTACTTTTTTCGTGAAATACTGGTTTCTGTGCCCCAATCAAAAGGTGGATCGATTGGATGATGCGGTTGACATCATGGTGGATCTGGGAAAAAAGGTAGTGCAATGGATGGAAGCGACGCAAACGTCAAAAGGGGGGGAATCCTCTACGACGGCAAGGGAAGAAGAAACAGAGGCGGGTGATCGTCCTAGCCAACCCAAAGACAAAGGAGATGCAGCAGCAACCACAGATCCACAGGCGGCAGAAGAGCCAACCTTCAAAAGTCAGACAGACCATCATCAGCTATTAGATGCATTGCTTTGCCAACAGCAGCAGCAGCAGGCGCTGCAGCCAGCAGAGGAATTTTCAATAGATCAGTTTTTGATGGATGAAGATCTATTGCCTCTGGCCCACTGAAGATGCTTCAAGTTTTACGAACAGTGCTACGGCTGTCACTTGTTCTCAAATGGTTGTATAATCTCTAAGCTGGCACGATGGATCCATGCAGTTGTTTGGAAAAAAAAAAAAAGTAAAAAATTTGAATCCTTTTTCTGTTGCCACCGTTTGATATGCTATCACTTTTTTTTGTCGCATCCTACCGCTGTTATATGAATTCAGGCAAATGGATACATCATGAGTAGAAGAGCCTTGTTCAAGTGTATTCTAAAGCTGAAAAAGTAGAGGGGCGTTTGCCCGTTTTGTTGATTTGTAAGGGAACCGTCTTGACCATGGTCCATGGTTAGGTTAGCAGCCGACTTTTTTCTTGTTCCCTTCAGATGCTTGTTTGAGGGCTCACATTTGGACACTTTAAAAGGTTTATTTTTGTTGGGTGAAGAAAAATAGCAAGCAAATAAGTAGAAGGATAAAAAAGAGCTTGTTGTTAGCCCTTTCTCATGGGATGCGTTTGACGTTTTGTCATCGAGAATAAGTGCATGGGTCTAGAACAAGTTTTCCCTTTATCACCTCTACTGAAGCTATCACTTTTTTGATGTTTAACCATACCCATTCATCCCAAAAAGAACCATCTATGTAGAGCATCATTTTTTTTCTTGTTTTCTTCTTTATAACAGAAAATTCAGTTGGTCAATTTATCTTTTTTTATCTTTCAAAACATCAATTGAATGTATACAAGTGTATGTCTTTTTTGTTATGGTACGAATGACCCTGAGCGATGACAGACAGTGAGTTGTGTATATAGAGATACATACGCGTCAGTTTTATCATTAGATCACAATTGGAACCCTCTATTTTTATTTCATGATAACGGGAAAATAGCATAGGCAATGATGGCTATGTCATTGAACAATCTGCATGTCAAAAAAAAAAAAAAAAACCAAGAATTTAATTAATCCACTTTGTGGCCGAACGCACACACACACACACACACACACACACACACACACGCACATACACACACACGCACATACACCCATTTCTGCACTTTTGAAAAGGACACCTCCTACAGAGGCTCCTACAGAACTTCATAGAGAGCCACAGCTTTTCCTTTTCTAACCTTGCCATTCCTGTCCATTGTTGATAGGTTTGGTTAGAGTAGAAGGGACGAGCTTTATTCATTGTTATTTTTGCTGGGTTAAATGAAAAAAACAATGTAGGGGAGTTTAATGATTCACCCTTATAAACCAAAACAGATACCCTTAATGAAATCAGAAAGAGAGAGGCCCTTTCTCCTATATACGAACCAAGAATAACTGTGATAACGACTCTGTACATGAGTCTGTTACTGCTCCCACCTATAAGAAGCAGTAGCGTCAGATGGAATGCTTTTCTTTTTTTTTTTTCTTTTTTTTTTTTTTCTTCTTCTTTCTGTTTCATTGATTCAAATCATTCCTATAGAAAGATATGAAATTCTCGTCTCTCGTCGTTTTTGGTCTTGGTGTTTTCGTCGCTTCATGTGCTGCAGCATGTGATTGTAAAGCCAGCGACCAGTCTTGTTTAGACCAATGTGGTAACGTTCTCTAGAGACTCTTTTTTTTTCTTCCTTGGTGATAGCTTGTATAACACACCCCATGGTTCCTTTTATAGTCATTGCAGCCAATGAATGTATTGTCGGTTGTAGAGATCAAGGTGTTGATTGTCATGAAGCGTGTATTGCAAACAACTGGTAAGGAATTTATATATATATACCTTGTATACATAGAATACAATACATATGTTGTTGCTTTATTTAGGCCCGCTATGCACGCCATGCCAAAAGATGTCTTGGCTGAAGCTACAGGATCGAGCACAGGATCCGCTGCTGGCCCCACGCCTACGGGAGGTGAAGAAGGTAAAATGGTGCCTACTGCTGCTCCGACAGGCTCCGTATTGACCGCCTCTATGTCTGGCGCCAAGTGTAAGTCTCCTTGAATGTACCCTAGCACGGGCCGCATCTACGTGACGAAAACTAACACACAACTTTTTTGAAAAAAAAAAAAAAAAAAAGCCATGAGCGGTGGTTCTTCAGGTAGTTCTAGACCTTCTGCTACGGGTAGCATGAGCGGCGGTGGTATGACTAAACCCACGACGGGTGTAGGTAGTGGCACCAAGCTGGACAATGCCAATCCTTCTTCTGATGCTTGCTCTCACACTCCAGCTCTTCTCGGCTGGTCTGTTGCTATGATGGCTTTCGTTGGAAGTACAGCCTGGATGCTTTAGACGAGGTGTTTTTTCTCATGAGATATATACATGTATAGATTTCTTTTTTTTTTTTTTTTTTTTCCTCCCCACCTGTCCTCTCGGTTACATTATAGATACATACCATTTCATTTTTTTTCTAAAAAAAAAAAAAAGAAAATTGACTTTTTTTTTTCGAATCACTTTCGCACATTAAAGAAAGCTACTTTACAGACTTTCAAGAGAGTCTCCATGAGACGTCTAGCTACATGAGAACGTTCAAGATGGCCACCAATAGACGGTATCCTCTCGACCGAAACAAACAAAATGAAAAAAAAAAGCTTCAAAAGGAGAGGACCTTGAGATCCTATGACACTGATTTACCTTGTATAGAAATGGATTATTATTTTTTTTTTTGTCCTTTCCTTGTGTGCACTGACATGAGCATTGAAACACAACGTACAGAAAAAAGAAAGCATCTTTTTTCCTTTGTGTTCTATGCATCCTCCACCATCCGTTGAAAGAGCGGATAAGGCAATGGGTGTGCAGATCCTTCAAGAAAGTGGTCCCCCCTAACAAAGTTGGCAAAGACGATTTCTTTATTCCATTCTCTTGTTTTTCATTATAGTTGTGGTATAAAGAAATAGTTTATTAATGTAATAACAACACGGATTTAGAGTACACAATCAAAAAAAAATTGTAAAATAAAAATAATTGCAAACAAGGGCAATGGCATATCAACACGATGGATGATTCAAAAAAAAAGAGGGGGGTCATATGAATAGGTATAGAAACAAGAATACATAGAGAAACCGCAAAAAAAAAAAAAAAAAAAAAAAAAAATTACAAAAGTTGGATTGGCAGTACCAAGTGAAAAAAAAAAAACTTATATAAAGCTATAGGACGAGAATGAACGAATAAAGTAGTCAATAGTAAGGATGGACAAAAAATGCATGAAAAGGGTTTTGTTTTTTTTTTCTTTTTCTTTTTCTTTACAAAAAAAAAGTAGAATCGTGAGGGTGGGTTGTGGGAGCGGGTGAAGCGGAACCTCTAGGGGAATCGGCTTGATGATCTGATAAAGGTGGTGTGGCAGGGTAGTCATTGGAGATAGTACTACTTGTGGTTGTAGGTGAACAGGTGGTGGTGGTGGTGGTCCTTGTGGGGAGGGGGGTCGTAGTGGATGCCCTTGTGAGATCCACGTCTTCCATGTCGATATCTTCGTCCTCGCTTGCTGAAAGTGTCGTGGTGGTCGTGAGGGCATTCCGTCGACAAAGACGTCTTGAAGGGGCGGCTGTCGTGAGGTTTCCACCAGGCAAGGGAAGATTGGGGACAAGAGCAGGTTGATTACAAAATTGTTTCAATTTGGATGAAGCATGATGGCTCATGGTCATCATAGCAGCGGCAGCGACTGCACCGTCATGATTGTAGACCAGTCTTGGAGGAGGATGGGGTAGTTGCTTTTCAGGCGACTTTTTACTGCCACCACGGCTACTCGTAGAGGAGGGCGTAGGAGGAGGAGGTGTGATGGTGTTGAAATAGGCCATGGTAGCGGCTTCGATGGTTTCTACAGGAATCTCATCCCAGGACCACGTTTTCCAGTTGACCAAGGAGCGAATGTCTACCTTTCTTTTAGCCGCCTTGACGAAAAGTTCGGGTGGTCTTACTTTTGTATGACGCAAGTAATAACTCTTACAAGTCTCACACCAGTTTCCGTCACCACAGAGATTACGATACCATTGATGCGTTTCCTTTACTTTACAATTGGCACAGAATTTTGGAGGAGCAAGGGTAGTCGTACGTAGAGACGACGACGACAATGACGATGACGATGACGATGACGATGACGATGACGATGACAAAGTAGCAGCGGATGCAGTGGCGTTCCTTTGTTGGGTATCAAAAGTCGTCGTATCCTCAGAAGAAAAGGAATAAGCAGATGAAGCAGAAGAATCAGTAGAAGAAGACGATGTTCTTCTTGTGGTGGTGGTGGTGACCGTGTCAGAAGCAGTAGAAGCGAAAAACACCATGGATAGGTTGCTCTTATGGTTCTCATTGTTCAGAGAAGGAGGACAAATATAGCTGGCTTTGCAACTATGAATCAAATCACCTTGACCACGAGGACCGGGTCGATTGGCAACAATGAGACGTAAGGGTCTGGCCTCACCATGTTTCAATTGATATCGGTAGCATGCAACGCACAGACGACGTCTTGAGGCGGGCTTCGTATTGCAGTTATGGCACATGGGTTTGAACTTTGTAGGACGTGGTGCATGTAAAAGGAGAAGCAAAGCAGGATACATTGCAGGCTGTGGCGGCTGAGGATGACCTGAGGAGAGGTGAGGGAAAAAGATGGGACGAGGCAAGTTGCGATACTCTAACCCAGCTGTATCAAACAGGAATTGACCCAATTCAATAGCTGATTTCAACTTGTCAGCATCCACCCTTTTGATATTGAAACGGAACAAGGTATTCAAAATGTGATTTAAACGATAAATATGATCTTCTTTGGCCATGTTGGCATTTTCGAGAAAGCGCACATCGGTGCGGCCTGGTGTGGATTCGTATTGAGTATAACGGAAAAGGTGCAGGAGCCAGGTAGGAAAAAAGATAAAGTCAGGAGAGATGATTTGGCTTTTGGCATTTTCGGTTCGGAAAAAGACAGCCATGAGTCTCATCTCGTGGCTCAATTCAACCGATTGGATGGGCCGTGAAGCTTTACTGGTACCAATATGACAGCGATAGGAACCGTTCATGTGACGTCCGATGACCTTGATATGAACTGGAATCTCTGTGCTGCTGGTGGTGGTGGTGGTCTTTTTTGATGAGTTGTCGTGATTGAATAATAAAGATGTATTCTTATCCATGGACGAGAGAACAGCGTCCGTGAGAGAGTTGCGATCATTCAATAAGCGAGTATTGTAACCGGCTTTGTGAATGGCTATTTTCAACAGATAGTTCAAATCATCGTCGTGGATTGGACTGTTCATATCACTGCTGGAGGAGGAATCGAGAGTGGATGTTGAGTTATTACTAGTACTTGTCGTAGGATTTGGGATCACATGGGTCGTGAATGCAGTTTCTTCCTGTTGATATTGAAGGATGGGCACCGGTCGAATAAGCTTTCTTTTGGTATCTGCATGGTCCTCTTCATACTGAGGCGAAAGTAAATCAGTGATATTCATTCTAATAATACGTGTAAAAGAGGTTTGTTGAGAAAGACAAAGAAGAAGAAGAAAAAGAAAAAGAGGTAAGAAATGGCCTTAACAATGCATAAATTTAGGATAATAAAGCTAGATAGATGATAGGATTGAAAAAGATATAATGAGATGAATGCTGCTGGTTTTTTTGTCTTTTTATTTTTTGTGTCGAATGAAAGAAAGAAGAAGCAAAATTTGATTGCAAGAAAAAAGGGGTCCTATTTATTTCCAACAAAAGAAAATTAAGCTTTTCCAAATGTATAAAGTGTGTGTGTATACCTATACATGTGTGTGTGTGTGTGTGTGTTTGGTTGATCTGATCTCCCTTTTGTTTATTTAGGCTTTTTTTTTTTTTTTTTTTTTTTTTTTTTAAAAGAGAGACAAGCAGACAGACAGACAAGCCCGTCCAACAGACAGACAGATACACACACTACATAAACACACACACACACATATTCTTTGTTCTCTCTCTGCATTTTTTCTATTTTTGGCGCCTGCATGTTCCATTGAGATCATGGTTTTTCATTGTGTTTTTTGGTGAGTTGCTGAAAAGAGAACTCGTGTCTTATTCATGGGACAAAATACATTGAACCAACAAAACGCCTACCGCTTTTTCCCTCCTCCTTAGAAGCAATAATCCCCAATATTTTTGTGTTCTTTCAACATTCCACGGTTGGTAGTGTCTCCTTTTTTCCAATAAATGGCTGTAGACAAAAAAAAAAAAAAAAATAAAAAGTGCGAATTTTTTCATGTCCTTGAGATCTTTTTTTTTATATTGACAAGTTCAAGTTTATCACTTGCTTTATTGCAGTTTCTATGCAATCAATCCAAGTCACGAAAGTTGCGAGTCTTTTTACTTGGGAAAAAACTCGTTATAAAAAAAAAAGTTGGGGTATAAAGATTATATCATTGACAACATTTGCTCCAACTCTCCACCACAGCAACTCCTTTAAAAAAAAAGAACCATGTACACTATTTTGCCATTGAGAACGAAATAAACGTGGCGAGAACTTGACTATACGTTCATCATTGGGCTTTTGATTATTAAAGATATATTGATTGCCGTCAAGCCATGTTTCTTTAATAGAAGGGGATGATGAGAGCTCTAATAAAAGTACATTGGAAATAGGGGAGTGTGAGTTTTTTTTTTAGTTTTCAGGGAGAAAAGACAGTGAGGGGGTATGCTCGCACGAAGCCCACATTGGGTTTTTTCTTTTCTTTGTGGAAAAAAAACAATGATATTGCTTCGTGGTCCTTTCTGTGAACCGCTTCTCTCTTTTTTATCACGATGGGCTCAGTGTGGTTGGTTTTTTTTTTTTTTACTTTTTTAACTTTGAACTTGTATTCATTCTCTTTTTACCCGCCTCTTTTCCTTCACTTTTTGTGTCGTACGGTGCAGTTTATCATTGACAACATTTTTTTTCCTTTTACTTTTTTTTTTTTTTTTTTGTAGCTCATCTGACAAACGACGCGAAAAAAAAAACTAACTTTCTAAATGAGATCAAAAACCGTGTTTGTTGTATAGTTGCGTTATTTGCATGCAAAACAGAAAATTTAAACATCCGCATTCTTATTTTCTATGGTGCCTTAAAAAAAAAAAACCAAAGTTTGTGTGGGTGCCTTCTTTTTCGTATCTCTCTCTCCATCTCACATCGACAGACACATACATTACAGCACTTTCTTGTTTATTTCTTTGATTTTGCATTTTAAATATTGCTGGAAACCCAACAAAACCCAACCTCCATTTGTGAATTTCAGTTGGATCATTCAAACCTCATTTTACTTTCAATGGATAGACAAGAAGAAGAAGATTTCAGTTCTTTATCCATTATTGAGAGATTACAACATAAAGTGAATAAAATTTTTTTTTTAATTGAATAAAAAACGGGTCAGCGCGCGAAAAAAAAAACCCTTCAGAAAGAGTCTAACCCTTTCGACCCTTTCTCTCGATTTTTGCAGTTATGGAAAGCTCGTGTTTCAGCTTGTGAAGAATTAACAAAACTATTCCATACAACAGTGGACGATTCCGATTTCTATACCTATGAACCTCATTTAAAGAAACTCGTCATTGAGCCTAATGCTGTAGCTCAAGAAGCTGGTTTAACAGCCCTTTTCGAATACGTTACCAATGCACCGAATGCCACAAGGTAAAAAACATGTAGAAAAAAAAAAAAAAGGCCCCCGCTTCTCATCACTATTTTCCCCTAGCACACGTGAAGTGATTATACCTGCATTAGTCGAAAAAGGTCTAAGTGCCATGAAAGCAGGTGCCAAGCAAAAAGCAACAGATACCATTTTACTTTATGCAGAATTAGATACACCGAATCCAGTGATTGTAACGTAAACCACCATGATAAGAGGGTCCCCCTTTGGATTGTTATTTTCCTAAACCCTCCCCTCCTCTCTCCCTCATAGGAACTTGTATTGCCTGGTACCAATGCAAAACAACCCAAACTCATCACGCAAACCGTCTTGGTATTAAAAGAGCTTGTCCGTCAATTCGGCATACACAAAGTCAGTCCAAAACCCATCATCAAAACGCTACCGAAACTCTTTGGCCACACCGATAAAAATGTACGCGCAGAAACGTTCCAGTTGACGGTAGAACTGTATCGTTGGATCGGTCCAGCACTCTTGCCCAGCCTGTCCTCATTGAAACCTGTACAGCTCAAAGATTTGGAAAAAGCATTTGAAAGTTTACCCAAAGAGAAACCCGTCCCTGAGAGACTCATTCGAGCAGAGCAGGCACAAGCGCACGAAAAAGACGACGAGGAAGAGGAAGAGCAAGAGCCCACAGCAGACCCAGCAGAAGACGACGACGAGGAGATGGAAGTCGAAGAAATGGATCCTTACGATTTCGCTGATCCCAAAGATATTACAGCCCATCTCCCTTCCAACTTTTATGAATTACTCACCTCGAAAAAGTGGCAAGAAAGAAAAGAAGCCTTGGACGCATTGACAGAGGAGGCCAAAACGCCCAAGATACTGGACACCGATTACAGCGAGCTCATCTCGGCCCTCGCCAAACGTATCAATGACGCCAATGTGCTGCTGGTCGCCGCCACCGCGCATTGTGTGGAACTGATCGCGAACGGTCTTCGAACCGACTTTAGCAAATACAAGCCCATCCTTGCGCCTGTCATGATTGAAAAGCTCAAAGAACGAAAACCAGCCGTCCTGGAACAGCTCACCCACGGCCTCCATGCCGTCTTTGCGACCGTTCCCTTGTCGGAACTCGTCGACGATGTCACTGTCGCTTCAAAACACAAGAATCCTCAAGTCAGAGCCGAATGCTTCAAATTGCTCTCACGACGACTCAGAGAAGTGAAAGAAATGCCTGCCAAAACAGAGATCAAAGCCTTTGCAGACATGTTTAAAAAATTGTTGGACGATAGCGATGCCCATGCCCGTGACGCCGGTGCAGAAGGCTTGGGCACCCTCATGAAACTCATCGGTGAAAAACCCATGCTCCTCTTGACCGAAGGATTAGATGATATCAAAATGAAAAAGATCAAGGAAGTATGCGACCATGTTACGGTCAAAGCGACCTCGGCGAAAAAACCTGCACGACCCCCATCGAAACCAAAAGCACCGCTCAAGTCGGCGGCCCCCGCGCAGAAGAAAAAGGTGCCTGCTGCACCTCTCAAAAAACCAACCTCATCAGCACCCGCTCCAGCAGTAGCAGCAGCAGCAGACCCTATGGCCATCGATCGATCGATCGATCCGCCCCACCTCTCCTCACCACCGAAAAGAAAACCACCCAGCAAATGGGCAGGCGCGGGTCATTTAAAAAAACCCGCTCTTTCTTCAGCGGCCAAAACGAGACCTTTCCCGCCCTCCGCCGTGCCTTCTGCAGCAACACACAAAGCAGCTCCGACGACGACAGAAGAAGAAGAAGAGAACGAAGAAGAAGAAGAAGAAGAAAACGACGACATGGACTTTGAAATGGACCCTTACGATTTAGCAGATCCAAAAGACATTACCGAAAAATTACCTTCCAACGTTTACGCATTACTCGTCTCGAAAAAATGGCAGGAACGAAAAGAGGCCTTGGAAGCCATCGCAGAACAAGCCAAAACACCCAAGATACTGGACATTGATTATACTGAACTGATGACAGCGCTTGCACAACGTATCAATGATGCCAACGTCCTGTTGGTCGCGACGGCCGCTCAGTGTATTCAGTCCATCGCCACTGGCTTACGCGCCGACTTTGCCAAATACAAGCCTCTCGTAGCCCCCGCCATGATTGAAAAGCTCAAAGAACGAAAACCAGCTGTGCTAGAACAGCTCACCAACGGCCTCAACGCCGTCTTTGCTACCGTTCCCTTGTCGGACCTCGTGGAAGATGTGACAGCAGCCTCGCACCATAAGAATCCTCAAGTACGCGCTGAAATCTTTAAACTGATCTCACGACGACTCAGAGAAGTGAAAGAAATGCCTGCCAAAACAGAGATCAAAGTGTTTGCCGACATGCTGAAAAAGCTCTTGGACGATAGCGATGCCCATGCGCGAGATGCTGCCGCAGAAGGCTTGGGTACCCTCATGAAACTCATCGGTGAAAAACCCATGCTCCTCTTTACCGAAGGCTTGGACGATATCAAAATGAAAAAAATCAAGGATGTGTGTGACAAGGTCACTGTCAAAGCAAGGCCTGCCACGAAAAAGGCAAAACCCACACCCACACCCACACCCACACCCACACCCGCACGTGCACGTGCACCTGCTTCAGCTTCCCCCTCCTCACGCGCACCTGCAAAGACCCTCACGTCCCCCGCCCTGAAAAAGAAGGTCCCCTCCTCCATGGCCTCCAAATCAACAGCACCACCACCCTCTAAACCACGTCCAGCGTCAGCTGATGTCGATCCTATGAAATCGACCGCCACCACCACCACCACCACCACTACCACCACCCTCCCGCATCGGATGAAAGCAACCACCCCTTCTTTATCCAAAAAAAGAACCCTTCCTTCTTCTTCTTCTGCAGCTTCCACTACCTCTCCAGCAAGATCACAAGCAGGCACAACAGCAGACACGTCCACCGCTGCTTCTCCCCCCATCCTCACGCATGATCCTCGTGCCAAGCTCATGCGCGCCAAGAAAGAAATTCGATGGCAATTTGATCTGCCCCCGCCCGAATTCGTGGACCGCTTACACTCTCTCTTTGACGCTCATTTCAGTCGTGACCTCACCTCTTTGTTGTTCAGCAAGAGTCAGTACGCTGAAAAGGATCGTTTGAACGGCCTCACGCAGCTCAACGCGTGTCTCGAGGCCCCGGATCTCTGTGACGCCAAATACGGTCTCGACCCAGGTGAGATCCGACAACGCTTTTTAGCCAATGCCGATTTGATCTTTAAATACTTGACCCTACGCTTCTATGACACCAACACCAGCATGCTCATCCAATGTCTCGACATGACCCAGCACCTGGTCACGCTGATGGAGCAAGAAAGCTGTCCCTTGTCTGAATATGAAGCCGCTTCTTTCCTGCCCTTCCTCATCCATAAAGTAGGCGACCCAAAAGAAGTGATGCGTAAACGTATCCGTCACATTCTCCACGCCATCTGCAACATCTATCCCCCTCCCAAATTGTTCAACTACCTGTTGGATTCAACAGCGAGTTCTAAAAATGCCAAAGCACGCGCTGAATGCTTGGAACAAGTCGGCAGCTTGATTCAAACCCATGGTATGTCTGTCATGCTGCCCCAGAAAGCCTTACCAGCTGTCGCCACCCACATTGGCGATAAAGATGCAGGTGTCCGCAATGCCGCCTTGGCTGCAATTGCTCAAGCCTATATCTTGATGGGGGATCCTGTCATGAAATACATGACCCAACTGGGTGCGAAAGAAAAGAGCATGTTGGAAGAGCGATTAAAGGTACGTGAGAGTGAGGAGGAGTGGTCTACCTTTTTCATTTTTTTAACCACCCCACACACACGTTTTATCTCTGTAGCGTACAAAACCATCGGCCAGTGTATTGGCACAACAAGAAAAAGAACAGCGTGCTAAACAAGAAGCAGAAGAAATGGAGGTGGATCCCCTTCCCTCCCTCCCTCCATTACCACGCAAGCCTGGTAGTAGTGGTAAAGCACGTAGCGGTATTGCGACCCCCAAACGCGTGAGTCAGCCTTATGTACATAGCCATCACACTATACCCGACTCTGACCCCATGGAAGACATGGCCGATGATCATGGACGTCGTTTACCTGACCCACCCCTTTCTTCTTCACGTCATGCACCCCCCATGCGTTACCAGCCATTGCCTCCATCAAATTTATATCAACAACAACAACCACAACCACAACAACCACAACAACAGCAGCAGTCCATGCCTACCACTTATGATAGTCAACGGGATTACCTCGATTACTTGATTCCTCAAATCACCAGTAGCGATGCTCCCTCCAGTATAGAAGCACTGAAAAACTTGGATAAAATGCTGCTGAGCCATCCAGACCTTATTCAACAGGAAATCTCGCGTTTAATCATGGCCATTGCCCTCCAAATTCGTTTAGCCTATTCCAATATGGATAGCCGTCAACCCATGTCGGTTCGTTTATGCAAACATTTGGTCAACGCCCTTGTTTTATTGTTTTCCAACAAAGCTGTGGCTCAGTCCATTCCTCATGAAGCATTGCATAATTTACTCAACGAATTGGCTTTCCGTTTACTAGATCAAAATATGCTTTCTGTAGAATCCGGCGGACAATTATCCAAAGCCCTCAATGTCGCCATGGTAAAAATTCTGGAAAACAGCTCACGCAATGTCACTTTAAGGTAACCCCACGCACGACCCCCCCCCCCCTCCCCGCAGAGAGACCGTCCACTCATCGCAAAAACATTTATTCTCATAGTGCACTGTTGACCATTTTAAATGATGCTTCTTCGAAACTACGACCCCATGATCAGCCTAATTCGCTTCAAACGAAATACACAGAATTGATTATGAAATGTTTATGGAAGTTGGCCAAAACCATCCAAGACAGTCTCAGAACCAACAGTTTAAATCCAGACCATCTTTTGTTTGAGATTAATGAATTTTTCATTACTACCCCACCTGCCGAATGGAAACGTAGAGCAGCCGACAATGTCCCGCTCGGTGAAATGCCGTTACGAACAGTAAAGACCCTCTTGTTAGAACTCGTCAATGGATTGGGTCCCAACATTTTTCAGCATTTGTCCTTGATCTCAGAGCCACAAAAGAGCAGCGTGTATCCTTATCTCCATCACATGTTGGAAGCCTGTCGAAGAAAAGGGGCCTCGACACACCCATCGACAGAATCCTCTTTATCGCCCATGCAACCACCACCCCCCTCCTCCCCTCAGCAGCAACCACCACCACCACAACAGCACGCTTCTCCTGATCATCACTACTTGTCCCATTCTCGACATGCATCGATGGATCGCCCTTCCTCCATGTCCCCTTATCCATCCGAAACACTGCATCGATCCCCTTCCTTGGCTTCCCATCACTCATCCACCGTCGAAGGCGAACCTCCTTCCGATGGACTCTATGATACCAAGTACGCATCCCCTGTGCACTCACATCCAGCTGTACAACCAATGCAAATAGACACACCACCTACCCACCATCAAAAGAGTGCCTATCCATCCGAATATGAGCTCAATCTGATGTTGACCAAGATTTTTAGAAAGATTGGTGATCGTGAATTAACCAAACAGGTACGAAAACATAAAACGAGGGGAAAAGGCAGTAAACCATGAGGGTCTTTTCATCTCCTAAACCTTTCTTTTTTGACAGGGTGTCATTGAACTTTATGAGTTTCAAAAGAAATACCCCAACGCCGAATCACGCGTCAAAGTGTTTTTGAATCAAACAACGCCCTTTTTCAAAAGCTATATACAACGATGTCTATCCAACTTGGAAGCCGAGGATGAAGAACTACACGCCGCCGCGGCTTCAGAAGCTTCAGCCGCAGTGGCTTCAGCCGCAGCCAATGTATCACGCTTTACGGCGGAACGACATTCACAGATCTTCACGGTCACAACCACTTCATCCTCTTCGAAACGTTCTGCTACGGCCACCAGTCCTTCCTCCTGGGAACAAGAGCAACAGCCACAGTCACCATCACCTATGGAAAGACATGGGATGGAGGATCCACCCGTGCGACCCTCGTCTATCTCTCATCCACAACAGCTTTTACAAAAAAGACTGGATTCACGCGCTTCAGGTACAACCAAAAAGAGACGTTTAGCCATGTGATGTTTGAACCGCAACTCATTTTCTCTTTATTCTTTCTTTTCAACCCCCCTTCCACGCTTTTTTGATACCCTTGACCCGCAGATGATACAGCAGAAATCAAATTAAGATTACTAAGGTTACAACAGAAATTCGGTTATAGAACAGAGGTAAACCCTCTCATTTATTATTTTTTTTTGTTTGTGAAAATTGGCTTTTAAAAAATGAAAGGGGACCGATCCTTTGGATTTTTTGTACCTAATTGACATGCGGGAAACTCTCTTTTTTTCTTTTTTTAGGTTGAGGAAGGTACCACGTCTGTCAATGCTGGTTTAACGACTACTTCAAACACTGTATCACAAGCACAAGACGCGTCACTGGTTCAAGCAGCTTCAACAAGACAACCGAGCCTGTTTCAGGTAAAATAAGAAAAGAGCTGTGCAAAGCTGTTTTGCTCTTTCTATTAAACTTTTTTTCTTCGAATCTTCTAAAAAGGATAACTATCAAGGTTCATTAAAGACAGAAACCGATAGACAACAGGCGCTTAAGGATAAAATAGCTAAAATGAAGCAGGTCATCCATTCTGCTGCTTCCTCTTCAGATAGGCAATAAAAAGCATGAAACACCTTGATTGTGTTGTATATATCTCTATCTATCTATAAAATTGGCAAGGTGACAGGCGCTTTTTTAGCATCAAAATAGGCAATAGGGATGTATGCACGGATCTATTCCCATGACAGTTTTTGAGTGACAGAAAAATCTTGTTTTTTCTTTTTTCACGTTGGTACGCAAAAAAGTGTGAACCCTGAGTTTACAACCCGAGAATACGTCCATACATGTTTATTTGTAGTGTAAAATACATGAACCTGAACGATGATGACCGGTGCAGGTGGGTGTTTCAGAATGTCCACCAAAAAATGGGTGTTAATGTACAAAAGCGGCATAAAGCGGCGCTCATCGTACCTATCATCATACACACTCACACATTGTCTCTCATTTTGAGTTTTTGACTAAAGCAAAAGAGATCGACCTAGAAGCTACATGTTAAACAGCTCCGAACGAAAAAAACTGATACTTTTGTTGACCCATTGAAAAAGACTATGTATAAAGGATGAGGTTTCTAATACAATAAGCTTTCCTCTTCTTTTTTCCCTTTCTGTTCAACTCTATTTATTTACCTGTCAAAAAGTGAATATGAAGGTCTCATTCATTGGGCTTGCTGCCATTGCTTTAGGTGCTCAATATGCTTTCGCTTCCGCACCCTGTGCTTGTAACCCTTCCGATACCTTGTGTCTTACCAAGTGTAGTAAGTAATAGCATTGCTAATCTTGTTGGTGTGTCTGTGATTGGATGGTGTGTTTCATTTATGACGGGCATAAGCGTACTTATTCACTTTTTACAAACCCCCCTTCCGCCCACTTTTTCCTTTGTAGTGATGTGTGTCAAGTCATGTAGCTCCACTGATTTGAATTGTTATAACGGCTGTCTCCATCAAGTTGACTCGCAAAGTTCTTCTTCATCAGAAACCCCTTCTGCTACCTCTTCAGCTACGCCTAGCCCTACGGATGCTGCTTCTAGCTCTGCTCAGCCCACGAGTGCTCCTGCCTCTACTGACAGTGCTGTCACTTCTTCTCAAATGTCTACTCATGCTACCAGCTCTCACTCCTCCAGGAGGGTCGTTACCGTGACCACAACTATCACTCCTTCAAAGAATCCTTCTGTCCAACCTACTTCCTCAAGTATCACTCCCCCCGTCGCTCCTTCTTCATCTGCTCCTGCTTCTGCTGCTCCCACTACCACTGATGCTGCTCCTTCCTCATCTGCACCTGCTGATCCCAACGCTTCATCTCCTGCTCCTAGCAGCACTACTCCTGGTGGCATTGTTCCTGTTCCTGTTCCTACTGGCAGTGCCTCCTCCTCTGCTCCAATCGAAAGTGCTCAACCTACTGAAAGTGCTCAACCTACGGATCCTAATCAGTCTTCTAGCGCCCAGCCCACTGAAAGTGTTCAGCCTACTGACTCTAATCAACCTTCTAGTGCTCAACCTACCGATCCTAATCAACCTTCTAGTGCTCAACCCACTGAAAGTGCTCAACCCACTGAAAGTGTTCAACCCACCGATTCCCAACCTTCCAATTCTGCACAACCTACTAACTCAGATAATAATAGAGAAATTCAATCTTCTACTCAACAACCTACAGACAGTGCCTCTCAAACAAGTTCTGCACAAACCACTGAAACCACTTCTACCACTGTTGCTTCTCAGCCTACTGAATCAGCTTCTACTCAACAACCTACAGACAGTGCCTCTCAAACAAGTTCTGCACAAACGACTGAAACCACTTCTACCACTGTTGCTTCTCAGCCTACTGAATCAGCTTCTGCTACTCCTGCACCTGATAACAACAACCAAGGCAATAATGGCAACCCTAATAATAATGGCAATCAAGATAACAACGGCAACCCAGACAAGAATGGCAACCCAGACAATAATGGCAACCAAGACAATAACGGCAACCAAAACAATGATCAAAATGCTGCCAATTTTAAGGCACCTGCTTTAGGTTTCACTTTGCTGTGTGTTGCTCTCACTGCCTTCTACTTATAATACAATCTTCACTTAAATCGCAAACCCCTATTTTTTATTTTATTCTAAACAGTAACTATATATACTAATCTAATCCATGATTGATAACTATTATGTTTTCATAGCATATCTCTTTTTTTTTTTTTTTTCCTTTATAAATAAATACATCATGATTTGTAAAATTTATTCTAACGCCTTCTTTGGCCCTTTTTTTTTTATTTGTTACCGAGGAAAAGAAGGCCCTCGTCTTCCAGTGGTTTGGTCGTTAAACGTGCTCCGGGTGGACCGGGTTGAGTTATGTTTGCTTCCCTATCATCAGTTGGAGATGACATTTTCTATATATAAAAAAAGCAACGTGTATTATACTGTTTACTTATTTAATAGTAAAACACGATGACAATGAAACGCAATATTAAATTAGGTACATTGTTCGTTCAGCGGTTTATGAATCCTATATTCAAGTCGTCATACGTTTTTCAACAATGAGTCTAATTTAGAAACCAGTCTGAGTTGTTTAATTCAATACGTTAAACAGAATTCTTTTATTGTATTTGAAACCCAATGAGCACCAAAAATGGCCCGAGGCAGATCCGACTGTTTATAAAAGTATCTAAAAAGCCCTTTAAGATCAAGGGTAAAAACGAGTGTGTCACAAGGTTGAGTGATGAGAAGGAGACATCCATTGGAGCAGTAAAGATCCTAGAGCAACATCCAAGGGTGGGGGTTCTTTGACGTGGAATAGATAGTCTAGCTCATATAGTATGTAGCAGAGGATCGGCCATTGGTGTTCCCATTGATGTTTTATCGTAGGTTGTCGAGGCGGGTAGTTAGGTAGCTGATTTAGAAGATGCGAAAGGGGGATCATCTATTTGCTGTGGTTGCTACAAACGCGAGTGCATATTCAGGCATTGGATTGAGTGGGTCTTTGTGAACAATGCTGAGGGGTGCAGGATGCAGTAGGTGGTGTTACCACTAGGTAACCAACCAAGCCGCCAACGAAGACATCGTCTTCTTTCTTCTCTTGTCTTGGGAGCCATAGTATGGGATCTAAACTTACTGTTGGGCGACAGACTGATATGAGCTTAGAGTTTGTTGGGGGCGCTTTGCATTGCTTGTAGTGATTCTGTACAAAAGTCTTTCAGGGACTGTTTGAGATATTTCTGATCCATCGTCGGGGCGTTTTCCTTGGTTCTTTGCCAGAGAGGTGTACGAGAGAGCTGATTCCAGATAGAAGAGCTTTTTGGTTGTTGTACATACGGCAGCAATAGGCACAGTAGGGCATCATCTGGGAGTGTTTGTGATCGTAACAGGAATTTAGCCTGGAGAGCGTAGGCTCTTTCTCGCATTGAGGGTAAGTTGGCTAAGGGACGCATTATCTTGACAGAGGATCGAAGTGACCTACCAAATATCCTGCGAATGCATTTGTTCTGTACGTTGTCCAGTTTCATATAATTTGTCCTGTTCAGTTTGCTTATCGCCAAGCCGTATTCCAGTGGGGTGCGCACAAATCAGGTGTAGAAGCTGTGGTATTTCCATACCTCCTATAATATATAAAGACAAATTAGACACACTTTCAAGCATTTGACTTGTTATTAAGATCATAGAATCATAATAACACCTGTACACGTCACTTTGTATTCTAAAGACATGCGTATATTTAATGCTGCATTCTTACTGGATGATAATTTCAGGAACGAGTATTTAACTCCTTTTTTTTGTTTTTATTTTTTTTTTTTCTCTCTTCCTTCTTTCTTTTGTTGTCAAATACAAACATTCAGTTTGCCATGAACGCTCCCCTCTTTGATTTTCAGTGTACAATAAAAGGACTGAAGGTGGGATGGATCCACCTTCAGTCTTTTTCAATTATTGAGTCGCGTTCACTAAGCATAAAACAACCACAAATATCACATCTACATCATTCAAATTGGAAACTTTAGAAGAATCTTTCTCAACAAGAATTTACATCGATGAATATGCTCTCAACAAAGCCATGAAGTTAGCAGAGAATAAAGATGCCAAAGCTGTGACAAATTATAATATTTTAGATCAGTTAAGACAGGTGGGCACACATTTTGAGTCGCCTTCAACATATTATTGTGTTGTGCGTCTGGTTTTGTAACTAGAATGCATCAGTGCCAACCATACTCTATATTTACGTTATCAAACTTTGACCGTGGTCGATGTCCTTCTGCCGAAATATTCTCAAGTATCGCTGATAATGTTTTGCAATCAGGTGACAAAGGAAGATTGAGTAAGAATGTAGTAGAAAATGGTTTGTCAAGTGGCAATAAAGAAATCGAAAAAGTCATCAGCGAAATTCTCAAGCTTTATGGTGATAAACAACAGTCTCTAAGCATCATTGGAGATACTGGATTGAATCCTCTTTTAGAAAAGTTGGCTGTTCTTCACCAACCTTACATCAATTCAGCAAACGATTCATTGGCAACAGCTTTTAACGATTTATTTCAATTTTTCAAAAAGTAAAAATACAGGTGTAGACTCATGAAAATTGTATAAAGTTAAATTCATATCACATATGCAATGAGGGTTAATTGTTGTTGAACCTTAAAATAAATGAATATCGTTTTCAAAAACTAGAGCTGCTGTGGAGAAACTGGGGGTTCTCACTAAAAAAATAAACAGTTATAAAATGGAATAAACTGAAAGTACTCTTGGGGAATTTATTCCAGTATAAAGAAATTATCTTTTCCATATCTACAATTATATGGGCTTTATACACATGTGGTGCTTTAAGGTTTTAGAAAGGTTTTAGATGGAAAGACTTGTATAGAATACGTTGAGACTGTTTTGTAGTGTTTATTGGTCTTTTTTTAGTTTAAAAGGTCAAGGAGGAGTCTATCTATATTACATGTACGATTGATAATAATATGTATGATCTTGAATAAATTTAATTTTAGTTTAAGAAGTGCAATATGCTCCAAAGACAAATGTAAAGCGTGTAATGATTTCTATCTGTAGAATTCTTTGTTCCACTTATTAACTTTATCTTTTATTAAGTGTTAATATGCTCAGATCACACAATACAAGTTCGCTATTCTAACTCATTATACGGTATTACATCTGTCCAGCAGAGTCACATGTAGTCTCACAACGTATTTATATCATTCATCAATCTTACATTCAGTTACACATTTTGAAGCTCAATTGATTTTACATTGCTTTTATCATAAATTGCATTGCCTTACCCCTAATATAGTCGGTGGGACATTATATTTGTAAGGCTAAGCTATTTACAATATGTTGATTTCAACACAGCTGCTCAAACACTGATCGTGTGGATTTTGTTTGTTTGGGTGGCCTTCCTTGGTTTGTCGTTTTGATGATTATAGAGTGCTTTGATTTATAATGGTCTCTATATTTGCGTTTATTGTAAAAATTATGATCATTGCAAATGTGACATCGTGTTAAAAATATAGGGACAGTCATTTTGAATTTTAAAAGGAAAAAAAAAATGTCCAATAAAAACTTGAAATTGTCTGAATTTTTTTTGTAAATGTCTGAAATAAAAATGGAAATCGTCCTAAAGAAAAGAGTACGTCAAATACTGTATTTCGAAAGCTTATTCCTACTGGGTCCTATTTTTACAATCTATTATGAAACATGAACGTTTAAGATAAGGGTCAATTTTTGGGGTAAAAGGAAAGTAAAACAAGGTTGATCTATGCCATATTCCATTGCAAGGAAAAAAGTAAAGATAAAGCTAAAAAGAGCTCAGAAGTGCTTAGTACAGCTTGACTAAGGATGAATCAAGTACTTGGTGTATTATAACACAATCTACCCAACCTGCAGTTTTTGTTTAATTATTTTTCTTTAAAAAAAATGACTATCGAATAGAGTAACCAATGTGGAATCTGTTTATGGGAAATATATGGCATGGATGTGATTGGTCAACCACGTATTCTAGACAATGAAGTGGGTCCCATTTCTTTTTTCTCGTCGGCGAGAATTCAAATGATGGATTTTTTGATGACTGTTAAGCATTCATGAATGAATTGTTTTGGGTGGCATTTTGTTCTGCAAGAGAGACGCGTTGATGGCTTCTTTTCTAACTACAAGTCTGTGCTACAGTAGTCCCATCTTCACCTGCCAAATGAAGATCCGGTGGCATGAAAATCTTTTGCAGACTATAAAAGGTACTAACAACCATCACCAAAATACCAAAGCACATGCATAGCCAATGTGGAATCTTTCCCTTTTCAAATAAGGACCCGCCAGCTAATTTTAAATAGCACAAGGGTGGTAGAACAAATGCCAATACTGTCGCAGAAAAAGCACCTGTCAATTCTAATACAATACCAAGATTACACGTCAATAAGGATATAGTCAATGTTATCAGAATCAATGCTGTAGTGATAAGGAAATGCCGGGTTTTGTCAAACGGTGAATTGGGCCAGTAAAATGTTTCCAACACCTTGTAGGAGACAATAGTAGAGGGGTCAAAGGAACGAATGGTTAGTAATATGGATAACCAAATGAGAGTCTCAAGACATGCGTTTTAAATACCTCTCTGCATACAAAGGCTTCCAAAGGAATCGTTGTAAACATATTTAAACCAAAAGCCAATCTGGCAATGTTGATGAGAAAGTTATCCGAAGGAAAATTGTTCAAAATATTGCCTATACATAGAGCGCATCGTCAAAAGGATTTCAAAGTAGTGAGCTCTTCAACATCCTTCTTTGATTCTAACAGACATAGTTGTGAATATTACCGGCTGTTTTGTCTGTAAATATCACGTATCCGAATACTGCTAATGCAAAGCACGCAAAGAAAGCGATGGCCATGCTCCAATGAGTAACAATAGCAAAACGGTTGAGCGAAGGTTGTTTCAATGATCCAAATATCAAAAAGCTATTATGATGACAAACAAATGCTTTAAGTTTTTGTTAATCCATCTTGATTATTAGCCGCGTTATTATTATCCCCTTTTTTCAGAATAGAATGCTCATACCAAAACTAATGACTGCAATGGCTTGGAATACTTCGTTGTGTACCACATTAAACATCAAATCGCTCGAACCCCGGATTTCTAAGGAAGTTCTAGGCCCTTCAATAGCAACGCCAATAATAATGACGATGATAGCGATCAAAGCCAACGCGCTTGTTTTTGCCAGTTTTGAGATATCTCTGTACAATGACAGTGGATACGATACGACTAATGTAAAGAATGAAATACAGAGTTTTCTGTCGCCAAATATCCACAAAACAGGTGTTTGAACAATGCTCGGGTATAATGATCGAATGACATGCGGAATAGTATCACCTAATGTTGTCGCAGTGATTAACTTCATTTTATCAGTTCATCATTTTTGCCAATTTAGGCCTACACGATGACTTTCTTCTCTGATCAGGTATAAGTCATAGTCTTTAAAAAAGAGTCTTACCTATAATAACACAATAAGCACACATACCTAAGAGTTGAATGAGGCAAAGGCCGCTTTCCCTTTTAATATCGTAGGCACTTAGAAAGGAATGATGCTTGCAAAGTTACCTCCAAAAGCAAAGGCAAACTGAAATATAGATATTGCAATGAGTCCAGGTCGGCCGAATGAGAATTCCATTAAATCTTGATACGTTGATCGGCCTGCCAACTTTCCATTGAAAACTAATAATCGCACAGTCCAGTCTAAGAACGATAGAGTCATGCCAATCGCATAAAGTGTCAATAGGAATTATCTTCTTTCCCAATCACGGCTAAAAAGAAAAAAACCACAGTCTTTTTCTGCTTCTCTTCCTCCTACCTACTATCACAGTGATAACAACTAAAAATACTATGCCTGTCCAAAAACCCTGTTAGATCAGTCATAGAACTACATTGTAAGTTCTCTGTTTCTATGCAACATTAATTTTTTTGTTTGATTGTCTTACAGCCTCTTTAAATGCAAATGGTAAGCCAATAATGCCTGCTCCGATGATACTGTTTGCCATATTGAGCTATAACAGGAATAAAATAAAAACCAGCGGCATAAATATTACAGCATGTGTTGGTTAAAATAAAAAAAAAAAAAGAAAGCTGTCTTCCATATTAAAGTGTCCAGAAACGGACAAACTAAAAGAAGGGGACATCGAATAAAGTGTTACATACAAAGCTCGAGAAAATTGTTCCACCGTCAGAAGGTAGCTTGTATGATTTTTGCTCTATCGTGTCTGATTCTTCATCACTGTTATAACAGTAGCTATTTTGATCTTCATCAATATCTCTTCGTCCTAATTGCTGTAGTAATGGCTCTTCTTGGGTATCATTGAAATCGTTATCCTCAAATTCAAATTCGTTATAATTCGGCGGCAAAATACGTTGCTCATTAGTTATTTGTTGTTCATAAATCTCTTGCTGCTGCTGTAGATTGTGAGCGTCTAGCTCTCTCTGAGAGTTAATACCATGATGATATACTGAGTGTGTCATAACGTTTTTGATATTGGCATCAAACAAAAGGGGACGGATGATAGTGGAAGGTTCTTTCTTTTTTCTCCTTTTGTATACAAAAAAATACTTCAAAAAGAAGAAGAAATAAGAAAGAAGAACGTCTGTATTGTGGTGAAATTTATTTAACAACATCAGGAGTCTAGAAAGAATGAGTCTAAACTCTGCAAGAGTGATACAAAAGGAAACAAAGCACGACAAGAAGCACAGAAATCTTTCTTTTATTTCGGTTTTTAAGACAGACACTTACAAATATGCATGTACTGATCGCAATAATAAACATATGCTCTAAGAGGAAGGGTATGCGTTGGTTTTGCTTTATTCTATTAAAAGAAGATGATTCAGATAAATACTGACGAATGACGAAAAGAAGACTACAGACTTATGGGCACTGGAAGAAAGAGATAGGTGATACATTTGATACAGTATGCCAAACAATACCAGCTATATAATAAACAATTCTAAATGTGATACTGAGACTTTGTCTAGGCACAGGCGAGGCGAGGTCCTGGTTAATAACCGAACATGCACCCAAAAGAGTCTTGAGAGCTTGGTTATCTGCAGAACGGGTAAAGTTGATGTAAATAGGTATGCTGACCACTTGGTCTATGGATCGTGGCTTCAACATAAGGTGCCCTGAATTGCCTGTGCCGAACGTCTCCCCTGAATTATCTTCAATCACGCTGACAGCAAAATTTTGTATGTTGGTAGGTATCCAATTATCAGAGTTGAGCACAGTGAAGTTCACGCTCCAGATCGCTTCCATGGAAGTGGAGGTATAATGTGCTGTTGTACCGTCTGCCAACCCTGCTTCCAGGAACTGCAACGTTGGATCTCTGGGCCAGACAAAATACCACAATACAGCCACTACCGCCACAAATGCAAATGCGATGAATACCAGTTTTCTACCGCTTATACCTAGCTTTATCCACCATGGTTTTTTTTTCTTTTTCACAGGTATAATGTCAAAATCTGTATCGCTTAATTCTTTGCCGTCTTCTTTGCCCATGCCATTCCCGGTATTTGGATAGTAGCTTTCATCCAACATGTCCATCACTATATTATCCTGAAGCATTGATCCTACAGGACCTCTGTTCGCTGCTTGTTGGCTATCATCCTGTAAATATACCGGTCCATGATTAGAATAGGGATGGTTTGAGTAAGGCAAATAGGAATTGGCTCGCTTTTCCTCCTCTACTGGTTGTTGTTGTTGTTGTTGCTGCTGCTGCTGCTGCTCAATGCCACGGTAGTTTAGCAGTTCCCTCTTTTTAAATCCGTTGTTGTCATGCTTATTCTTCTTTTTGAATCGTGGAGCAGCATATGGATCTTGCTGTTCAAATGTATCCATTTCCTCATACCCCAAAAGTGTATTGCTAGGTGCCGCAAGTCTGGCAGTACTACTTTCTGATGGCGACCTTGAGTGATAGAGTTGATGTTCAGAACTCAGGGTCGGCGAATCATATTCTGATATTGATACCGAAAGATAGAAAGGCATTGTGATTTTCTTTTAGCATAGGGTGATCGAAATACAAGCCTATCCATATCTTCCAATTTTCTTCTCTTAAAACTTAAATATATTGATTTACCTGGGCCTGGCGGAAGTTTTCTGTTACCTGCTCTGTATGGATCAGTCTTATATGTCTGAGTAGAATCTTGAGACATGTGTGATGTCACTGGCGTAATGCGAAGTTCGAATTACTCCAAAAAAAAAGACAAAAAAGTATAGAAAATGAGAAGAAGCGAGAAAAAGGGAAAACCAGGGCAGTACAACAATGAGCGACTTGGCAGAAAGATAAGTACAGAAACAACAACAATCAAAGGTGAGGAAACAGAAATTTAACCTTCTTCCAAATATAGCTCTTCTTCATTCGTACAGTATCCACAGTGTCACACGTTGAACAAACCTGTTTCTGTCATTATGCTGGGCAACTTCTTCTTCCTCTTCTTTGGTCTCAAAATAAGCGAGGTGAAGAAGGATAGAGTAAAATAAAAGACGTACAATGCTAGATACAATATCGTAATGGTTTTTTTATTCGTTATATCTGATGCATTCAAAGTGTACTTTATCCATCATAAATAATTGGGTCAGTAACCACTATCAAAGACATAAACAAATACAACAATTTGTGCCTAGTTTCTTCAAATATGAAAACCTTCGTTGAAAGAATAGCCTCTTGTGCAAATTGGAGAGTTGAGCTAGCAGAAGAAGTATTCAGGAACGAAACTGATCGGTCTTTGAAAAGCCACAGAAAAATCACCATAATAGAAAAATACCATTTTGCCTCCCCCCTTAAACTTCAAGTTCGTTATACATATGCTCAGGTCAGCGAAACAACGTTGTATACCAATCGTCCTTTGTGCAAATAGACAAATTTGTCACAATAAACCACATATACCCTTTAAAAGGATAACACCTTTACGCTATGCCAGTCAAGCAGCTGCTAGCATAGAAAAGCCAGCTTTAACTCCTATCTCAACCAGCGGAACACGGTCAGCAACAGAAGCTAATAGTAGCTTGAAAACAAAGATAATGCATTTTCTATACAATCATCAACAAAATCCTATTCCAACAACCGAAAAAAATATTGTCCTAACAAACTGTCCTCACTGTATTAAAGTGCGTAAGAACAGTTTTGCTGCGTATGTCGATCTTCAGAAAGGGACCTATAAATGTACAACTTGCAAATCGAAAGGATCCTTTAGTGAATTCTCAAGAACACTTTCAAAAAAGATAAAACTAGCAACGACAGAAAACAATTTTAGTATTTTACCTACAACCAGTCTTTTGTCCAAAACAAATTCGGAATTGTCAAGATCACCAGCGGATCTGGATCAGTTTGTGAAAACCCTCCATGAAAATGGAGAACTATTAGCACAGATTAACAAGCAACATCTGATACAGCAAGATACATTAAATGCTTATGGCGTAGGCGTGACTTTTGTAGATAATCAGCCTTATTTAACTTTTCCTCAAACCACCTTGACTTATGAAGACGAGGCATTCAAAACGTCTACCATAAGATTCAAATTATGCGACTTACAGAATCCAAAACAGTTAAAGGAAATCGATCCTCCAGCGACAAGCAAAGAAAGTAAGGCAGGCCTTTTTGGATATCATTTAGCATCATACAAAGATGATACTGTTGTTCTGGCACGAACAGAATTGGATGCCATGGCCGCGTACCAAACAACGGGCATTCCAGCAGTATCACTACCTACTAGCAACTATCAGCTACAAGAGTCTATTCTGCCTTTATTAGACCGTTTTAAACGTATTTACTTATGGCTCGATGACGATGTGGATGGGCAAATTGCCGCTGAACGATTCGCACGTAAAATAGGGGAGCATCGATGCATGATTGTCAATACACGACAGGGAGATCAACAAGGCCCTTTGAACGCACATGATGCGCTTATTCAAAATAGAGATTTGAAATCTATTCTAGAAAATGGTGTGAGGACTATCAAGCACGATCAGATTGTTGATTTCCATGACCTTCGTGAAGAGGTCTATAATGAAATTTTGCACCCTGAACAAACAAAAGGTGTTCAATGTAACGATATACCGCAGTTGAATGAAATCATAAAAGGCCATCGATCTGGGGAATTAACCATCCTGACAGGTCCCACAGGTGTGGGCAAAACGACCATTATCAGTCAGCTAAGCTTAGATTTTTGTAAATCTGGCGTACCAACGTTATGGGGATCATTTGAAATTATGAATAAGCGACTAGCAAAGAAGATGCTGTACCAATTTGCAGGAAAAGATTTGAGCTTACATCCAGAAGAGTTTGATAAAGTTGCGAATCAATTTGAGCAGGTAAAGAAGGGTTGATCACTGATATATAAGCACTTTGGAGGTAATGTTACTAAAGTCTCTCTCTCTCTCTTTTTTTTAAACTTTTTTTTCTTCTTTGGTCATAAAAACCAGTTACCGTTGTACTTTTTAAAGTTCTTCAGTAGTACAGCCATTAAGGATGTACTGAAAGCTTGTCAGCATGCTGTTAACGCGTACGATGTTCGTCATATTATTCTGGACAATCTACAATTTATGCTCTCGCAGCAACATATGAATGGAATGGATAAATGGGATTTACAAGACAATGCCATTGCAGAAATTAGAAACTTTGCTACACAACAAGATGTTCATGTTACTCTCGTGGTGCATCCCAGGAAAGATAATGGGAGTGGCGATGAATTAGACATCAATTCCATTTTCGGCAGTGCCAAAGTCACTCAGGAAGCTGATAACGTGATCATCCTCCAAAAATCGAAAACCAATGCAAGATCGATTGATATAAAAAAGAATCGATTCGATGGCACACTAGGTTCGATACCATACAAATTTGATAGAGAGACATACAAGGTAAAGCAGGTCGTTGAAAGTAATGTGTATGTACAATAGTACTGATGATCACTTTTTACTTGGTAGATTCGACAATTCACGGCAGAAGAACTGATGAAATTGAAGAAGGAACAATTCAAGTATGGAAGCACGTCTGTTGTCTATAGAAAGTAATTTTGTCTGAATGGCAAAGAATATACTAGCTACATATAAACGAGAAGTAATATAATTTCATGCCAAGGCTATTTGGTCTATTAAACACTCTCATTTTTTATATAAATAAAATAGAAAACTATACTTAGGTATAATAATATTTACAGTATTTTGGTAAAAACTTTTAGCAATTACTTTAATAAAGTATTCCTGAGGTCCTTCAGGCCAGATCCCTTGATTGAACCACCCATATTTTCGTAGTTTTTGATGTACTGAATTGCAGTAGAAATGTTGCCTTTTCTAAAGGCTGCACTGACCAAATACCAGCAAGTTCTCTCGTCCATCTTTATACCTTTTTTATCGAATGCTTGTAACAGTTTATCTGCCGCAATCAAATCACCATGGAACAAAGCTAAACCACGAATCATAATGTTGAGAGTTGATACATCAGGGCGTAATCCCTTTCGTTCAGTTGCTTCATGTAGAAGATTGAACACTTCGACTGGTATCTTGTCTCTAAGGTGTTCTGATTTATGATGATGAACGAAATAAAAATCAATCATCATGTTGTAGATAGTCATTGCGTCCAATTCTGTCTGCTCTGCGTCATTTTCGTTTGCTTCGTTATCTTGGATAGAGTGCGTTTGACTATTCCCTAGCAATGACTCAAACTTATTCAAGACCTCTTTTACATTTTGATAATTGTTAGATTTCAGAGTTCCATAAAAAGTAACTGCTTGGAGAACATTGCTATGCTTTCCTTGTTGTTTCAACTCATCGTATACACTGTTCACATGATCGATATCTATATGATGTTTATGTCGTAAAATACCATGGAACATAGTAGTGAAGCTGACCATATCAGGTTTTGGTAGAGCCTCGATACTGCTCATCATATCCAAAACTTGTTTTGCTAATTTTAGACTACCCTTTTCGCACAGAAATTTTAACAGCAAGTTGAATGCATAAATAGGCTGGCTTACTTTGTACGCTGACTGTAATATATCTGCTGCATTTTCTGGTATACCTTGCAATAAAGACGTTGGAAATGATTGCTTTTCTGACTCGGAGGTGGTTGTGGATACTGTCAAACGATCTATCAAATCGATAAGAACGGTTTCGTTTGGGTATTTAGCAAGTGCTTTGAATAACAAGCGATGGGTAACTCGATTGGGCTTCATCTGGTGTTCTTTCATAGTGTCTAACCAGAATGCCAGATGTTTCCAATTTTGCCGTTCAATATCGTGCTTTATAAATATATGAAAAGTTGCTTGTGTAGGTACGAACAGTTTGGTTAATAGTCCATCATAAATATCTTTCGGCAATAATGAATCTTTATGGCTGGTAAGCTTGGCGTCAATCATAATATTATACGATGCTGCATCTAGTGGTATATGCCGTTCTTGCATCAGCTGAAATATATGCTCCATGTGCTCGAATTCTCCTGACTTTTGTGTTGCATTCAAAGCTGCATTGTACAATGGCAAAGCATTACTATAGGCAGCGGAAGTGGAAGTTGTGGGGACCATGGACGCCCTTTCCGGTGACGATGTGGGTAGTATAGGTAAAGCTTGCAATATTATATTCAAATCCTTGCTTCTGATATATCTTGGTATAAGTATTTGATTCATTAAATCCAAGCGAAATTGCATATGCCTACTTGCGCTTTCTTTGAAAAATTGAGCAAGTGCGTCGTTAGGCCAATAACTGGCTGCTTTCAAAAAGATTGATCTGGATCGACGATATGTTTTACCCTTGTAGAGATAAACAAAAAAGATGTCGCATATTTCTTTCATGGGCAGTCGTGCTATTTCTGCATAGACAGTAGCTGGCTCAATAGGCTGACCTTCCAATAAGGGCTGCTGCTTTAAAAGGAGACGGCTAAAGTTCTTTCGTAAAATGGCTTTGTTAGGCGAATAATTGCTGCCTGGTGTTTTTTGACGTTTCTTTGGGGTTTTTGGTAGTCGAATAGGTGCGTTGATTCTCTGTTTGTGCTGAACTGTGTTCTTCAATGTCTGTTGGACATCAACCTTAGCGACAAAGGACATCGATCGCGCGATTTTCACCAAGGGTTGTGGCCAATGTGCATTTTGTACAAGCCATTGGTTAACTGATCTATTCACTAATAGGCTGTAATTTCTAGAACAAATACAAGCGCGAGTGGCCATTACTGCCCATAGGACCACTAACGTGAAAGTCTTTATAGGAAATCAAGGAGGTTTAATTCCGACTCTCTTCCTCTTACCCCAGGGTCGTGTCCTAACTTTTATTTTTGGAAAAATAAAATTGATAATCGCCCAATGAAATGCCCCCATTTTTGCCCACAACTTTTTCAAATATGGTAGGTACGAGTTAATAATACTTGAGAGGGTGAGTTAATCAAACTATAGATTTTGCAGGAGCTTTCTAGAGAAGTAAACAGATGATTTAATTTACGATCAAGTGCAAACCAACGCGGATAGAGCTGCCCATCTCGTTATCCATGATTCATACGAATCCGGTGAATCATTAGAATCTTGAAAAGCTTCTGGGTCTCTGAAAGCTAAACAGCCCTACGCGAGATGTTCTCCATTTCGTCGCGCCACCAAATGCTACTTCGGGTTCACGATCTCAAAAATTTGAATTTTGCTGACTGTTTCTGTACTATTATACCAAAGAAACAGCATAAGGGAAGTCTGTAGCTTTAGTATTTAGCTTAGACAAAGGCAAGACGCTCATAGAAAGTGAAGTAAAATTTGCTTGTGCAATGCGCCATGAAAACCTCTTCAGATGTCCTTTCAGTGCTTTTGCTTTTTTTTATGTTTAGTTTACTCAGGTAACTCATTTGTTCACAAGAATTCAGTATCTTACTAGAAGGAGCACTAATTCATTCTTTTTAAAGAACAACGGTGATTTCTTGAAAGAATATAGATGGCATAATTGGAAGGTTTTGCGTGGAGGTCGCAACCCAGAGAAAAGTTTTGAGTGGCGTTTCGCAATAGAAGACTGCAAAACAAGCGCTCTTAGATCAAACAATCCATACAACTAGACTGACCCATGGTGGACGCCATGCTGGTGCAGGGGAGGCTGAAGCTCTAGGTATGCCTATTGATCTGATCAAGCGTAGAGGAGGATGGAAGAATCGTCTTAGCAGCTGGGAGACTCGATACCTGGGAAAACTTCCATCGCAGTTCGCAAGAGGTATGGCTGACTTCTGGTATAAGCCTTTCGGATTAGCAAGAAACAGCGTATCACCACCAATTGAACTTCAGCGAATGATCTTCCCTTGGACTGAGTATTATTTTGGCGAGAACAACATTGAGTGGATGGCTGTATGTGAGCGAGAAATGAAAGAAATTGACGAGAACGAAGATGAGGAGGAGAACATGGCCAATGTAGAAATCAGAATTCATTGGAATTTGTTGATGAGGATGGAATCATGGTTTATCGAGAAAGTCGAAGAAAGGGAAAGCAACGAGCAGTTCAGAGCTGCTTAGGCACAGCAAAAAGCTGTTTTTTACGACTTTTGATCAGATGCATATCAAAGCAAAGAAAGACACATTTCACTTCCGTGACGCATCTTCATCTTTATATGTACCTAAGCGACCCAAGATTGCAAGCGAGAATATTCTTACCTTGTCTCTTATTGCAACCATTATCAATCGCATTGCAAGCCAACAAATTATTGATCGAGCGAGTTAAGTGTCTTTGAAACTATACCCAATTGCATACAGCACTCTAAAACAAGCCCTGGATGGCATCAGCTTAGACCCTATACTCTGGCTCCCCATGACTAGCGAAGAGCGTAGCCGCTGTATCTGACGGCGTTCGGGTTGGCTTCCTGGAGGCCACCGAACCTATTGCCTTAAACATCCCTCGTCATTACTTGAAAAGTTCCACGCTATCTCCTGTTTAAACATTCACCATCGCCTACGACTCCCCTCATCAGTCGAGTTGCTAGAGTAGCTTCGGTAGCTTTGGTAGCTTGAGTAGCTTGAGTAGCTTCGGTAGCTTCGGTAGCTTCGGTAGCTTGAGTAGTTTGAGTAGCTTGAGTTGGTAGCTTTGGTAGCTTTGGTAGCTTGAGTAGCTTGAGTAGCTTGAGTAGCTTCGGTAGCTTGAGTAGCTTCGGTAGCTTTGGTAGCTTTGGTAGCTTCGGTAGCTTCGGTAGCTTCGGTTGGGCTTTAGAAATTAATATTATGTAATAAAATCTTTGTTTAAACGTATTGGCGGTTAGGATTCTGTAAGTAACTTTGTCCAATTATATTTCTGCAGAACTTCCTAATTGCTTAAAGGCGGATTTGGTTTAATTTGTGACGTCTATTTCCATTTCCAGGAAGTAACAAATCTTATTACCCCAGCTATTCAGACAAGGAACCTTTTCTTTCCTTTTGTTAAAAAAGCTATCCATTACAAAGTATGTTCTTTCAAAGATCCTTCTTCACTAATACTTTACGCAATATACCCAATTTGATCAGTAATACTACAACTGCAACTACAACATCGACAGTAGCTTCTGTTTCCGCACGATCGAATAATCATTTGTTGTCTTCAAATATCCTGTCTAATACCAAGTGCGTATCATGAACATAAGACATAACAGCAATTGCTATCTATATAATGAATTATTCATTTTTTTATTACCTTCATGACAGTGCTTTAGGCGCGTTTCGTAGTCCTTTCAATCTTACACAAATGCGTTTTATCAATCGTGGCAATACCTATCAGCCCTCGCAACTTGTACGTAAAAGAAGGCATGGATTTTTGCACCGTCTCAGTACCAAAAATGGCAGACGTGTTCTTATGAGACGTCGTATGAAGAATAGAAAGAATTTATCACATTAATTATCAGATCCTTAACAAATTATACTTTAACAAAGGCCGAAAAACATAAACACACACTCGCACAACCCAAGCACACATACACCTCAAAACTTAAAATATTTATAGATAAACCGTGTTAAATTGTTACACCTCTTTCCAGCTTTATTGACGTACTTTGGACACTTGACGGCCGTGATAATGACTGCTGCATATTCATGACCGTATTTGTATGACTTATGGATTGTAAAACAATAGAACTTAAATCACCTATAGAAGCTTTTGTGGTAGCGGATAATAGTTGTTGCAAATGTTGACGAAATATTCGGCCTTTTTTGCCTTTGTAAATAGACATGAGTGGTTTCAGCAATAGTGATAAGGGCGGCAGTCCATATTCAGTAGTTTGCTGTTCAGACAAAAAGTAGAGATTTTCAGCATAGTTGAGGTATTCATTGATAATCTCTTCAGTTGGTTTGATCTTGTGTTTTCTGTATATCGATTGTTCAATTTCTTGTAAAAACAGAGGATCATTCATTACTGTACGAGAAATTACAAGTTAGAATATGATGCGACATGCTTCACCCCTGCTTAAACCTTTTTTTTATTTTTATTTACCTTTTCGGCCTATCATACAACCATCGACAAGTTGAAGGGCGTTTTGTATGTCATGAGTCGTCGTAAAGCCTCCATTAATTGTGATTATCAAATCCGGGAAAATTTTTGCTAATTCATAGACACGTTCATAGTTGAGAGGTGGAATACTTCGGTTTTGCTTTGGTGTTAGTCCTTTCAGAATACATTTTCTTGCGTGTACAATAAAGTGAATAGGCGGTTTTTTGTTGTTTGAAATCAAAGTCTTGACATAATCCACAAGGAAAGCCAAGTCCTCCTGGTCGTCAACACCGATTCTACACTTTACAGTGACGGGAATAGTGACGTTCGCCTTGTGCATTTCATTAAACATATCATTCATTATCGTAGGTGTCTTCATAAGAACAGCTCCAAATGAACCATGTTGTACGTTCGGGCTAGGGCATCCATTGTTGATATTCACTTCAGCATAACCTTGATCCTGTAAGATCTTGGTGGCCAGGGCCATGTTTTTTGGATCACTGCCACCCAGCTGAACTACGACATTACCTCTAGGCTTCCCAATGAAGCGTTCGAGATGTGGCTCATGCTTTAAAATGGCGTTGCTGTGAACCATTTCAGTGTAGTACGTGAATCGCTCCATTCCACTTATAATGTGAAGTAATTCTAAGAATGGCTTTGAACGTGAACTGTCAGTTCTCAAGGTTCCTCATTTGCTTCGCCATACTATTGGAGAAAAGGAACTTTTCTTACCGGTGATGTTATATCGACCATAGGTGCTACACTGATAGGTCTTTTTAGCCTGCTTTTATCAATTACGGTGCATAGTGTTCTTCGTAAATATGGGTATAGCAAGGTGTTTCTTGTAAGGTGGAAAGGCATTTCAATACAATTAAAGTTTCAACAGATCGAATGAAGCGGACAAACTACCCAGCGGTAATCAAAAAATTGTTAAGGTGTTCTGGGATATTGTACGAAATTCATGAACATCGACTACGGATAGGAGAAAGCAGGATTCGAATTACCGACAGTAGATGTCTTATCTAGCGTGTAGATTTTGTAAACTGTCTTCTCTATCCTTAAGCTGCGGAATTGGCAGCATCGTCTTCGCTACGACGATTTCTGTAATATGAGGAACTTTTTTCTATTTGTCCAAGCATTAATATGCCTTTTTTTTCATTGAGACATGAAATACGACGAACAGCTTCCCTCATCATAGCATTAAGGATAAAATTTAAAAATTCCAGGTTATACACAGAAACAGAACCACAGTATATCACAAACATCCTATAAATAAAGTCCATGCAAAGGAGATGGAAAATACGGAAAGAAAGATATGAGATATTGAATTACGTCCTTCTGGATATACAGAAACGTGCTGAAACCTTTACGACTGAGAATTGCAACATATTGTCCTTTAAACCTAGATTGCTTGTCAACTGCTGTCCAGGTTAATTTGTACCTGAATAAAAGACATGGTTGTTTTAGCCTATAACATCAATTTGGTTGCAATTTGTGTTGTTAAAAGAACAGCTCCGACTACCAATTTTTTTGTTATTTGTAAAAGGGCCATATTTTGGATTTTTGCTTCAAAGACCGCACAAAAACCATTTTATTGTAGTCGAATGCATGATATATATATAAGTGTCATATATGTTATTATAAGGAAAAACTCTTTTACTTGAACAACGACAAGAGAATCCTCGCAAATATCGCTAAAAATTGGTAAAGACCGCTGAGATTAACCTACCTCTTTAACGTGATTAACATTTGAAACCCCACACTAAGGTTTTGTTACACCAAGCTTATTTCCTAGCAGACAATAGCCATCAACAAATAAGTTTCTGTTACAAACCAGCACTGGCAGAGAGGAGTTCCTCAGAAAACGTCGATTTGCTCATTTTTCGTTCTTCTCCAGTAGTTTGTCTCATTGCTTTCCCCCATCTTAACAATAAACACAACGGAACGTCATGTCATCCAGTTCAGTTTCACATGTTGAAACTGTTGAAGGAAAACGTATTCTGTGTACTGCTGATGTCAGAGGTAATCCCTTCGAGGAATTATTCTCTCTTTCTCTTTTTCTTTGCTTATGTTCTTTTCACGGATACTGTACTTAAAGATTCAACTTAATTGCAATTAGGAAATATATCAGAATTAAATCGACTTGCACATGAATTAAACGCGGACTATATCATTCATACAGGAGATTTTGGTTTCTATGGTAAGTAAATAGGATGACTGAAATAACGGTGAGTATATTGTGTACGTGTTTGTGATTATACTCATATTAAAATAAAAAATGTTAGACAGATCTAGTTTGGAGAGGATGGGTGAAAGGCCTCTGAAGCATTGGATTCAGTATAGTACCTTCATTTCTGCCCAACAACGCCAACGCTTACTCTATAATTCCTCCTCTTTTGAGCACATGTGTCGGATGATAGAACAATCACCAACCACACTATTATCTGAATTCCCTGACTACTTGGAAGGAATCAAACAATTATCCGTGCCTGTTTACACTGTCTGGGGCGCGTGTGAGGACGTTGCTATTTTGGAAAAGTTCCGTCAGGGCGAGTATCATATACATAATCTCTATATATTAGATGAAGCATCCACTCATGTTTTGGAAGTGGAAGGCGTCTCCTTACGTTTATTTGGGTTGGGTGGAGCAGTTGTACAGCACAAATTATTTGATAATGGAGAAGGTATGGATACCATTGCCGGCGGTCTTGGCATGATGTGGACCACTGCTCTACAAATTGGTGAGCTCGTAGAACTAGCTGAAAGTGTTTATGACCCAACAGAAACAAGAATGTTAGTGACGCATGCTAGTCCCGGAAGAGAAGGACTTCTGGCTCAGTTGGCACTTACGCTTCAGGCAGACTTTACAATATCAGCAGGTTTGCATTTCCGGTACAATATTGCTTACAACGAGTTTGCCTGTCAGCCAGATCAAGACCACTTTAGACAAAGACTGTTGCAATCTCAACAACAATTTATGCAGTTATGGGACACGATTAAGGACACAGTAGAAGAATCAGTAGATGATCGTCAATATACCCTTCTTCGTCATGCTTTAAACGTAGTAAACCGTATACCGCCACCTTCGCCTGTAACAGCAGCAGAAATAGATGTAGCGCAAGAAAACTTGGATACGAAATTCTGGGAAAGGGACGAAATGGCTTTCAAAAATATGTGGAATTTCAACTTGCCCGACGCGGCTTATGGTTCACTTGTTTTCAATATATCCCAAGGTATCATGTCATCTGAAATCAAATCTTATGGCTTGAATTTCACTTATCGTAAGCAACAACAACAGAAACAACAGCAACAAGATGAACAGCAAAAGCAAGACATGTCTGTTAATACGCCATCCTCGTCACCAGCTTTATCTAAATTATCACCATCGAACCAGCAAACACAGAATCAATATCAACGAAAAAGACAGAGCATGAATATGATGCAGCAACATCAACGCAATTTATTCACCCTTTACGTAGGAGGGCTATCAAATACCACACTCGAAGAAGAAGACATTAGAGCATATTTTGGCTATGAAAATGTAAGTTAAACACACATAAGCTACATTTCGTCTGCTCATACATATAAATGAATAATTGTTTTATGCTTAGGTGGCTGGGGTGAAATTCCCTGTTGACCCTTCCACTCAACTACCAAAAGCACACTGTTACGTGGAATTCACAAGCCAACAAGCGCTTGAGCAAGCACTAACAAAAAATGGATCGATATTCAAGGATAACAGATTGATTATTAATCGTCCAAATACACAATACTCAGATATCCGAAGAAGCAGTAGTAATAATTCATTTCGAAGAGGACGCATGAGTTATCAACATGGACAACGTGATAGCCGTACTCTATATAATTAAGCCCAATCGATTGGTTCGTATATCTTAAACTATTACAATAAACAGCTGCACAATAACCTTATGACATATTCTTCCCCCCCCCCTTGCATTGTTACATATTGTGAGAAGGTTTCGTAATCTGATACCTTACATTTCACGTTTCAATTCAACAAGAGGCTTTATTGCTTACAATTCAAATACAGTATATAACGCATTCCAATGCAATGAAAACATAACAAAAGTTCACCCAATACTACTAGATAATCTACTTGGCAGGGGCTAATCCTACACGATTATTACCCAAATCATAAACGCTGTAGAATTTACGTAGGAAGACGTCTCCTACGATCCAAAGAGGGCCAGCAGGTGCTGGAATATCCATGCCCATGAAACCTGAAATACATTGGTTTTGTACTTGCAAAACGTAATCTTCTCCTTTCAAACAGAAATCATGTCCAGAAAATACGAAACAGAATTCAGGCAGGTCAGGCACCTTATTGCACTCCAAAACATATTGGCCTGCCCAGTTCTTTTCGGCTCCCAATTCTCGATTGATTAAATCTGCGACTGTTGTGGGTACAACAAGAAGTGAGCTACCGGTATCTATAGCAGCACCCACTGTGTCCAGATTGATATACTCGCCGCCGAACTTGATGTCTTCTAAAGTGATTTCCCAATATCCTTTACGACGCACATCTGACCATATCAGTTCACCACGATAATGGCGAGGATCTGTACCGCCCAACATCAGTTCACCGCCTTCACTGTCACCACTATCAGCTAACCAGAAACTGAAAAGAGGCTCATCAACGAGATCTTGATTCACCATGTGGTAAAACGGTGGCACAGTATGCTGAACCGAAATGGTATCGTAGCCCATGCCCAAGATACCATCAAATTTTGCAAAAGCGAACGTAAAACCTGGTTCTTTGACTGATTCAGCAAACCCTTGATTTTCCACCTTAATGCCACCTACTTTTAATACATCTTGACTGATGAAACCTTCAAGTGAGCCAGTACCGTATTGAATTTTGAATTCAGTACCATTTTCAGCAAAGCTTTCGGATTGAGAAGAATCGTAACGTTTATGGAAGAAACAAGAAATAGAGTTACAGTGGGTGGAAGGAACCCAGAGGTTAGAGGAACCCGTGTCAAAGACTACTGTAAAAGTTTGAGGAGGTGTTCCGAGCTGTATTTCACCATAGTATTGGGCATTCATGTAGTTGGAAAGAGGAACACCATGCTCACCGGTTAGAGCTAGTGTGGATGTTGGGTGGTGAGAACCAGAAAAGGTACGATGAAAGTACTTTTGAGCCAAATACTGGCCTGTTTGAGAGTAGCGTTGAAGTCTTTCAGCAGGTGTTTCATGATGCTTCTTGATAGGCACTCTTTTTTGGGGGTTGGCAGATCGGAAGAAAGTAAGTATCATGCTTTTTCTACGCATGTGTTCTCCAATTATACTTGTGTTTATTACCTGGTTATAGCACCTTCTGTCGTTACTGTCAATACAGACAGAAGTGATAAGAGAGTAGCACTGGAAAATGTCCAGATTTTCATTTTTGAAAAGTAATGAAAAAATCAAAATAAAAAAGAGAAAAAAGGTTAAAAAATCTCACACTAAGAGTCCATAATAAAGATAGTCGTAATTTGATCATTTGATCGTTATACGTACTCTTTATACCCACAATCAACAGTAACAGTGCTTTGCTTTTAGTATAGCTTCTGCTCAAAAATGCAGTTATAAAGGTTTTCTGTTTATGGTTTATTGTGGATCTCCTTTTATTCACGATAGTGAGTTGACTGCAAATGCAATTACATAGCTTGGTTTTTACGACATTAATAGTGGTGGTTGCATCAGCAGTTTTGATTGCATTGTTGGTATCACAAATGGAAAAAATACATTCTGCATGAACAAATCACAACTTTTTGAGTGCTCTTTGGAAGAAGAGAGGATAACAATGTAAGCTAACTAGCTGTCTTTTTTTTTTTTTTTTTTTTTTGTTTTCTTAAAGGCATTAGTAGAAGGTTTTTGATCTCAATATGAGACAGTACATGACTATGGAAAGTGCAAGACTCTATGTGTGTCATCTTATTGTGCTCAGTTTTCTAAGGTCATGATTGTATTTTTAAGCTACTTCAACGACAGATATATTTAATAACTCTTAGTAGTCGAATTCAAAATTATCGAAACTGCCTGGGTTCCATTAGATCCTTCTTGCAAGTGTCATAGTGAATGGAAAACTTTATTGGCCACCTATGTTGCATTTACATAAGACTATACTCCAAAAATAATTTGTACTTGCTCTTATCAAATGGCAATTAAAACGCCTGGTAGTATATTTTAGAAAGGTTTTTCGCTAATGAAATGTGGCTCCTCGATTTACATTATGGTGTTTCTGCCGCCTTCGCCATCCAGATAAACGCACTAATCCTAACTTTAACAAACAAAAGTCAAAAAAATCTAAAGTTTCTCAACCTAGTTATCGGTAAGACCTCTGCTACGATGGCATAGAATAGCTTTGATAAACACCAAAGCCTAATTGTACAAAGCGGGAGGGCAATAATAATCATAAATGAGATCGATCGCAATCATATCGATACATATCAAAAAGATAATTCGGTGGCGTATTATCTGAGCAAATCAGTCGCTACTTTTCGTACATATCTTAACTGTTTGCAATAGATTTGTCTTTTCATATTAGGGGTTGTTTTTATAATTTTGGGCATTGACTATTCAGGATTTCCGACTAGCTTATACCCACTCTATCGGCATTCAGTTCAAGTTAATTGCTGATACTAAACGAGTATTGTTCATCGACAGTAATCATCAGCTCATATAATGGCTTCTTTTCTTACTGTACTTCGTGTTAAAGCTAAAGTCAAATACGCTTTTGCTACCTTTGCTCGACTCGAAGCCAAAAGCGAAAATTGATGGTGTGCGCAGAATCCGGATTAAAAATCCGCAGTGAAGATAACGGGTCCTTTCATCCTGGCACTCACTTAGTACACTGTGTGTGGGCGATTTTTTTATTCTTCTCGTGTCTCATTTTTTATCTCCTATCATTTGAGTTCAATTTTTTCCTCTTTTTTCCAGCCTTCTTACAGTACCTTTGGCCATATATACAAAAGTTTCACACAATTACAGCCAACATTACTTAAGAAGTGACAATTTACACCCAAGTCAAGGCTTACTCTCATATTTTTTCATACTTTTTGCACTCGTTCCAATCATATAAGCAACTAGCAACATACAGTCATGGATCTGAGAGTTGGAAATAAGTACCGCATCGGTCGTAAGATTGGTGCAGGTTCATTTGGTGACATCTATTTAGGTAAACACACCTCCGTGATTGGAATTATGCTTTCGCTGACATGAAGATTTCAAAACATGCAATATATTAGGCACAAACATTATAACAGGAGAAGAAGTAGCGATAAAATTGGAGTCCATTAAAGCCAAACACCCTCAACTAGAATATGAAGCAAAAGTATATAAAGCTCTATCTGGTGGCGTAGGTGTACCATTTGTTAGATGGTTTGGTGCTGAATGTGACTATTATGCCATGGTCATTGATCTTTTAGGACGTAAGTATGAGATTGACGAATTTGTTGCTTAAATATGCCTTTTTTTTCCATTTTGTATAAACATATGACTATGCACACAGACTATAAGAGGAAGTTACTAATGTTTACTTTTGTAAATATATAGCTTCGTTGGAGGATTTATTCAACTTTTGTAATCGTTCATTCTCTCTGAAAACAGTACTTTTATTAGCGGATCAAATGGTATGAAGAAAGTCAAATAATTGAAAACCGAAACGTATTGACTAAAGCGTTTACCTTCACTTTCTTTAGCTGTCCCGTATTGAATATGTTCATTCAAAGAACTTTATTCATCGTGATATCAAGCCTGACAATTTCTTGATGGGTGTAGGTAAAAGAGGAAATCAGGTCAACGTGATTGATTTTGGTTTAGCAAAGAAATACCGTGATCCCCGTACGCACCTTCATATTCCCTACAGAGAAAATAAGAACTTGACTGGCACAGCTAGATATGCTAGCATTAACACACATTTAGGAGTTGGTAAAGTTTTTTATTGAGGATCACATCTAAAGAATGTAAATCCGTTTCCATATTTGTTTACTTTTTTTTTTTTTTTTTGTATACCACTTTATAGAGCAATCTCGACGTGATGATTTAGAATCCTTGGGTTATGTATTGATGTATTTCTGCAGAGGTCAGCTTCCTTGGCAAGGTTTAAAGGCGACAACGAAGAAACAAAAATATGATCGTATCATGGAAAAGAAAATGACTACACCTACAGAATTATTATGTCGTGGTTTTCCGTCAGAATTTGCTATTTATTTGAACTACACGCGTTCACTTAGATTTGATGATAAACCTGATTATTCTTACCTTCGCAAACTGTTTAGAGACTTGTTTGTCAGAGAAGGGTATACATATGATTATCAATTTGATTGGACAATTTATAAAGCTGGTCAGCAGCAGCAACAACAACAACAACAACAACCACTGGTAAACCCTTATCCTGCTGTTGGCGCTGCGGGTAATGGTACGCGTGATGACACACAGAAGAATGATGATCTAAATCCACAGAAACAACCGCTACGTCATCATCAACCACGAGACCAACAGCAACAATCACAACCAAATCAGCAAACAGGGTTCTCATTCCGTAAAGCCAATAACAACAATGTCAATAATCAACGCACGCTTAACAGTAATAACAATAACGCCAACAATAATAACAGTAACAGTCATCTTCCGCATAATTACAGTAGCCAATTCAATAGTACCAATATTAGCAACGTAACCAATCACACAACAAGTAACCATCATTTAAATACTGCTGCTGGAACTCGTATCAATAATAATAACAATCCTTAGCGAAAAAATGGATATATCTATTTTATTATGTGTATATGAATAAAAAGCCTTTTTAAACAAAAAGGAAAAGTCCATCGCTCTATTTATAGTCACCCGTCAATTCCATTTCAACATCAAATTGTTCGTAAGTTACTTTGTATCTTAATCTTACAGGTTCCTAGATTGGGAAGAGTTTTCTGTATTAGATTCTCTAAAGAAGTAAAAACGAAAAACTACATTTTTTTACCTGTTTTGGATTGTTGAGAGTCATATTTTGAGTGACAGAATGGGTTGATTTCGGTGGTAATGTTTGTGAAGATTGAGGTTCCATATTGATTTGCATTGACTTTGGTGCTGCTAATCTCAACATGAGTTTCTCCATAGGAGCTGAGGATTGATTGGAATAAAAAGCCTTGATTTTACAAATAGGACTATTACGATCCTTTATAAGTAATTCAATCTTGAGGCCGTTTTGATTGACCAAAGTAATCAAATTTTGTTTTTCTTCTACTCCTGTTGGTGCTGCTGAGATTGGCTGTTGAGACGGCTGCTGAGATAATGCAAAAGAAGGCGATGGCTGTTGTTGGAACTGAGGTGAAAGAGATGCAAAAATTGGAGAGGATGTAGCAGTAGCAGTGTTGGATATAGAGGAAGGAATAACGGGTGATAAATTATTACTGCTACTGTTACCATTCGTAGTAGCACTCGTGTTACCGAAAAGGTCAAGTATATCCTGCTTTGACGTTCCAGCAAAATTGTTATTGGATGAAGTTGCCGTTTGATTCGACGCTAAGGTAGGTGTCGTAGGTGTAGAAGAAATCTGAACTGTAGCCCCAAATATATCAGCCAGGTCGTTGACAGTGCTACTCGTGCTCGTGGCTTGATTGCTTGGAGATGATGTTGTCGTATCGTCATCGAGATCAATCAAACTGATGGCCTGTTTAGGTTCTTCTCCTACGCCTGCCGTGTTTTGTGAAGGTCCCTTTCCACTAATTTCATAGTGTGTATCGTACAACCCTTTCTTGACATCTGCGAACTTGGCCATAACATTATTAATCATATCATTCAATGTCAATAGATTTTCAATCCTGTCATTATCCTCTTCTTCTGTAATCATCTTTTGTATTTTGGGTTGTGCACTGGCACAGGCATTTTTCAGATCCATGATTGTTTCGTTCTTCTCCACCTTTTCGCCGGGCTGAACTGTTTCGAGCATTTCGTACAGTAAAATTGTTTTGTCTTGTATTTTCGATAGCTCGTCTTCAAACTTTTGACTATAATCAGGAGTCTGACGTGTATCATATCCTGACATGATCTTCATCAGTCTGTTTGCTTCTACTAAATCCTGAGGCCTGCCACGGCGAATCAACTCTTGCAATTTCTAATGATAAATTTGATTTTTAGTTCCTATAACCCATTTTGTAAATTCTGATATTTTGAACTCATGGTAACATTACAGCTGATTGTGCGAGTCTATCTTCTTCTTCCAACTCATGAGCTGACTTTAAGGTCTAAGTGCATAACATGGAGGGTGGGCAAATTTAAGGACATAAAGAACATCTTTAGTTGAAGATCCTTTGTTTCATCGCCATACTTACCTCAGAAGGAGCCAAAGCAGCAACAGAAGCGTCTCTCAATTCTGGAAATCGATATCCTACACAATGTAATCAGTATCAACTATTTCCTTTTTTTTTCCAATCTATGCCACTACTGTCGAGTTACCTTTGAATCTCAACAAACGATACATGTCTTTAATATGTACTAGATCATCTTTATGCTTAGACATGTCTGTTAATGCGACTTTCCATTCTTTGATTAAATACAAAATACGTTGTGTCACAGGGCTGGGAAAAGGCTGTAGATGTGTTTCGTTAACAAACAGCCGCGTCAAAAACCACAAAACGATGTATTGTCACAAACTAAATTCAAATACTTACAGCTGGGCGTTCTGGAAATTTACGAACCAACTCATTTAAGAATTCCTTGGTGGCAATTTGTAAGTGGAAAGGATATCCACAATTTTTAACACAATTGTCCAGTAACTGAAAGAAAATGAGAGGCTCACTTGCTTTAATAATCCAGTTGGTTTTCCGTTTTGAAACTATCAATAGTGTCATTTGCTTACAGTGAGTGCCAACATGGCTTGATTCATATTTCTACTGTTGATGAGTTTCACAATAGTAAATGCTGCTTCGCGCGGACTGAAAATAAAAGAATAAAACGATGCAGTCAAGTTAATAAACATTTTCATCTTTCAAAAGAATTACATTGTTCAATTGTTGACATTTACGCGCTGCCTTGTTTTTTATTTATCATCTCACAAATCTCGAGATTGAGACTTAACTCTGGTTCATAACGCGCAGGACTACATGCCCCCTCTACGTTGAAAGGGATTGTTGTTAGTTTCAGCGAGCAAAAAAAGTAGTCCAACAACACTCATACTTTACCTATGAGAGCTACTAAAGTACTGGGCATAATGGTATTCAACCTGTGTATAACTTTAACTCAAGTGAGAATTACAGATAACACAATGCAATATTGTTGCCTCAGCAGAAGACACTTTTAGAATTTAGTAAACCATCTGAGATTCAATTAGAGATCACTTTTGAAATTCTCTGATAAAGCCTTTTTTAGGAGACAAATTTACATAACCATCTTGAGGACAACTCGCTATCTCTTTCCTAGAAAGACACTGAATGTCTAATTCAGCCCGAGCAATCCTAAGCAGTGACAGTCAGGCAAACTTTTTTGACGCCAAATATCAAAGTGTCATTCGAATCCAAAGGGTATTGGCGTACCTTGCCTTGATGTTGGACAGTACTTTTCAAGAGGTTTAATTAAAGACGAATATGGTGGCAGGAAAAGAGCCCTGTATCCACCTGCATTGATTGTTAATACAACAAATTCACTATGATGCATTTCTGCAAGTATTCATGACAATAATTAATCACAGATATAACAAGTTTTACAATATGAAATATAGTTGTGAGAGACTCTTGAACCTCCTTTGCTGTTGCTGTTGCTGTTCATCAAAGTGAACCAAGATTCGGATATCACCGAAGTCGTCAACATATCTACCGCTTACCATTTGCAAACACAATAGCCTCTTTGTTATTTCAAGTAAAGGAATTCTCTATTAGTGTTCTTGCAAGTAAACTAGCGGTTTACTAAAATTTTAAAAAGTGCCTCCTGCTGAAGTAACGTAAGAGATGTTTTATGGTACAAGCGCAGCAACAATAACTAATATTTCAGTTTTCTGAAGTAGCTCACAAATCAAAGATTGAGGAAAAACTTCAACAAAAGCTCGTTTCATTGGCTGCTCATTGTCATTTATCTGAGTGAGAAACCCTGAGGAATTCGGATCAACCAATATCCAGAATGAACAACTTACATAATCATTCGTTCTTTAAGCCTTTTTTCTGGTTCCTTTTTCTCCTACTTTTCATTATCGTTCTACATCAAGATGATAGACAAAGTTATAGATAAAATAGAAGTCGGCTACAACTATGGTGTAAAAGCCAAAGCAAAAGTCGAAAAGATCGTCGAGCCAGCTACAAGAAAACTAGAACCACATTTGGATCATTTTGCCAATGAAGTGAATCCTATTCTCAATCGCCCTATTGACTGGATCTTATTCTGCTATTTTGTCTCTCACATTCCAATTACGATCTTGTTCGATCTACAACCTCTTTATCCCGAATGGCTCATTCCAGACATGTTGAAACAAATCAGTTACTCATACGTTCAACTTACACATGATCCTTTCATGGATGTTTCGAGGCCTGTCATGTATTGGTTTAAAAGTTTCTCAATTTGTGAAGCAGTTTTGCAGTTGCCCTTTTTCTTTTTTGCTGCCTATGGTGTCTTTAGAAACAAAGAATGGATTCGTTTACCTATTGCCGGTAAGTTTGAACTTTTTCTTTAATTTGAAAGCAATCGATTTTGATCATTTTCTCTCTTTTTCTAAAAAACAACAACACATAGTCTACGGTGCTCATGTGATGACAACTGTTATTCCTTGTTTGGCGGAAATCTATTTGAACCAAAAGCTCTTTGATTTAAGTGATTTACAAAGAAATATGTTACTGTGTCTTTACTTTCCTTACTTTCTGATTCCACTTGTTGGATTAGTTGATTCTTTCATTCGTATTCAGAAAAAGATTACTGAATCTTCCACTCCGAAGCACCAAAAAACCGAATAGACAACGTTCCTTCATAGATTAAATTCCCATTCTCTGCATGTATATATTTCATTTGTATAATAAAGCAATTAGATTATGTGAACAACAGCCTGACATAGTGCCATCGTCTTGATACGCGTTCGATAAATGACTCTATCTTCCTTTGAAGCGACTATTGATTGGTTTATGTGCAACAAAATTTGTTTTTTAGCCATCCATGGTCGTTGTCGTTACAAGTTTTTCAGGTTGCCCTGTTGACACTCGAAATTGGATTTTTTATAGTTTCAACCGTCTACGCAAATCTGTCTTTATTAATAAGGAAACAAGACAATATTTCTGTGCTTCCTCAAATAGATGACTGTTCTCATCATTGTTCGACTGCAAAACAGTTTGCTTGCGTCATTAGCTTTATTAAATCTAACTTACTCTGTAGGCCTAAAAGTTGATACAATGTTCAATTGAATTTACGGTACGACAGGGAGCATGCTTTGATTGGCTATAAAAGTACGTTATATTTATGCAGATCATCAGCTTTTTGTGCTACACATGATGTACTTGATACTTTCTTTTGCCATCTTAGTAAAGGTCTCCAAGAACGTTCATGTCTACAATGACAATTATGACAATTTGACAGTGTACAATGGTGAGTATCACTTTATTCAAAATTGAAGATGAGTTGAAAACTTTGCCAAGATTAAGTTAGCCTCTGAAACGGCTTTTTCATGCGTAAAGAATAGGTACAGTAGGGCAAATTAGCTGAACTGACTGAAGATTATAAAACTCGCGCTTTAGTAGTAAGCAAGTGCAAAACCTATATCTATTTTGAATAGCAATTCCTCTCTTTCTCTTTATATATAACAATGTTTCAAGCGTATATACGTGTGCAACTTGGTACACTTCGTCACCCGAAATATACACAGAAACAGCCCATGCTCGTTTTCCTACTATTGCTTTTCTTGGTGCTGCTGTTCCTTTGCTTTTTCCGAAGACATACGAGTCATTGCTCTTAGCAGATTCATGACGCCCAAGTTATAGGCTTCTTCACGTTTCTTTTCATCATCTTCCTGGAACGGCAATAATGGTTTGGGTTGTACATAATCTGGCGGCACTGGGATCATTGACATCTGCTCTTCTTTCATCTTTTTGGCTAATTGAGATATTTTTTCGCTTGTCAATAGGCTCAAGTCCTGCAAATCTCTATCCATGACAAAGAAAAGACGACGTAATTCTGTTATGGCTGCATCAATCGTGGCTATATGGTATGCTGTTTCTTTGTCCTTCTTGTCCAGCACCTCTTTTGTTACTGAAGCACCATAATCCATATGAAACTGTTTGTATTCATCGTCTAGATATTCCAACATGTCACTGTCGCTCATTTCATTTTCCTCAGCACTGTCGGCATTCTCAGCACTGTCGGCATTCTCAGCAATCAACAATTTATCTTTGAGATCAGCATGTCGATCAAATAAAATAAGAGAAAGTTTTCTCCATTCCGCTTGTTCTGTTTGGAATCTACAGGAAAAAAAAGAGTTTCGTTGTGGAAATGAGTAAGATGCGTAGAATCCCGTGTAAAGCTGTACACAATATTTTTCTCTTTTAGATAGTTTACGCTTCGATAGCCACGGTCAATTCATTTATCTTTTGCTTCGCTCGCTCATTGATAGGATTGGGCTTCTTCTGGAATGTCAATGGGCTGTCACCCAACTTGTCAGACATTAGAATATCGTCATTTTTGATCCTATTTAAAAGGTTTTCAGATGCTTCTAATACGACTGTCCTGATTTTTTTATCCAGCTCCTTGTTCCGTGTTGTCTTGACTGAAATAGCAGAAGATGGCTGTAATGATCGTTGTTCAATTCTCTTTACAGTCCAATAGGTGAGTAATTTGATTCGTTGTTGGTTAGTTAAGTGATTGGGTATATATTCATGGTAATCAGATGGAGAGATGTTGGATGGTGGTGATGGAATACTGGCCAAGTCTAAAGCAGTGTTTGTCGTCAAAGAAGACGTTGTAGAATAGATGGATGCTGTATCATCAAACGGCAATTTATCAATGGGTGTTGTCGTTCCATGCCTCGGAAAGCTCGGTTGAGGGAGGGTATCTAATATACTTTGATCTTGGCTTGGTTGTCTAATTTCTTTCTCGTTCGTCTGATGTTGCTGTTGTTGTTGTTGTTGTCGTCGTCGTTCAAGTAATTTCAAATAAGGACCAGTTATTCTGTCTTTTGGAACAGAACTCAAGTCAAAGTGTACTTCTGTTGGCTGAAGAGCTATGGGTTTGATGAATACTTGTGGTGCTGAAGATGAGGTTGACTCAAGCATATCCTATCAACGCATATGATAAATTGGCATTGCATCAACCAAGTCATAACAGCAATCATTCAACTTACAGTGTCAGCATCTTTATTTTTAAACGGTTTGAAATACTTGACTTGCAATTGGGAATCATAAATGAAAGGATCGTTGCTTTTTCGATCTGAACTTTCTTTGTCTAATTACAGTAATCAAGTTGTATTTAGTTCAAACTGCGTGAGCTGCTTTTCGAAAAACTAGTTTAAAGCTATGCTTACTGTCAGTAGGCTATAAAACAATTACAAAATTTTCCCAAATTAACTTAAAGCTTTTGAGTAGTGTAAAAAAAAAGAAAGAGATTAGCACTAACCTCCATTAGAGCTTTCAATTATATGGAATCAAGTGCAATCGATCTCAATTCGTAACTAGAAGAAAGTTTATGGACAATAGAGGGGAATACCCAAATCAGCATGTTTGCTCAGTTTGAATTTCAAAGCCAAAAAAAAAAAAAAAAAAAAAAAAAAAAAAAAAAGCAGAACTCCAAGTCAAATATGTCATCATGAAGTAAGTGTAATATATCCTTTTTCTTCGTTTCTCTGAAGCCCCAGCCAACTTTTCTTTCGCATTCACCAGAGTATCCACTTTATCACTCACAGCATGTCTTGGGCACAAAGAGAAATTCGCTTAAAAGAACGTAGAAGAGGTCAGCTAGTTACGCAAACAATAAAAATAGGACCGCTGAAGTGGGGATGAAAAGGCGTAATATTCAACTTTGAAAATGCATTTCAATACATAGGCTGTCATCTGATTCATAATGAAATTGTCGGTCAGTTACCGGAATTAAAGTCCTTCAAAGTTGGTATGGCCAACTTTTTCTGTAAGTTCATCGTTTACGAGTTATTCTGTACAGCAAACATCTGTCCGTATAGAGCTAATCGAATTCAACCAATATAACACGCTGTACGCACTTTGATAAAAAGTACAACACACGTCAGCTTCACTTATGGTCAACGAGAATGCAGATCCTGACGTTCAAAAAGATATGGAGATGGGATTAAACAGGATTGTCCCTGAAAGCTTTCCTTATATCCATACAGATGAAGGACCTGATGATATGGTAACAGTTGGTTGCTAAAGACAAGGATGAACAAAACTGAATTACTTACGTAAGCAAACTATCTTTATCACTGTAGCCTGGTCACTTGAAGTCCGGTATTGTAGGTGTCTCTTTGAATATTCCTATCACGAATGGTAAACTAAATCTGGGAACGTGGCAAGGGTAAATACACACAATCTGTTTGCATGCATGCTAACAAGAGAATACTAATATAATATTCTTTTCGCAAGTATTTACCTCTGTGAGCATCGTAATCACGGTGGTTCACGACGCGTTGTAGTCACTATGCAAGGGCAGAAATAAAATTCTATGAGTAGGAAGGAAAAAATGATGGTTATTGTAGCATATAAATATCGAGTTTTTCTACGTATGCGCAGATTGAGGGACAGTACTATAAAATGATGAGCGCCGTTTCATGTGGAAACTCGTGGTTTTCCTATTTCTATTCTATTCAACTATTATTAAGGCCCTCCAGAGACCTAATTTTATTCGATATCGATTTTAGGACATTTAATTCCTCTTGTGATAAGTCTAATGTAATGGTAAATACGGGATCATTTGAATTGGGCGATAGGATACAATAAGGTATGGGTGATGATTTGGATTGGACTTGTAACGTACGTAGGGCGTCATAGATAGCTGTATTGTCAGTAGAATTCGGCTCGAGCTCTAATGCTGCAAGTGTGCTCGTGGATGTTGAGGATGGAATTTTTGTATTACTGGCGACATTATCTTTTTGTGTTTGCTTACACATATCTTGATTCATACTGAATTCTTGTACCGACGGCTCGGAGTTATCATAAGGATCGACGTTACTTTTACTTTTACGACTGCTGCAGCGACTGCGCATCGGTTGTAGTCTGCCTTCTTCTGCAGTCGTTAAATTGTCCAAAATAACACTCTCTATCGAATTGATTGTATTCGCCTCACCATCCATATCAGTATAGGTGTTACTGCTGGGATTTTGGGCTGGAGAATGTACCACTGTGGACAGAACCACCGGATCCACTTTAATAGGTAATTTTTTTGGCGCCCACCAATACAGAGGATACCTGCGTTCCACATTGTTTATCAAACAGGCCAATGCCACTTGCAAAACTGCAGATACGGCTACCACACCGATGTAGAACCACTTCAAATCCAAAATGTTTGTCGTCACTACTGGAATCAACGCCGTCGCGCCTCCAGGAGGGTGTACCGTACCGGTCAATTGCATGACAACAAGCGAGAGAGCCATAGCGGTAGCTCCACCGACCCATTGTACAGCAACGAATTGCGGATCTGTCTCAACCCAATCAGATTTGATACCTAAAAATAGTTGGGCAATGATGACGCCTATGATAGCACCAATGATTTGACCGCATATAATATTGCGTGGTTGTGCTAAGGGAGATTCAATCACACCAAACACCAGAACAGCTGTAGCACCCTTTAACAAATCAACAAGAAAGTGAGTTTTACCAGCCTACACTACTACTAACAGTTGATCTCGTGCAAACACTTTACAAAAGAAGCGACAATCATAGGTGTATGTTGTGATTGGAATGCCTTACTATAAGTGAATGTTATTTCCAAAATAGCAATGCCAATCCAGGCCGCTAAAAATGACCAAAAACATAATCTCCATAGAGGCAATGGTTTTTTAGGTTTTGAAGAAGGGTCTCTATAACCCAGAAAGTGTGATATATTGCGTGGTAGTTGTGACAAGCTTGGCATTGACTACTGTAAAAACATAAAAATAGTGCAAATTCGAATCAGAAAAAGGGAAAGGCCATGAAAATTTTTGTTATTGTCTTTTTTTTTTTCAGAATTTCTTTTTCTGCCTTTGAAATGGTAAATCTGAAAACTGAAGAGATTGTATTACAACAGACAAATACGGTAACAAACAAATTTACGTGCAACAAGCACCTATTGTTTCGAAGGGCTTCATACAGCCCGTACAGTGGAGGTTTTTATGGGTATGCGGTTAGTGGTGGTATGAGAAGAGGTACAGCTTTCATATTCACCTTTTCCTTGAATAGGTGATAAACAGAGACCAGGAGGTATGCATGCAATTGACTGAAATGTCATTGGCTTTATAACATAGCTGTTCATTTCCCGAGGACTCTTGGATATCGAGGCTCCTTTTTTTATTAAATGATGGTTAAACCGCATTTGATTAGTCATACTTCTACTTGGGTATCTCAACGTCAATACAATTTTTTTAAGAGCTATGCCCATTGACAGCCTTTCTCGGGTTCTTTCGGAAGACGATTACCCGATCGAGAAATCTCGCAGCAAAGAGGAGGTACAGAAGAGAGTGTACTACGAAGAGATTAAACTGAGCCCGTATGTCAGCACCTGTTCATATGGATAGTAATTGTGCAGCTGGCAATAGACTGAACACAAATACGCTTGATTTATTTAGACAATATGAATTGATCTGGGCAAATCTGTCTGTAGTGTTGGCAGTGTTCTAATGAATTATATGACCCTTATAAACAAACGAGTGCTTCGGTTTATTTCTCAGTTATCGATGTAAGATTGATCAAAATTCAGTCTTCTGAAATAAAAAAAAAAAAAAAAGGCATCCCTAAGAGTGTGAAGGTCATTAAGTACTTTATATTTCATAATCCAACAATAATCAAAAGCATTACAAATGATGGTTTGATATCGCAAAAGGACATTACTACGGATCAGCCAGGATTAGAGTGCGTCACATGGTCACCAAGCAAAAAATGCGTGTCTAACAAAATTTGGATGGCACTCATGGTAAGATCAATGTCGTGTTTCACAGTTACTATTACAGTAATTATAAGCATCTTACTGCTGATCTTCAGCATGGTAACGGGTGGTGTGTTCAAATAGTTTATTTGTGCTTTGATATCTGAGATACCAATAGAATAAGTATTCTTATATCCTGCATTAATAAAAATGAATCCATTTGGAACGAAAGAGCAGAACCAACAGTAAACTCAACGTGTTTATCTGTTATGAGAACAGAATTACAGCTTGCAATAAGATGAAAGGTTGCAAGTTTTCCTGTGCTTAAAATGCTTTCAAAAAGACAGCTCTGGACAAGATAGTACGTTGATGGTCCATGTTTATATTGAGAAGAGAGATCCATGACATGAATGGCATCCATCGAACTGCGAGTAAAGTTTTCAATAATAAAGATGCTTTCTACAACTGCATGGAAACCCTTAATGATACGCCAGATCGTGGCTGGCACAACACTCTGAAGAGCACAGTGTTTGGCAATACCATTGTGCTGGAAGAGATTATGGGTGACAAAATCAAGGAGCAAAGCGATGCCATTTATATTGAAGAGCTTTCAAAAGCAAGGTTTGCCCTAAATGAAAGCGATCATGGTAAGGATGAAGAACTTCTGAAGGCTATATATAATTAAAATGAGAACGACAATGAAGAACTTCCCTCAGAAGAGACTGTTGGCTGCATTCATTAATGATCATGTCGTATCCTTTGACGGGCTCAAAAATAGGGTTGAAGTTGCTAAGTCGAATGACCGGGAGATACTGGAGGCCATGATAGCTTTACATAAGGATGACAGTGATGATACTGACAATGAAGAACTACTAAAGGTTATGAAAGTTCTACATAAACACAAAGATAAAGTAAAGAGGAAGAATAAATCGGAAACTTTCACAGAGGCAGTTACTGTGTATTTCAGATGTCAATAAAAAAAAGAAAAAGGCTTTATTAGCACAGTCAAGTAATTACTAGTAATTTGATTATTGTGGCCACTTTCATTGCAATTTCGGCACTTTTCTAAAATGCTACAAACTATTCTGTTCCTTTCAATAATTGTAGTCATTGCTGTTGCTGCTGCTGCTTTCTATGCTTATCCTTACGATTGTCGGTTCATTAAAATTTCTGACATAGCCTCCAAAGCCTAAGTTTGGATAGAACAAGTTGAATGAATAATTGTAAAATACAAGATACTAGCAAACATTGACCTACCATCTTTATATGTGCTCTGATTTTATCCGCCTCAGCAGTATGCTTATCCGCTAGACTACACGGAAAGCCCCAGAATTTAAGTCATTTAATCGCCAAAACTTTCGAGTCGTTTTATAATTTTTACTATGGTACCTTTGTAAATGTGCTTCTTTTTTAATAATGAATTGTTTCGCTTCCTCTAAAGTAAACTGTACATGAAATCCGAATCCAACATTGACATAAATATAGCTTGTATCTGGTCTATAGACGAAATGAGAGGAAAAGATGTATGAATAAATACCACACTGGGAAGGGTAAAGCAAACCTGGTTTTTCAAAATTTTACACATGAGCTTGAGCATAGAATTGCGATCCCAGATCAACCATTGTCTTCAATTCTTTAAGATTATTTTCTTGTATTGTTTCTATCTGTGCATTCAGTTTTTGGCTAATCAGCGAATCAAAAGCAGCATGAGTGACACCGTTCATCGATCATTAGAAAGCAGATCTGGGCATTTACTATTCTGAAATACTGTGAAATATAGCATCGCGTTCGTCTAACTCTTTCTTGAGAGATGGCTTCAGCTTTGAAGCAATAAAATCATCATATTTCTTAATTAGAGCATTGAGATCTGTCTTTACTGCTGCTGGATCGTCCATAATCGTATTTAATTATATAATATGATGTCTGGTATTGAAGGAAGGAAAACAGGCAGAAGCAGTTTATTTCTATCTCAGATCCGCATAAATAAACTTGTGTTCGACTAAAATCTGAAAAAAGAATTAATATAATAGTAACGCTTATTTCATTAGGATTAGGAACTTTATCAGCCTTAACAAGCTCATTCTGGTATATGAAGTCCCTTTTAAATTGTACTGTTCTCCTCTTTCAATATGAATGCTACGTATTGATATACTTTGAACCTACTGCACAACCTTATCAAACAACTAGCAGAGTCAAAACAAAGAACCAATTTAAAAAGTAATATTTCATCTACTGTGTCCTACATTTGCTATATAGACTGCATGATGCAGTCAGGCCGGTAAATATTGTCGATACAAAAAAAGTAAATGCCGGTTGGTGAGTATATTCGGTTGAGGTAGGTTAACCAGATGTTGATATCAACTGCTTTGAGGTAGTCTCTCTTTACTCCCAGCCTTAACATTTGTCCTAAACAATTCAGTTGGGGAGGGGTGTTCAGAAAGGGTAAGTGCCTGCGACTTTTGATTAATTTTGAACGGCGAAAAGCTTATATATATATAGTGGGCAATCGGGTGAGATGACAATCTGACATTTCATGCTCTTTGAATTTATCCATAAACCACTGATAAATTACAGTAAATGTTTGCTTCGCATGCCAATCTTCGTGTTTAATCTCTGTAACACCAACCACCGAATATCCAGCACTATTTTCTCTGGGCAAATTTCAGACTACCTCATATCAATTTTCTGTTCAATTTTAGCCATTTTTGACCGTCTTTTACCTCATTGTATTCCTCAATAATTCGAGGTGGGCTGCTCGTTTTATTAGAATTGAAATAAATGTTTGTTCAAAGCAAATATAAGAAACGTCAGGAATAAATTTATAGAAATTTTTTCTTTGTCTTTAATCATATAATTTGTAAAAAGCATATTCATACAGTACATTATTCATAATTAATTGATAAAAGCATATTCATAAAGTGACAATGTTCATAATCAATTTTTAAAAGCAATGGTTGGCTTAAACAAGTGGATATAATCATGGTATATATAAGGTTTTGCTATATCTGCTTCTCCAGCCAAACTTGACAGCATAAAAGTCTAGCAACGATGTGTTGAAATAATTACAATTAGTCATAGATTTCTTATCCTACATAAATTGAGCACTTTCCCTTAAAACTTGCAAGATTTTCTATGGTTTCTTCGAGATTGGTATATAATTCAGGTGAGCTAGGAAGTTTTAATTTCTCAAGTTGATAGAATTGATAAGGGGGAGTATTTTTGAAGTCGAAAACCATAATGTATAGTTCAACATTAAATCCGTCAATTACCACACCAAAAGTAACAAATTCTTTTGGATCCTTACTCTTCATAATACGAACATGCAGCTGTCTTTTAAGTATTTCAGCTGTTCTAGCCCGATCTTCGTCAACTAACTGAGAATTGGCGTCTGGAGATTTTATCTCACCACATCCAATCTCTTGGCCATTTGCGACCAAAACAAAGTTAGTTCGAATCCTTTTGCAGGCATTATTGGTTGGTAAGATCGAAGATTTTTCCCTTTAACAATACTGTTAGCTTTGCCCTCTCACGTAGTTTGTTAATGTTCAGAAGTGTTTTACTGACCATTTGTACGACAACACACCATTGGCAGGAAAGAGATATTTAAACAATGGAGATACATTATCTACTGTAAACCCTACTTCACTCTTTTTTTGCGGAATCTGTTTTTCATCGATAATTGTGTCTGTCAAATTGCATAGGAGTGTATTTAGGTGCAATTGACTTGGTGTGGTTGCAGTAGGTGGATAATATAGTTGACTCTTCTTCAATTTCTAATATCATTTAATACCTAAGATTAACGAATATATAATATTTAAGCGTCCCTGGTTTTACTATACCATTCGCCACTCTTTAATTCTTCTATATTCTTCATCAATTAACATGGTAGGTGCAAGTGCATAAACTTCAGGTACATCAGTATTGTAATTGATGCAAGAAATGGCCCTATTTTTTTTAAAGGGAAAAAAAAAGTAATTAAAATATAGTCAACTAATTCATTTAGGAAAATTTACAATCGGTCATGCAAAGAGTTGCTATTATCATATATCAATTCTTCTTTTTCATTCGCTTCGAGTACGTCCACCTCCTGCATTGACATGATACATTTTCTAGTTATCCATGTTTCAGCATAATGGTTTGATTCCTCGGTATGATAAGTATGATCTGACTCATTTGATATGAAGGAATCAAACTCCTCCAGTTGAGAAAGATTTTCTTCGTTATTGCTGCTGTGATCTTCTTCATGATCTATATTCGGAACAGTACAGTTCAAGCAATGTTCAACTACAACCGCTTTTTACATTTAACTTACCAAATTTTCTCTTCTTACTGCTATTAATGTTTATATTAATATTACCAACTGGGCTGGAACCTTGGCTCCCAACATTTCCATGGTTTTCAAAATAGTTGACGTAATGATTAATCGCTGGATTATTTTCTTTCTCGCCCTGTATGGAGAAAAGTAAATTAATAATCCACGTTAGCCTACAATATCCATTTATAATCACCTTTGTATCCGTATCCTTAATCAAGGAATCCAAGTAGTCTTTCAATTCGTCACATATACCAGGAAGAGTACCGATAGTCTTAATAGCTCTTTTGTAATTTGACTTTACTCTTTTATTTTTTGGTGGATTCGATTTCTGAACTGTTTTGTATTCTTTGAAGAGTTGATACTTCCATGATCGAGGCGGGACTTTATTGAAGTATTCGAAAATAGCTTTATCGGGCAGTTTTATTTTCTTATCAAGATCAAGCATTTGCAAAAATAATGAGCTTCACTGAGCAATAGCGGAGGAAAACAAAGGGTGTTTACACCACCAAATCTAAAAAAGAACTTACAGTGATTGGCGGACCAAAAAAAGCAAAATAACATATTTGATTGGCTTAAAAAGTTTTGCGTCACCATATTACCCTTGCAACATACTTTTTTAAAATAAATACAGTATCTTATGCGGTTTCCCTTAATACTTTTTTTGTTTATTTTCTGTACATTTTTTACTTGCGATTACTTCATTGGACTGACTAGATTTTGGTTGAATAAACCAGAATGACAAAGCTGCCGTTGATGCTGTGGGGTTTTGTGAAAAGCATTGACGACGAGTTTGACAAGTCTGCCCGCTCGATGTTGCTCCCAACAACATGACAATAGTTCCTTCTTCGGAGGGAATGGCATGCGGCAGATTGGTATTGCCAATGAAGGTATATATTTGAAAAAGAACTGACTAGATTTTGGTTGAATAAACCAAAATGACAAAGCTGCCGTTGATGCTGTGGGGTTTTGTGAAAGGCATTGACGACGAGTCTGACGGACCTGCCCGCTCGATGTTGCTCCCAACAACATGACAATAGTTCCTTCTTTGGAGGGGATGGCATTCGGCAGGTTAGTTTTGTCTTTTTCGTCTGATTCAAAGGATTTAATTATGCATATAAGTATCTATGAGATAGGAATAGAAGCCTGTCTGTCATATTCTAACCCTTTTTCTTGCTTAGATAAACGGAGAAAAGTTAAGTGATTATCACCCTTTCTTTAAAATTGGCGTTTGTATAAAGTGTTCAGCAAGACCAACGCTATCGTAAATCTTTTAAGTAAGTATTGCATTTTGTTCTTGGTTAGAACTGCTCCATTTTTTTTTTGTTTTTTTTTTTTTATATTCTCCATTAGCAATATTAATGTGTATTCACTCCCTATCATAGGTCTATACCGTTAGCAAAACAAATGATATCTGGAACAATATATAGCATTATTCCAATTATCATCCAACAGCAGCTCCTAGTTGAAAAAGCAGAAGCCTCTTTGAAATTACATAGCCATTGTCAAGCCCCTTTAAAATAACATAGCCATTGTCTACTCAGAGTGTTATTTACCCTATTCTTGGCTTAATAAAATATAATGCAGACATCTTGTCTTTGGCCCTACTACATCCTGTCGCGAGGCGGGTTTTTTAATAATCGACAATAATTTTTTCACCCAACCGGGCATTTACTTTTTTTTGTCACCGCCTGCTGGACAGTTTTAGAGCGTTCTAAGGTAGAAAGGCACTTGCCTAATTTGGTCTTCTCTTTTTTTTTTCTGTACATGTTCCAGAAGAAACAAGAACATTTTTTTTTAAAAAAAAAAAATAAAAGCAACTAATTTTCCTGCTTCTATAGTGTTCTTTTGCTTCTTTTCTTTTCCTTGGTTTTTACTTTGTAGATGAAAAGAAAATGTCTTTCAACTACTTTCCATCATCCGCTACTACGCGAAAAACCAACAAAACACTAACGTTGGATGATTTCCTTCAACTACAGTCTCTTTTAAATTATGAACAAGAAGCCCGGGACAGACATATCCAAGCCTGCTACAGTCCCGCTGAAGAGAATGCCAGAGAAACGATTCTCTATCCTTTTGTCCCCCATTCCCATCCTCTTCGATTACGTCATGTTTCTCCTCAAGCCGCCCATCAGTCTCGTTTAGAAAAGCAAAGGTTGGAACAGGCTACGTTAAATCTAAAGTATTTGAAGGACCAATATCGTCGTCAACGTGCCGCAGAAATTCAAGCCTACGTAGAAGCCTACAGACGACAGGCTTTAATTCGTGCTGTTCAGCAGGAAGAAGAAGAAAGATATCAGCGTCAATGCATTGCAGCTGCTCTAGAACAACGACGTGTGAATGAGTTATGGAAAAGGTATATGGCCGTAAAGAGTGAAGAGGCAGCCATCCGCGAGCAGCTGAAACAGCAAATGTTACTCAGACAGCAGCAGCAACAGCAACAGCAACAACTTGCCGTGCTGGAAAAAGAGAAAGACGATATTGACATGGAAGAGGCCACTTCAGACGAGGAGGAGGGCTATTCTAGATATCATTCCGCTCAGCTGGCTGATTTACTGAGACATGTTTTCGGACAGCAAGTGCAACAACAACGTGAGCGCTTGGAAGAAGGCAATGACGTAACCTACTTTGCTGATGAACACGTCCAAGACAATGAGCCTGCTCCTATGTCGGACGACGATGCTATGGCGATGGATGAAGTATGGAAATACCTTTCTGACCAAAAGAAGCGTGATTCTGAAGCTGCTCCTTCTTCCAACGTTGGCTTGTCCGCAAGTCGCAGCCTTGACGATGACGCGGAAACAGTGTCTTCTTCTCCAAGCACGGCCACGAACATGGAGTCACTCGATGATGCAAATACCGAAGCTTCTGAAATGACAGCTGAAGAGCAACAGAGACAAGAAGAATTAAAGGCATTACCTCCTCTTCAAGAGCACGTCGTTACCTTGAAGGACTTGATCAGTCAACTTGCTTCTGAGCCAGTGTTGGTAGGTGAACAATACAACGCGCCCTCCGCGGCAGCTACTACTGAAAAGCCTATGATGCAACAGTTCAGTGACGAGCCCAAGCCTTCTGGTATTTGGGTCCAAGAAGATGAGAATTTAAGAAAGAAGCAGCAACAAGAAGAAGAGGAACAACAGCAGAAAAAGCCTATGACTGCTAATGATGCTGCTACCACTTCCACCGCACAAGACGGTCCCTCTTCGACAGAGGATAAAAATAAGGAAGCAGAAAAGGAAGAGGAAGAAGGCGTCTTTTTACCCAAACAAGTCATCACTGAAGCAGAACCTACACCTCAGTTGGAACAAATGCCAAATACACCTGTCGGCACAGAAGAAGAACGTCCATCAGAGCAGCAAAAGAAAGTTGTTGACAGTCGTAAGATGAAGGTGATGGAGGATTTAGACAAGATCGAAGCCGAATTGACATCGGAAGACAGCGACCTTCATAAGCGTTGGAAGCATGTCTTGGACACCAAAAATCTTAGCTTCACCAAACAGTCTGAAGGCACGTTATTGCTGACAGCTTCAACGGATGCTAACCGCCAATTCTTGGGTTCAGAGGACGAGTTGATGCGTGTTATGCTCAAATTAGATGCCATCGAAAGTAACGGTGACGAGGAGATTCGTTTAAGACGACGTGGGCTCGTAAAGCAGTGTGAGCATATGCTTGATTGTTTAGACCAATTGAAACAGGCACAGTGGGAGCCTGAAGTGACTCATCAACAACGTAAAAAGCGTCATCGTCGTCGTCATAAGAAGAACAAGAAGAGCAAACATTAACCCTATTTACATGAGACATATATAATTAGTCATGATGATTCATTGTTTCTTGCATACAATAAAATATCACTTTTAAATTCATTGCTCAAAGCTCGCAACCCCAAGCATACAGATTTGTTGTTGAAATGATTTCTACTACTTGTTCTTTGGTTGGGTCGTATTGAGGATTTTAGGACTTGAACATGAAACGAATAATAAGCGATTTGGTTCATTGCTGAAAGAATGGAGTATCATAACTCATACTTGTGGTCTTGACTTGTAGGCAAGTGAAGTAGCTCGTTTTTAAAATTCATGTTAATGAAGGCTCTTCGTACAAATAGAGCAATTCAGCTTTCTGAATCTATCACGTCGCAAACTAGGCCCTCATTGACTAGAGTTGTTATTTGCTCACTTATTAAAGAAAGCATCTTTATTTTAACTGTCTACTGAACTGCAGGTCTGATAGGTATCTTTCGTCCATAATGTAAGCGTATAGAGCGCGAATCGATGAAAAGAGCTTCTCTTTCTCACGTTCAGCAAGTGCTTTAAGAATTATGTCTTTAATACAAAGATGATAATTACGCCAAGAATAAAGATGATCAAGAGTATCAAGAAAAGAAGGCAACTCATCAGTATAAATGGGTGTTGCGAGTGTAAACAGGGTTCTAGCAACAAAAGCATCCTCAAGCGGTTTGATAGCAAACATGTATTCCACATTTCCCACCCAATCCATCCAACCGCCATTATCCTTGTCAGCTTCTGGGATAGGGAGATTCAAGAAGTGCCTCAAGATTGCTTTGTTGATTCTAATGCTCTTCGCCTGTTGTTGCAGACAATTTGCAGTAGGGGATTTCTTTCTTTTCCATTCGCTCGCAGACAGCTTGATACCCTTCGTCGCAAGAATTAAATCTATTCTTCTGTCAAAGCCACTGTTCAGGGAATCTTTTCATTATATGCTTTTTTAAGGTTGGCGGCCACAGTCTTGGAAGCATCAGATACCCTTTCTCCGTCCAGAATGTCTAACATAGTATCATCTAATATTTCATCAAGTATCTTTGCAAATTGACGATAATATGTTAGTTCACTTGCATTATCATCAGAACAAATACTGCGATCAGGGAGGCAATGCTTAGCAGTCAGATCAAGTATGTCCAAAATTTGTAAACATTCTATCTGATCAGACTTCAGCAGTTCAAGCTTTTTCTTGGCAATAGCAATTCTCAATTCCTTTTTATTGATTTTGCCATTTATAGTACCTCCTGCCATCATTTCACAGTATAGTTCCTTAGTAGTAGTTGGAATCCCTTCTATATTATTCAACTTTTTCCAAGACTGATCGTTCAAGTATTGCCGGAATATAGACATAACGTCGTTGTTGACTGTGTCAATGATACGGGATAATGAAAGCTTTAAAGCATTGACCTGTACTATATCACTGAGATCGATTGACAAAGCGAGCTTGGCTGCCATTACATCTAGCTGTTCACCTAGAGTTATGGGCTTAAAGTCTTGAAAAAGGTTGTTCAGGGTAAAAGCATCCTGCATGAAGAATGTTTTAGACAACGCTTTCGATCCATAAATATATACTTGATTACGTAATTCAGCAGGAGATAGCAATGAAATAGAAGTCGATAGAGAATGATTAAAGAGACCGGTTAACGCGTCAGAATCATCAGGAGTAGAGAGATTTTATCATCACTACTTTCTTCCATCTCAGTGGCTTTTCTTTTTCCTTTTACCGGTGCTTTGGTGTGCGTCGCTACGTTTTCTGAAATAGTCAAATCACTAGAATTTGAATTTCGAGTTTGATGCTGGTGAGTTAAGAAAGAAACTCGCATTTCTTGAGGTGGATACAGCACAATAAGAGTATCTGTTTTCAATGCTAACTGGAGCAACTTTGTTGGTTTGGGAAACTTTAAGCTAAATGAGAGAACGTTATTTGTGAATATGTATATATGTTTATATTATGTTCATTGTACTAACTTTTTGTAAAATTGAATCTATGAAGCGTTTAACACTACTAGGGGTTTCTTTATTGTTTCTGATAGATCTAAGCTCGTTGTGGAATAGTTCTGAATATTTTCCAAACTTTTTCACAGAAGAGCCTTCAGATTGTGCGTATAGGGCGTAACCATCAACACACGATTTGCTTAGCGGTGTAAATTTAAAATAAGAAGAGCACTTGATAGCAGAACTGTTTGGTACTTGGTAGTTCATATTATTGTTATTCATGATTAACTTGTAAATTACAGGAAAGAAAAAGATAAAATGAACATTGCTTTTCGCAATCTTTTAAATAACCGTATGACAGCATTTGGCTTAGATTTTTCTTTATCGTTTAATTTCACACGTCCTGTCAGCGTTTGGCGTAGATTTTCTCTTATCATTCAATTTCACATGCCATTTCAGCGTTTGGCTTGAATCTAATAATACTCAGACATTGTCCTACCTTTCTTTCACTCTCACATTGGTGGAGAATCTAAAATATTCCATAATGAATCCAAACAGTGACAACAATCATGATGAAGCAAACCATCCTTTCCGGTTGGAAGCCATTACTCATCTGATACAAATAGGACAACGGCCACAAGATGCCGATGTCTCTCAGCAAATAGCCCAGGTCCAAATGTTTCATGAAAATCACATTTAACAACTGCACCAGCAACACGAACAGTGTAAAACTGCCCAGAAATAATTATATCAACAGCGAATGGAAAATTGTATGGAAACAGCTTGTAAACAAGTACAAGAACATGGAGCCATAAGAAAACAATTAAATTATTAACAGCCTAATGATTTGGCAGCAGAAACTGACAAAAAGACCAAATACCTCAAAGACACTTACAAAGGACAAATCACCACGTTGAGGCAAACAATAGATGACCTTCCAGAGCAAATCCGCCACCTAGAACAGCAACTCATTGACGCCACATATAAGCATCAGCAAACTCTCAGCCAAACTAAACATCACCTCCAGCTACAGGTATATGGAAGGGAGAGCAAAAAATACCTTACTGGACGTACAATTGAGTTCACAGCTAGGAGACAGGAACTTCAAAGAGCTATTCACCACTCCCTTGATTTGCAAGCAACAACAAATGCTCGGCCTCAGTTAGCTCACTCTCTACTGATGATGATGATGATGATATGTATACTTCGCCTTTACAACACTCTCAACCACAGTGAGATACTGTATCCGAAATCGTGATGAGTCAAGTTACTACTACGACACCCAGAGCGTACTTTAATATCAACACTGGCCGAATGGATTCAACACCAAGAAAACGCCATAACAAGCACCCAAACCCTTATTTTTTTGGAGGCCATGTGGCTCCTACCGCTCATGATTGGCTTACGAACTTTGATAAACTGGTGATCTATCATCATTGTGACAAACAGGAACGCATAAGTGATTTCATGATGGCCATGCAAGGAAATGCCAATGATTGGTGGAAGACTCTTACGGATACTGACAAAAGTTTATCCAAACCATTTGCTCCCAGTTCCAAACCTTCTTTGATTTGTCCAAAGATGAAATGTCCAAAGCAATCAATAATTTGGATAGCCTAAAGCAAAATAGCGAACCGATGACAACTTTTGGTCCTCGTTTACTATTTGTAAAGGGTAGTGATAATTGCTGACAGAAGGATCACTCAAGATAACGCGACGGGAGGTTGGTGTTACTTACAACTCTGAACAGTAATTACAACAAGATAATAAGACCACTTTTATTGATACAAGAGTAAAGTGTAGTATCCAGGAAGAACAGATAAAAATCACTAAAGATATTTATTGGGAGGCAGGCCATATTTTTATGGTTATCAAGTGAAAAATGAGAGGCAATCAACTCATTACACTTTTACTCCTTACCACTGTTACGAAAGACAACTTCCAGCTTGAAATCCATATTATCCACGAAAGATCCTAAAGGTCGAATTGCCCGCCTAAGCTTACACATTTGGACCTACGATTTCACCATACAACATAGAAAGGGACTTTATAATACGGATGTTGACTGCTTAAGCAGAATCAAGATTCAGTCCGAAGAACAGAAGTGCAGGCTATCCGTCCTCAACAGGTTGGGGTCACTTACTCAATATCAAAAACTCAACAGCATTGAAGTCGGGGAGCTTGGGGAAAGATGGGCCGCCGACATCGCTTTCTTACCTTGTTGTATATATTATAGTAAGTATAGAGAGAGAAAAGAAAACAACAGGAAATCTGTGAAAACCAAGTTATCTTCTTTTATTAATAGAATATATTCAGACAAAAACCATGTAGGAAAAAAATACTTCTATTTATATTTGTGGATATTGTAAAATAACTCTTTCTATCGGGACCCTTAGTACAAGGTGACCTGATGGTAAAAGAAAAGACATACCCAATTGTTACAGCACGGTTCATCATGCTAGAGCGGTGCCTTGACCGATTGGATAGGTATAAGAAGATAAGTGATGAGCTGATCTGGCTAACGGTTCCTTTAATCGATACCTCTGTCGTATTTGAGGGTAAATGATATACAAATACTAAAATTATAATTCACTTTATGAAGGATAAAAGATGAATTATACACTATTGCAAACCAGAAATAATTAGAAACTACATAAAATCTAATAGAATCAAGTGTTGCGTTTAGTTGACAGCATCATATGAGATGTGGAGAACTCGTATATAAATTATACAAGATCCTCACACCTCATTACTGCTGAAATAATATACAGTAGAGTAGCAAACGAACATAGAATAAGTGATGATTCTTTTACGAGATTAGCTACCTCGTATAAGGCTGAACAGGTTGTCATTTAGGACATATAGTTTACTTATTTTATTATATACGTTGCTATATGACATGGGATGTAGAGTAAAATTGATATATGGACATGCAGGGTATATTGATTCAACACCAAGGTAGAATAAGTTTCAAGTACTAGTCACTGCTTTTTGGCATAAAGAATGATACAAGATAATAGGTTGTGATCATCCTTTACAATAACTGTTCACTCAACTCAAAGACCAGGCGCGAATACTATTTTCCTCATTCATACTATTTTTCTGCAAGCAGTGCTTCATAATGGTTAGCACGGGAAAATAAGTTGGTTGCATGATCACTAGATCAAGCCATGGATACGTTTCCAAGTCCATCCGCTCCCGAGTAGATGCGTAATCTCCTCAAGGTAGAATTCTATAGTGGAATAACTCAACTGTCAGTTTCTAGGATCCGCAATACAGTATAAAGTAGATATTTAAATTTTTGCAGTAGATATTTTTCTCTTCTCTTTGAACTTGACTTGATTCGAAATAAAATCTTGGTAGTTTAATCTCGTTCAGCTTTTTACTGTTTTGCAAAGTGATGTTTAACTCTACAAGTCGTTCAATACCACCAATTGACTACAGCCTTCAACATTGGATTAGAGCGAGCCAGCCATACCTAATGTCGAATACCCATAGCCCATTGATAACGTTTCCTTTGAATGGCAACCAATGGACAGAAAATTTTTCTTGTTGTAGTACATGTCCTACTCTGCAAGATGGATAAGATTCAAAAGGTGGTCAAAACCAATACAATAAGAAAATACAAAGTATGACAGGAATAAGTTATTTATTAGTCTCTTTTTACTCTCTTTCACTCTTTTCTTGTTTTGCTCCTGAATTAAATCCTAACGTTGATTTTTGCCTCTTTTGTGATGAGCACATGGAAATCAACAGCAACAAGCAGTAATAGTAGTAGTAGTAGTAGTAGTACTACTACTACAACGACAACAACGACAGCCATTCCCATGACTAGCAATGGTCATAGTTTATTTTACCAAAGAAGATCTTCATTAACGACAGCATGTCCACCGTCCGATAAAAGATATCATAAACAGCATCACTATTCACATACTCTGATGGGTAACAGCAGTAGTAGCCACAGCAGTAGTAGTCATAGTCATCGTCGACATGCTTCATTTTCTTCCTCCCTTCGCTTACCCAGTAAAAGGCGATATGATATCGATGACAGCAGCAGCAGCAGCAACAGCAGCAGCCACCACAGTAAGCACCCTAACAGTCTTTTGTCGAAAAGAAAGCCAACATGGAGAAAGAGACTGTTGATCATGCCGGTCATTCAACTGGTAGGCTGGACCTATCTGTTCATTTGTTTCTGTTTATCCACCTTTCATCTTTTCACTTCCTTTTCGTTGCTGCCGGAGCAGCAGCTTTCTCGAGCAACCGATCCACTACTGACGGCTGCTGCTGTGGATTGGGATCAAGTATTATTTCAGCGATACCAACAGTCGAGCGACCCTGTTGTTCCATCCTCTCAATTCAACGAGATCACACCTCAGATTCGATTATCAAAAATGTTTAGCAAATCCGTGGTGAGTCAGGATCTGATTCGACCTTACTGGTTTACATCGTCGATCCAACCCAGTAAAGAAGCATTGACACTCACGACGGTAGTGGAATGGAAAGAGCTGGAGGCTCTTGTCCGTTTGGCTCAAGTCTATGAAGGCCCGATCTCCGCGACGTTGATTGTGCCTTGCGTGCACAACCTCCATCACGAGCAGACGATGCAGCAACTCAACACGATTCGCCAATGGTACGAGACAACGGTCGTGTTGAGACGGTACGTGGATTTGCATTTGTTTTTACAGCCTGGTGGCATGAGGGTGAATGAAGAAGGGGAGTTGGAAGAAACACCGGGCCAAGGCAGAGGAGGAGGAGGCTATCAAAAGGCGCGTAATATAGCGCGCTTCTTTAGTCGAACGGACTACGTGGCCATGGTACCCGTGACGCTGTTGTGGATGACGCAGATTGGCACGAGCTTTCGACAGCACCTTTCTCACTTGAAAGCAGGCGATGTGCTCGTTTTACCCACCTTTGGCTTTCCATCGTTCTCGACCTCCTCTGAACAGGACAAAGATCGATGGCCGACCGATCGACAAAGTGTCGTCGAATGGGTAGAAGCAGGCGAGATGGGATTGTTGGATGAAAACTACGAGCTCAATAACGGACCGACGTCTTTCATCACCTGGCGTGACGCGAGAGAGCCCTATCGTGTGCCTCATTATGACTACAAGTACGGACCCATTTTCATCTCGACACGGTTGAACCATCCTTGGTGTGAAGAGCGATTCGAGGATTATCTCGCGTCGTGTGTTTACAGTATTTATCTGTCGGGTGCCAATTTGTGGGTGCTACCGAACGACTATGCGGTGAGTGAGACGGTAGACAGAAAAGAGACATGGACGCCACAACAGCGCAAAATACAACAAAAACTGGCTAGCAAGTATCGCATGGAACAATGTGTTTTCTATGCAAGACAGTTTGATCAGTTGGACATTTTTCAAACGGAAAGAGCTGAACACGTCCGACAAGAATGCTCAAAGGCTTTACTGAATTTACAAAAGCAAAAAATGATATCCAATGTCATGAAAGCAGAACGACCGTCTTTTTAATGCAGAAAAAGGGATTTCTTAATGTATTTTTCTGATCCAATCAAAAAAGGCGGGGGAGAAAGATAGATTTTTCTTTCTCTCTTATCGTTTTTGTAACCCCACCTTTTTTTTTTTTTTTTTTTTATTTATTTATTTAAACTTGCTTATTTCTTTTTTCTGTTTTCTTTTTTCCCCCTTCTTTCAAAATTTCATATAAAACACAATGGCATCTACAGCAACTTCAGTAGCATCTAAAAGCGCTTTCCGTAAATTCTTGGATTCTCCAGCAGGACCCAAAACGATCCACTTTTGGGCTCCTGCCATGAAATGGGTAAGCTGTCGGACATGATGTTGTATTGTATGGTAAAACTGCTCAAGAGAGAGAGGAAGGAAGGTTAAACACATATCAATGGATGATTAGGCATTGGTGATTGCTGGTATTGGTGATATGCAACGTCCTGCTGAGAAACTGAGTTTGACTCAAAATATCTGTAAGTAAATCAATGGTGGATGAGATAATGAGTGAGGGCGAGCAAAAGAAAAGAACGCGGAGAATGTTGACATGGACACACACGTGGTTTGGAATTATTTTTATTTAGCTTTGATGATGACGGGTCTTATATGGTCTCGATACTCTTTGGTGATTATTCCCAAAAACTATTCTTTATTTGCAGTCAACTGCTTTGTATTTGGTACTAGTGCTTATCAAGTGGCACGTATTTTCAAGTAAGTACTTGAAGATATCTTTTTGCTTATGAACAAAAAACATAACATACATCTTATTTCACTAGTTGGCGTCAGTCAGAAGAATACAAGCAACAACAAGCCAAATTAATAGAGCAATAATTATGCCCCCGACTTTTTCCCTCTCTTGATTTGATTTGTCCCCGCACTTAAATTTTTCTTTTTTTGCCGAGTTTGAAAAAAAAAAAAAAAGTAATTGTGGAGGGCAACACCCGCGTCATTCTACATCACAGCAACCTTCTCTTTCATGATAGGCTGAAACTCGCTTTGCTCTTATTTAGACCATCCATCAGATACAGTCTCTATGCACCCGCACCTATTCCACATCCTACAGATCTACACGCACATATACACACAGTCAATGACCATTAAATATCTCACATTTTGTCTGTTATTTATTCATCTGCACGATAAAAGGCCCCTTTTACAGTGGTTTTTTTTTTTGATTTTTGAATGGATCCTTATGTAGTGAGCATCATGTATGTCTCTTTAGTGTCTCTTCTTCTTCTTCGTCCTCTGAGATGTTATCCACGATATCTGCCCATCCATAGGATCTCTTGACGGCTTCTTTCCATCCATTGTACATTTTGTCTCTTTTCTTGGCCGAGATGTTGGATTGGAATATCGTGTTGCCATCCTGATTGACGTTTTTTAATTCATCGATTGACTTCCAAATACCCACTGCCAGACCCGCTGCCATCGCCGCGCCCAACGCTGTTGTTTCTCTCATGTGCGGACGCTCTACTGTCATAGCATGGCCTAAAATATCGGCTTGAATCTGCATACAAACATCTGAATTGGATAACCCTCCATCTACTTTGAGAGAGGACACAGAGGTGGATGCTGCTGATGCAGATCTCTGTGACGGATCGTCCTGGGGGCCTTGTGGTGATGAGGTTGCGTCGTGACTCATGGCTTCTAAAATAGCTCTGGTTTGATAACAGACGGCTTCGAGGGTAGCCCGCGCGATGTGTTCCTTTCGTGTGTATTGCGTCAAACCGATTAACATACCTCTGGCATCACTGCGCCAATACGGAGCCAGCAAACCACTCAGTGCGGTGACAAAATACACACCTGCTGTCGAGGTCACTTGGCTAGCCAATGCGTTGATGTCGCTCGACTCTTTGAACAGCGCAAGAGTGTCCCGCAGCCACTGAAGAGAAGACCCCGCGACCGCCACCGAGCCTTCCAGCGCATACACGGGTGGGGCTTGCGCATGCAACTGGTAAGCCACCGTCGTCAACAAGCCATGGTGAGAGAACGTGGGTGGGCCACGGCCTGTGTTGAACAGCAGAAAACAACCGGTGCCGTACGTGCATTTCGCGTCTCCTGGTGAAAAGCATTTTTGTCCCACCAGAGCACTTTGTTGGTCTCCCAAGCAGCCACTGATAGGCACACCGGCAAGGGAACCATGGGAAAGAAAACCATAGATGTGCGAGGAAGGAGCGATCTTGGCTAACTTGAGTTTCTCAAATCCAAAGAACCTTTTTTTTTTTTTTTTTTTTTTTTGCGATATGGCATTTTAGGTAGGTAGGTAGGTAGGTAGGTAGGTAGGTAGGTCGTATTTTTTTTTTTATTTTTTTTGCTATGAAAGAGATGGCTCTTTTGCCCCGCCCCCGCCCCCTCTTCCACCATGGAGAGTATATCCTTACCTGAGACCTTCTTTGCTCCAGGTCAATGTATGCAGGTCCATCAACATGGTTCTACTAGCATTGGTCACATCCGTGACCATCACACCGTTGTCTTGAGCTCCTCCTGTTAAATTCTAAAAGAGGGGAATGGCAGATGAGTGAGAGAACACGACAGTCTTTCGAGGAATACAATCCTATCACTTTACATAAATAAGCCATGTGTCTACCGTGCCAAAGTGTAATCGACCCTCTTCATAAGCGTCTTTCACAGCAGGGACATGCTCCAACATCCATTTCAATTTCACGGCCGAGAAATAAGAGGTGACAGGCAAGCCGCAGATACGCTGGAGGTCGTGGATCTCTTGCTCGCTATGGCTTTCCACAAGCGCCTGTACCGTATGCGCTGTACGATTATCGCTCCAGACGATGGCACGGTAAAGCGGCTGACCTGTTTCGCTGTCCCATACCAGTGTTGTTTCTCGTTGATTGGTGATGCCAATGCATTGTATGTCCTTTGGCTCATAGTCGGTCAGCCGTAGTTTCAAAAGAGCTTGTTCGATGCATGTATTGACCGTCGATAAAAGATCCAAAGGATCATGTTCGACCCAGCTACGAAGGAGAGGAAGAGCCAGGTAAGTCACCCACAAAAAAAAAAATGAAACGCTTTCTATCCATGGTTGTCTATTGTTACCCAGGATGAGGATAATGTTGCTTAAATTCTACTTGGTGATAGGTCACGATCTTTCCATGGACATCAAACAACACAAAGCGTGTAGAAGTGGTTCCTTGGTCAATGGCACCTATCAAAGGAGAGTGGGTCATTGCTTTTTTTTTTACAGAGGGGAAGAAGCAAGTGAAAAAGTAAAAAAAAAAAGAAAGAGGCTTTTTATTCAAACTGTGAAAAAAAAGGGGGGGTAAAGTGTAAGGGAATGGGTTCATCATCACGTGTAGTGAAAACTAAGAAAAAATAGGCAATGTATACAGTAAAGACGCGTGATTTTGTTTTATTCTCTAATCTCAAGCATTAATTTAACGAGAAGCACATAGCTCAGGATTACAATGACTGGTAAACAATGTATTATCTGATTCGATTTGAAGCGTGGAATGATGAACACCATAGATATCACAGACAATATGTTGACCCTTGGATAGAATTTCATCATAATTGCCATTTTGAGCATCAATCTTGACATGAGCCGTCAATGAATATTTGCCAGGTGAAAGAGTCCAGACGTGCAAATCGTGCACAGCAATGACGCCAGGAAGACCGAGAAGTGATTTTTCGATCAGGTCAGGATGGATGTTGCCAGGAACACCTTCCATCAAGACAGCCAAAGAATCCTTGACAAGATGATAAGTGGTATAGAGTACAAGGATGGAAAAGATAAAGGTACACATAGGATCAACAAAGGTCAAGTGGGGCTTGAAAAGCAAGATAATCGATGAAACCAACACACCTACATCGTCGATAAGGTGAGTACATGAGTGAACACCCCCAAGGAGCGTTGTTGTTGTTGTCTCCACTTACCAACAGAAGCTAATAAATCACCAAGTACATGAAGGGCAGCTGCTCTAAGGTTAATGTTTGCTTCCTAAACAGAAACAAAAAAAAAAAAAAAAAAAAAAAAAAAAAAAAAAAGTTAGAGTGAAACTGTCAGGGCATACCCTTTTTTATTCTTCTCCTTACTTTGCGGGGTGGTGCTGTTGCTGGTTCACCATGATTGTGTTCATGTTGGCCTCCGTTTGCATGGTGAGCAATATGTGTTTCTTCATCATGTCCATGGTTGGTATTATGGTTGTGTTCATGACTATGGCCATCATGACTATGTCCATGTCCACCAAGAACATAGGCTAGACTGTAACAGAATCAAGGATGTTTGAGAAAAATCAAGTTTAAGGTTTTCGATGGCACAAAAAACACAAAAAAAGAAAAAACCTGTTCAAAACTTACACGACGTTGACAGCCACACCAATAGTAGCAGTAATGCACATCTATCATATCCCATGAAGAAGGATGAGATGAATATTCGGAAGGCTAAAAAAAACACAACAACCCCTCCTTTTTTGTCAACCAATGTAAATAACATTTACCAACTTTGCATCAATTACTTCAGGCTTTTTCAATCTTTGTATTGCCTCATGTAACAGAAATCCGGTAAGAATCCAGATAGTTAAAACAGAAACAAGCGCCGCAATGACCTCGGCACGATGGAAACCAAACGTATGTTCTAAGTAACCCCCCAAAGAAAAAAAAGGAAAAACATGCGTCAGATACCTTACCATGGCGAGTCTGTTTGTGTTTTACTTTCTTACTTTTGGTGGCTGGTTTCTCTGCCAAATAGATAGCGACAAGGGCCACAATAAAGCTTGCTACGTCTGATAAGAGATGAAACGCGTCGGACATCAAAGCTGTTTTGGAGTTGTGTAAGTGTATGTGTGTGTGTGTGGGGAGAAAAATAATTATAGATAACAGATGAGCCATCTCTCGTACAAAAGGAGATACTATGTGCTTGCTCTTACCTAACGAATTGGCAAAATAACCAGCTACCAATTCTGTAACAAAGAAAGCACAAGCCAATCCTACTGCGAACCATAGCCTTCTCTTTGTACTCTTTGCCTGTTGACGATCCTTCAAGTTGTTGTTGCTGCAATTCTCTTGTGGAATAGTGTAAGAAACAACTGAACCACTATTGCCTAGTAGTTGCTGCTGTCCTCCTCCTCCTCCATTTAACAGAGGTGTTCTTTCTGCTGACATTGTCTCATTAAACGTACTTGGTGACATTTGTTGTAAATAAACTAGAGAGGCCGTAGGAATCTCAAACTTTTTTTTTTTGAAAACCAAGGGACAGAGGGGGTTCTGTGCCTAAATAGATAAATTCAATAAACAGAGAGAAAGGAAAAAAAAAAAGAGGAGCTGACTGCAAGTAGGCTTTCGTAGTAAAAAGAAGACTAAAGAGCAGAGAAAAAAAAAGAAAAAAAAAAAAAAAAGCTGATTTGTTCAATGACAGCACACGTTTCAAGGAGACTTTGATTTGTCCAATAAGAGCACGTTTTCGATAGGTTAAACAAGCATGCTGATCTGTATTCAAATCGAACGTCCCTTGCTATGCCATTAATGAAGAGTAATATCCTACAGGGAAAAACATGGCGCTCCAAGGTCATTTATATATAAAGTAAAAGGCCTTCTCTGTTTTGGTCTGGAATCACTGCGCTTGTGTACATATAACTATAGATAATGTCTCTTTATCATCCATGTCTTGACTAGCTATTGCCTCATATCAAAAGCATGCAAAAAAAAAAAAAAAAAAAAACGGACAAACAAAAAAAAAATCAAACTCATATCTATGCTCCGTAGACTTGCTTATATCCACGCGGATTGGCTGCATGAAATTTAGTTCCCCTTTGGACCTGCCAAAAAAATTTCGGCTTTTTCAGTCTGACATACATGCAACGCATGATGAGATTGATTGGTAAAATGGCGAAAGAAAGCGTATAAGAGCAACATTAAGGTTCTTAATTAGGACACACTCTCCAATAGACATTGGCGCAAACTTGACAGATCCCATGTTCCGAGGTCTTTACCGAGGAAAACAAGCTCATGCAGGTGAATCTCATACTCTCCCATTCGAACGCACCGACAATGTCCCAAAAGTAACCTGTCTCTCGTGTTTTAGATGATTTCAACTTGGTTTTACAACGTGCACAAGAGGCGGGTGTCAAGAAAATGTTTATCACAGGAACCAATTTAGAAGACTCTAAAGAAGCCATTGAAAGTATCAACAGCCACAAAGAGGGTATGTTTCTGCCCAACAAATTATGTTTATCCCACCCATCACACTGACGCACGCACGACTATCCTCATAGCTACCGGCTTTTTATACTCTACCGTCGGCTGTCATCCCACGAGATGCTCCGAGTTTGACGAATACAAGGATGGACCTGACGCCTATTTCGAGCAATTACTTGACCTTGCCCTAAAGCATCCTTCTTCCGTCATTGCTATCGGTGAATGTGGTCTTGATTACGATCGTCTTCATTTTTGTGACAAGGAAACACAAAAGAAATACTTTCGAAAGCAGTTTGATCTCGCAGAAAAGACAAACCTACCCATGTTTCTGCATAATCGCAACACCGGCAACGACTTTTATGACCTCGTCAAGGAAAACAGACACAAATTCAAACACGGTGTAGTGCACTCCTTTACAGGTACCCGAGAAGAAATGCAAAAGCTGTGTGATCTTGGACTGTACATTGGCGTGAATGGTTGTTCGCTCAAGACACAGGAAAACCTAGACGTCGTCCAAGCGATACCAGAAGACCGTTTGATGATCGAAACCGATGCACCGTGGTGTGACATTCGACCGACACATGCTTCTTACGCACATTTGAAGAATATACCAGAACAGGACCTCACCCTCTATTCACCACCGAGCAAAAAGAAGGAAAAGTTCGAGATGGGGCTCATGGTGAAAAGCAGAAATGAACCATGTACACTAGGGTAAAAACAGCCTACTTGTATATATCTACCTCCCACACCAAGACTAACATTGTTTTTTTGTACTGTCATGCTCTAGACTCGTACTCTATGTGGTTGCTTCTCTCAAAAACAAGGATCCCAAAGAACTATCTGAAATCATTTGGAACAACACTTGTCGAGTCTTCAATACAGTTTAGTAATAGAACATGTCCATCTTTATTATATTGAAAGCAATAAAAATGTGTTTAGAGATAAAGCCCTTCTGGGGTGCCTTCCGTCTTTCTATACAAAACTTTCTCTTTCGCTTTACGGAAATCCTCGGCAATCACCTTCATACGACGTTCACGTAAAGCCATTAAACCTGCTTCTGTACAAACAGCCTATAGAGTGATAAGAATACACATGAGTGGAGGTCAACACACTTGTTTGTCTCTACCACCGCTGGATGGCCCCCGTTGCGGGGGCAATGGTCATCTTACCTTGATATCTGCACCCGATAAATCATCCTTGGACATGACAAATTCTTCCAAGTCAACATCGTCCGCCAAGGTCATTCTTGAGGTATGAATATTGAAAATTCTACGCTTTGTTTTTACGTCAGGCAAGGGGAATTCAATCTTACGATCGATACGGCCGGGACGAATCAAAGCAGGATCCAAACTATCAATCTTGTTGGTTGCCATAATCACCTTCACGTCGCCTCGGGAATCGAAACCGTCCAACTGATTCAGCAATTCCAGCATGGTACGTTGAATTTCACGCTCTCCGCCCGAGGTCGAGTCGTATCGTTTTGTACCCACTGCATCAATTTCATCAATAAACACAATAGCCGGTGCGTTTTCTTCGGCCACACGGAAAAGTTCACGCACCAATTTGGGACCGTCACCCAAATACTTTTGAATCAACTCTGAACCTACGATACGTAAGAAAGTAGCGCTGGTTTGATTGGCCACCGCTTTCGCCAACAGTGTTTTACCCGTACCAGGCACACCGTAGAGAATCACACCCTTGGGCGGCTTGATGCCCATTTCTTCGTACAATTCAGGATGCGTCAGTGGTAATTCGACCGCTTCCTTGATTTCTTGCACTTGTTGCTCAAGACCACCGATATCCGCATACGATTCCGTAGGTGCTTTCTCCAACTTCATCACGCTGACCATCGGATCGGTATCGTCGGCCAAGACGCCGACCACCGACATGGTCTTGTGATGTAATAAAACGCTGCATCCAGGTTCGAGTAAATCTTTGTCGACAAAACTCATGACAGAAACGTAATATTCGGGTCCTGTGGCTGAAGAAACAATAACGTGGTCATCGTCGATAATCTCTTCTAATGAGCCTACTGTCATGGGCGAACCACGTAAATCATCCACTCGTGTTCTTTCTTCCTGATCTCTTTCTTCTTGAGGTTTAAGTCTTTCTTGATTTTGTACAAACTCTTCTTCAAGTAACAAATAATCTTTGATACGTTCCATTTTCAACATTTTAAGACGACAACGAGTGGTAGGAAAGACTATCAAGACAAGATGACATGAGTCCCTCTGCATGCTTTTTTGCTCCCAAACGCACACTGTTGTTGTGGATCGCTTTTTTACCTTGAGGTAACTTGGCGGTTGTATCGGGTCCTCTCTTCTTCTTTTTACCTACACGTGTAGGCACAGGAGGTTCCCACTTTTTCTTTTTATCCTTCTCCTATCGACGGCAACGGTTAAAAAGTGAACAACTGTAGCTCTGTCGTTTGTGGGCTTTTTGCATAGTTGTACAATAATAATAATAATACCTTGTCTTTTTTGCCATTGTCTCTTGGCATACCCGATTGTGAATTACCCTTTCAAAAAAATCATCCTAGGTTAATACAACTGACTCGCGTCTATCTCTTTCTTTTGCTTTTCTCTGTTGCGCTACCATTTTGAATTGTTTATGAACTTTTGGTTAAAATCAGAGTCAAAAAGGGAAAGGAGTTGGAACGATTTCCCATTTTTAATAGCGCAAAGAGCCTGCGCGTCCAAGTACGTCAGCTTTCCCCGTTTGTGACGCTCTTAATTCGCGTGCCGAATTTAAAGCAGCAAAATAAGAGGGTGTGCTTTTCTTTTTATTGCTTTATCCTTCCCCATCCTATTTTGCCGAGCCTATCTTTTTCAATGTAAGTTGTCCTTACTATGGAGCCATCACAGCAACAAACAAAAAAAGCTAATGTGCATTGAATAGGGCGCCCAAGAAGTTGAGGAAAGCGACGAATACTGGCAAAGAAGTACAGTACTGGATATTTGCTCTTTTTGAAAATTTAAAAAAAGACTCACACAATTGATGCCATTCACTAAAAACATGATAGTCCAACACAACTTCGGATAACGACGATGATCGTGTGAGGCCCATCAACTTGCTCACCATCAAAAAGCCTTTTAAAAACCCGAATTACAAGACGCCAAAGAAGAATAAGAATTTAAAACAAATCTTGGCGATGGAAAGAGATCGTCCATTAGCTATCGATACACCAACATGTAAAACAATTATTGAGAAACGACACTTGAGCGTCGAATAACATTATTTCATTTTTTTGCTATAGACGAGAATATTGAATGTGCACCCTCTATTTTGCCACAGAAAAAGTATTGCGATATTACGGGTTTAGAAGCAAAATACACAGATCCCAAGACCGGATTAAGATACCACAACGCTGAAATCTACCAATTTATTCGCACACTAAGTGTACCCAATGTACAAGCCTATCTAGCGAGTCGAAATGCTGCCGTTGTTCTTAAATAACCATCGGCATGTCCATGCTATCGTCATGATCCGAATTCCCCTAGAGTATCCAAAGGCGCTGTGAATAAAAGAAAAGAACAAAGCACCCTCTCCATTGAACATGTCATTGTCTATCCTACCATATCATATCCATCGCTCGCTCTATCAATAAGATCCCTCATATCATCATTTCTGCCAACTACATAGTCTTCTACACTGCTGCCTGCATTGTTCCTTATCCTAATAAAAATGTTAATTCATTTTCATTCCACTGAAGCTCATGGTCTCTTGGTTTTTTTACCTTGGATCTGAACCAGCATCTAATAATAGATCCACCATATTTAATGCTACTTCCGGATCATCTTCATATTGTACAGCAAGATGTAACGGTGTATTTCCTTCTTTCTTATTCTTTTGATTGACATTGATCCCTGGCACACGTAAAAGTAATTCCATACACGTCAGTGATCCAAACCTAGCACTGATGATGAAGGGGGAAAAAAAAAAAAATCAGGGCACAGCCAACCGTCATCATGCCACAAAGGGCCTGTACAGTTATTTTCTTTACGCATAATGAAGAGCTGTGTCGCCTAAACCATCGGTATGGTTAATGTCGAAATCTCCTTCTTTGAAAATATCTTCCAACATTTCATCCTGATCATTTCGACAAGCTGCCAACATCAAGTCATCTAATGATGGTGGTGGTGTGTTAATTGATCTCTCTCGTTATAATGCATACTTGATGCACGAACGTACTGTCAGTGGTTCCTTCAACATCACTCATTTTGTATTTGGCTATCAGGACCGGTGCAAAGTGAGCCAAAAGAGAAAAAGAAATGATTTTTTTTTTTTTTTTGTGCTGCCATTTGCATGAATGGGTGATTCAAATGCAGCACAAATAACCGGTTGTTCGTTGGATGACGGCTGCACTACACTTGTATCCCTATGGATCCCCTTCATGACAAGCAGAGACTCCCAGTACTATGGAGACTGCAAAAATAGTTCAATCGACAAAGGTAAAATATAAATGGTATACTACGCTCTTATCAAACATACGAGGATGCTCAATATAACTCTAAAGTTTTGTAGCCATTTTCGACGATGCATGTGCTTCAGTAAGCGAGCCTTACTTACAATACACTCAGCCTTACTTTTTTCACTCTCGTTTCTGTTTATTTGTTGGTGGCAATCATAACCGCCTTAACCCTAGTTTAAGCTATTTTTTTTTTTGAAGACAAGCGTACGAATAACTTGTGATAAAGAAAAATACAGCGAAACGAGAAAAAAGCTACCTTTGGGATCAGCCATTATAAATGGCCAACAATAAGTCATTTTCAAAAAGACAAACCACTTGGGATACAAGGAAAAAAGAATGATCCTTTACAGTCTTCAACAATACTAGGGTAGATGATGATTATTTAGAAAGAAAAAAAAAAGAAAAAAAAAAGAGAAAAAAAAAAAAAAAGAAAAGGGGAATAAGTCCTATTTACAAATTGGCTCGCGATGGTAAAAGTATCACGCTTCTCTCTTGATCGGTGTGCTATTACTGTTGGTATAAAAATCAACATGCTTCCTCCTTCCCTTGGTTGTTGCAGCATTCTTGCTACCAAAGTGAGGGTGGCCTTTATCTGCTGTGGTTGCTGCCCCTTCCTCGTTGTCGTCGTCTTCTTCGTTCTCTTCCTCTTCCTCTGGCGGTTCTTGTTCGTAAATAGAAACAGATGGCATCGCCATGTTTTTATCTTTGAAGATGCATTCCAAAGCATCAATCCAGGCTTTTCTTTTTGACATGGCATGGACAGCATGTTCTGATAAGGCTGCTTTTGAAGAATGAGGCGTCTTTCTCTTTTTAGATTTCTGAGTGCGCTATAGACCCCCGCAAAATAAGTGTCAATCATCTCAAAGAAATACATTCAAAAAAAGTGGGTATGCACTTACAAACCGTTTCAAATAACATTGTTCCACTTGTGCATCTAGCGTATCTAGCACATGTCTATACTGTTCATATTGCAATTGGTGGTCTACGACCTGTAGCAACTTTTTCTTTCTCTGTTCGTTCTTTCTAAACTGTTCTTTTAGTTCTTTGGCTGCTGACCTTAATTCAGCACATATTTCATCGTCTTCTCTCGCGTTCCAATCGATAATATCATCGTCTTCGCCAAAGAGCCCTGCATAACGTAGTTCTCTTTTCAGTCTTTCTTCAAATTCCTCTACATGGATCGTTTTGTCCATCCCAGCAGCAGCAGCAGCATTCGCCGCTGCCGCTGTAGGGTTGGCATAAAAGAGAGGATTGTTGTACAAATGGTCCATCACGTCGTCATTCGGATGCATCATCATCAGCATATCGACTTCCATGTTGTGATAGGACGCATGCGTCGAATCCTCATCATTCTCGTCGTCGTCTTCCTCCTCTTCCCCATCCCCTTCCCCATCCCCGTCCCCGTCCCCGTCCTCCTCCTCCTCCTCCTCCTCCTGCGGCTGTTGCTGTTCCACGACTAAACTGCTCAATAACCTTTCGGTCAAAAGTCCACAACTCAGGTCGGATGCTAACAATTGATCATCGGTCAATTGCTGTCGAGGCGAATCGAGAAACTGTAAATGAGGCATGGAGGGGGGTGGCGGCGGCGGCGGCGGCTGATGATGATCCGAACCCTCTTGATGCATGGGAGATTGAGAACGTTTGAAATGATTATGATTTATGGTATCTGATAAATGTAATCGTTGTTGTTGTTGCTGCTGCTGCTGCTGCTGATCTTCTTCCGCCCATACTTCTGTATAGTGTCTCCCTAGAGCTGGTATATGATAATATCTTTCTACTTCTTTTTCATCTTTAGGCATCAAGAATTGTCTATCTTCTTCGGTCAACGTCTTAAAATAAGGTTCCATCGTAGACCAAAACGTGGTAATGGGAATCTGATCTTTGGCTTTTACACGTACAAAATCCACTTCCTGTGGTTGCTGCTGCTGCTGCTGCTGCTGCTGCTGCTGCTGTTGAGATGAATGATGAGCACGTATTTTGACATGTGTCGTGTTGTTATCGTTGGCTTTCTTTTTCTTCACATGGGGTGGAGACCAAGTGTGATGGTTATTATTCTTGTGTGAATGGTGGTGATAAGATTTAGGGGGGTTGTTCGAAGGAGGTGGTAAGCTACGGGTAATAGAGGCATCTTCCAATTTTTTTAGTTTGGCATTGGGATGCGGTGATTCACTTCTTGATAATGTATCTATGAAAAAAAGAAGAAAAAAAAAAAGGAGGATGGTTGATGGATGAGACTCTTCTCGGCGATGCTATGTTTTACTTGCATATTTACTCTTTAATAGGCTCTCATCATCTCGTCTTCTTTTTCGTCGCAATGCTTCGAGCGCTCTAGAAGAGAGTTAGTTAGTACTGTGAAAATGATGTTGTGTGCATGCATGTGAACCTACAATTGTCTGTCATTATTTTTGCTGTTACTACTGCTACCGTTCATGGTGGAGGAGGATTGCAATACATCATAGTCGTCGTCGTCTACAATGCATCCTCATAAAAGTAAGACATGGGAACCAAAAAAAAAAAAGAGGAAAGGGTGTGTGTCTTTTTACCTAGTTTTTCTTGCTTTATGTGTTGCATCTTTCCTATCTCGTACGATCGTTTACTTTTGCCTGCCGTTGTCGCTAGTTTATTCTTTTGTTGTTGTTGTTGTTGTTGTTGTTGTTGTTGTTGTTGCGATGGAACCGACGGCTTTTCCTCGTTTTCATCTTTTGCTGCTCCCTTTTCTGTTGCTGCTTCTGCTGCTGCTGCTGCTGTTACTGCTTGTTCTTCTTCAAGGACGAGTTCTTTCAACTGTTGATCCAAATGTCTTTGCTCTTTATCAGCTATCACCAAAGAAAAAGGAAAAGATTAGATTCGAGTTTCCTCTGGTGTGTTCAAAGAGCAAGCGTCCATTTTTTTTTTTTTTTTTTTACTTAATTCCCGTATACGTATGTTTTTCTTTAAAGTCGTCCAATCTTGCTGTAGATGACGTATCCTCTTTTCGGATATGGGTAACAAAGCTTCTAAATCAGCCTTCATTTTCAATAAATCGGTGGAATCAGGTATGGCGCCAATGGTAGATGATACACTGGTGGAGTTTTTGAATTGGCGGTAATGAAGTGCTGTCGTGGTGGAGACAGGAACAGGTTGTGTGTATAAGCGACTTGAATCATTATTCATTTTACGGTACAAAAGAGATGACGATGGTGAGGTGAAAGATGGTTAACATGAAATACGAACAAGCGTTGTTTAATCTTTTTTGGAGGAGGCGTTGCGAAAAGAAGGGTGTTTGTTTGTTTGTTGTTAATAAATTAATGAGAATAGCTGCCTATAAAAGCAAATACAAGAAAGAGAGAAAAAGACTTGTACGTTATGTCTAAAGAAACAGCCAATATAAAAATAAAAAAAAAAAAATACGAATTTAGCCCAAAAAGGGTTTCCTGGAGAGTTTCGTTTATTACGTAAGAGACAAGAGTGGAGAAAAAAAAAAGAGGTCCAAGTGCACTTATGCCCGAGCATTTTTGCCCCCCTCTTTTTTTTTTTTTTTGGCTACAAGAGGGTAACCTCAATCGACCTTCATAGGGCATTGGTTGCCATAGATATGCTATGGATGGGAGAGCCATCATGCTTCTATCGTGGTCTATGGAGTCGTTTATTCTACACGTGACTTGATGACGATCCCCTCTTTCTTTGCCGAACCAAATCAAAAAAAAAAAAAAGGGAAAATTGTTGTTTTCTCTGCTCGTTCTCTGTGTCCAACAGTCATCGTATCGATCGTTGAAGCAAACAAAATGGCCGATCCCACTCCTACTTTTGCACAGTCCACTGTACAACACACAAAAGACAATGACGATGGGACGAGAAAGAACAAACACAACATGACACCGTTAGAAAAACAACAAGAAAAATTGAATCGTTTATTTCAAAAGATGGACAAACCTGTCTATATACCTGAAAAACCCAAAGACAAGAAATCAATTATTGCACCACCCAAAGACTTTGTGCGCAATGTGTCAGGTAAAAAAAAAAAAACAAGCAATGTATAAATGGAGGGTGGATCGGATGCCACTGACCCCCATGGATAACAAAAAGGTTCTAGTGCGGGTGCCGGTAGCGGCGATTTTCATGTTTACAGAGCACAAAGAAGAAGAGAATTCACTCGACAAAAGATCTTGGAGGAACAAGAAAAGAAAGCAAAAGAAAACGCAGAATATGAAGCCAAATTAAAAAGACTCAAGGAAGAAGCAGAGGAACGTACAGCGAAAAAGAGAGCCAAACGTCAAAAACGTAACAAGAAAAAGCAGGGAGGAAAGCAACAAGACAAAGAACAAGAACAGCAGCAGCAGCAACAACCACAGACGTCGTCTACAACAACAGAAGCATCTGGTAACGACGGGGAGAAGCCTACGGTGGAGACATCATCAGAAACAAAAGGCGGGAGTGGAGAAATCGCGATAGATATGGAAGAGATTGGCCATGAAGAGCCAACAACAGAGCATCATTATCCAAGTCATCGAGTGATCACATCCAACTTGAAAATACAAGAAGACGATACAAGTTTTTGATGATTCATTGAATTATTAAAAAATAAAAGACATTTTAATAAAAGCACATATTAGGGAAAGGCGAGGACGATGAATGATGAACATGAGAGAGAGAAAGGATCATAAAAAGTTTTTACATATAAAGTATTTCTCTAAAGCAAGCAAGAAAAAGAAAAAAGTGTGATTCATAAAAAAATTACCAAAAATTCAAAACAGACTAGAAGAATAATTATTAAGGAATGGTTTCTTTAGGGTTAGTAAGTTATTAAAAAGTGAAGGAAGTTCGGGGAGGGGGAGGGGGGGGGTATATTAAGTAGATGATAGGGCTGGTTGCCCTTTTTTTTTTTTTTTTTTTTTTTTTTCTTTGGTGGTGGGTTGTGTCAAGTGGTGTCCACACTCAACATGGTTTACATATAAAGTGTATTACATAATTCTAAGAGTGTACGGATAATAGTTGCAATGGAGGTTTTACTCTGTGGTGGGTTGAACAGCAGCAGATCTGTCTAAGGTTGCCATCCAATTTTCTGGAATGATAGGGAACAAGAGTGTATCGTTTGTCACTAAAGATTGTAATTGTGCGGTGGTGGGTACAAAAAAGGGCAACATGAACTTTGCATCTTTTGTTTCGTTCATTTTTTCTTCCTTCATAATGAGGGTGTCTTCTTCTTCTTCTTCTTCTTCTTGATTTGCTTCTTTGTCTGCTGCTGTGGATGCTGGTTCTTGGCTAGAGCTGCCAAAGAAAGAACCTATCCATTCACTCCCTCTACTCGACAAAGACCTCCTCATGGAAGTACTGGTGGTACTGGTAGGTGAGGGTGCCGATGCTGCTCCTGTGGTTGTGGTGGTGGTGGTGGTGGTTGAAGCCGTCGCTATCCTCATGGAGGACTGTCTCTTTTTCTTTTTCTCTGCAGCCTTTTCTTTATGCTTTTTCAACTTTTGCGCTTCATCGGCCACATTTTGTTGAATAAAGCGTTCAATTTCATCTGGAATTTTAGGCTCGTTCAGTTCGTACCGGTAGTTTAAAATGATGCGTCTCAGCTGTGCATCGTTGATGGTATCAAATAGGGTCTTGATGGACTGTTGAAAATCCTCCAGGGTGTTTAATTGAGATATGCATTGCAAGAGTTGAACGAGTTGAATGGAAGGATTCAAATAGGAGAGCAGCAAGTGGGAAGGGAAGAGGGTAGGTGGGCTAGGACTCTTGGATGGCGTGGGGGAACGAATCCATTCCTCGAGTACAGACATGTTCATGCGAATTTGAATGGCTTTGGAACGACACAAATATTTCTTTTTGGACAGGATATGGTTAAAGAGTTCACAAGAGAGAGTGTGTAAAAATTGAGCCATGGCTTGCACAAGAATGGTGGGATGGATTTCGTACGATTGAAAGACGTAAAAAGTACTCGACAGCAGTTGGGTGATGACGTTGGGAGAGAGACCGACTCCTCGCACCGCCGCTCTGTTGGGAGCAGCAGCAGCAGCAGCAGCAGCAGCAGCAGCGGAGGAGGAGGAGGAGGAGGAGGAGGGTGAGGAAAAAGTCGGCAGGGTGGTGGCTGCCGTAGTAGAAGAAGCGGTGCTGTTGGAGGCATGACGTTGCATAGCGATGCTGCTGAGGAGCGGGTGGTCGTCTGTCGATTTTCGGCGGCTTGTGGTGACACTCTTTCTTCGTTTGAAAAAGAACCGCTGCCAGTGGTCATCGACAAAGTTGGTTTCCTCCATTAAGCCAGCGAGGGGATCATGTTCCAGCATGGCGGGTTCAAGGATTTTTGAGATGCGTTGGTTGGTATCTTGCACAATGTAGGTATACGTTTCAGAAATGAGCTCTGAGAGTCGAAGCTGGTACTCGGCTGTAGCGACGACCAAGCCAAGGTCCTTTTTGAGGTAATACAACAGTCGTGTGAGGTTGGTGAGCCAGTAGGCCAAGATGTGAATATTGTCCGTGTTGGTGTTGATGCTCGCTCCAATACGGAGACAGGTGCCTTCCATCAAATCTTCCAACACATCCGAGCTCGAAAAGTAATGAGCAAAACGAGCACTGAGAAAGACGACATTGGCCGGTAGAAAGACTTCTTGTGCATTGCGTACAGGTAACTCGAGTCGAGAAATGACTGTATCCAGTATATAGGATAAATCTTTGACGGCAAATACAAACATTTGATCTGGCATGCATTTATCCCAATTAAATTCAACAATAGGATTAAAATTCTCCACATCATCATCATCATCGTCGTCGTTGTCGTCGTCGTCGTCGTTGTCGTCGTCCTCACCAGGAGTAGCACCGTCGTTGTCTTGTTTGCCATGATAATGGCCGAGTAGGTACTCTTCGATGAGCTTTTGTCTGTCTGCTGTATTTGTACTTTCCAAATTGAATAGATAATCTTCTTCGGTAGAGGATCGTAGTGAAAAGGAGGTCAAGATGGAGGACGAACGATTGCTTCTGGTAGTGGTGGTGGTGGTGGTGGTGGTGGTGGTGGTATGACTCAAGTGATAGATGCTATTTCGATGGCTGCTCTCACTGCTCCTTGTACTTGTGGACGACATACTATCTCGGTTGTTACTACTGCTATTACTGTTGAGAATGATATCGGCCATGACGGCGGCAGAAGAAGGTGAGTAATCCTTGGTTTGACAGCTGCTACTTTTGACGAAATCCAATACCGTTCTGCCTTTGGCAGATCGTGTTTGTGCAGAAGCTCCATGATCCATTAACAATTGAACCATGCTTTCATGATGATTGGTCGTTGCCCACATTAAGGCTGTCCAGCCACCTATACGTGATCAAGAAAGAAAAAGAATAACTTAATCCTATCATCAAAGGAGAATAAAAAGGCCCTTTTTTTTTCAGGGGGTAGATCAAAAGAGAAAGAGACAGAGACAGAGAGCAAAAAAGACCCATCGTGTGTTGCTTTCTTATTCACAAGAAACGTTACCGGTTTAGGAGTAGTGTTTTGATTTTCTAATTTTCAGCTTTTGGGGCTCTCTCTCTTTTCTCTCTGTCTCTCTCTCTCTCTCTCTTGTCAGTAAGTAGTTTCTACTTACGAGGATCTTGGCTATCAATATGAGCTCCTGCCATTAATAGAGCTTGTGCAATTTCCAATTTTCCAAAACAGGCGGCATAGATTAAAGCTGTATTGCCATCTTCGTCTTTTTCATTTATTATCTCTCGGATGCTGCCATTGTCTTTATAGGCAAGTAGGTCGTTCAACTGGGCGATATTGCCGCTCGACACTGTTTTGAAAAACCATCTTTTCAACCTTTTTCGATCATGGTCGTTTGTGCTGGCGAGAGTCGACATCAAGGAGAGGATATCCTCGTCCTCATCCTTCTCTAAATGGATGGAGGAGGTGGGCGTTGGATGATGATCTACGTTTTGTTTCTCGCCCTGAACCAGTAGGTCGTTTGTTTCAGATAGTTCTGCTTTGCACAGGAACGTAGTAGGATGCTTTTCATCCTTTTCGAGTGTTTTGAATGCTTCTTCTTTTTCAGGCGGCGGTGTGTTTAAATCTTGAGTGGGCATAAACGAAACAGTGGTGGTTGTAGAAGAAGCTGACATGATAAACTAAAGAAATGGATGTGGGACGACAGAAAAGAAAAAGAGAATTAGAGAGAGAAAAAGAGTGATGCTGTGTCGTTGTAGAAATAGTGGGCCGTTCGAGGGAGAAGCAAGAAGAAAAAAAAAAAAAAAAAAATAGGGAAAAAAAAAAAAAAAAAAAAAAAAAAAGAGAAAATAACGTAAGAAAATAAAATAAAAAAGCAATATTTATTTGATATTTCCAAAAATAAGGGGTTAAAAGGAATGGACCGTCCATTCAAGATACAAACTGCTACTCGCTGCTGCTGCTGCTGCTATTGTTGCTGCTGCTGCTACTGCTACTGTTACTGATGCTGCTGTTGGAGTTGCTGTCAGCGGGTAGGGCCCAAGCGGAGTAAATTGCCATGTGCTTTAGGTTGTACATGATTTACATTGCCTAACATAAGAAGCATAGGGAAGGGCCACTCACATGGATGCAATGGCGGGCAACAAAAAGTGGATGTGGTACATGACCATGCTGAAATGGAGTTGTCTTACTATACGCATAAATAGGCTCTAAAAGTAGTGCCATTTTTTTTTGCTGTATCATGAAAGAAAACTCTATTATTGCCTCAGTAGCGTTTCTTTTTGTCCTTCATCCTACGCCCATACGGTGCGGTCGTCATGATCTTTTTTATTATCAAGCGTAAAAAAAACGTGGTTTCGTTGATGGTGAAACAAGCTTAAAAAATGAAATAATAAAAAAAAAAAAAAAAGCTTGTAACAAGCATCTCCTTTTTCTTTCACCATGGACATCTCTCTCTCCTGTTTCGCTTTTTTTTTTTTTTACAAGAGCGTCTTCTTTCACAGAGAGCCGTATTCCAAAAATGCTCTACACATAGATGAACACATGCTAGAAACGATAGCCAAAGAAAACGAACCGCTTCTTTTAAGCGTCCATTTTCAAATATGAGCGACAACAGATGAACAATGAAAAGAAGGACCTCCCTCTTCCGCTTGACTCCTATTGTTGATATACGAGTAGGGTGATGGAGGACAAAAATGGAAGATGTGTCAATTGAATGCTGTAACGCATGATCAAGGAAGGTAGAAACGTGGTCTCTTTCCACTCTTTCCTATTGTATGATGGCAGACTCATCGCTTGACTACTCTGCGTCAATAGGTGTATGTGTGGGCACAAGTAGCTACGAGAGAAGCCATCCTACTGCCATCTAGATCCATCAGAAAATGGAGCGTCGTGTAGGATGCCATTTTTTTTTTTTTTTTTTTTTTTTTTTTTTGCACGCCCACCTATGGATCTCCTAGTGAAATGAGAAGCATTTATTTCATTTCGTTTTTGCCCCCGCTTCCTTTTGGCTCGTTTTTGCCCTTTTAAAAAATAACAATCCGCTTTTGGTTCACGGTTTCTTTTTTTTTTATGAAAAGCGCCACAGTCATTCAAAGTGTGTAAAGAAAGAAACAATGAATGGGGCTTGCTTTTCTTTGTTCTTGCTGCCAAAGGGAAGGATCCCCCTTTCTTTTTTTTTTCTCGTTGATCTTGTTTGGATAGCTATGAAAAAAGCATATGAAAATAAAAGCCTCAACTTGCTCACAGATAAACTGGCATCCTATGTAAGCTGACACACCCCACGAGGTGGGCCATCTTGAGTTTGGCCATGGATTGGCTGATGTTTATGCTCTCATTATGTAATAAAAAAAGTTGAATAGATCACCATGTTGATTCTTCTCTATCCAAGGAGGAAAGGGTACGAGGAGGGAAAGGCTCTATAAAACAAGTCGATTTAAGAAAAAGAAAAAAGTCTCTGCCTTGACTCTTCTCCCCTTCGATTGTTGCCTAGCACATGAATCAGTGATGGTTTGCTATGGCATTATCTACAGGTTGGCCCGTCATGGATCGGTTCGTTTTAAAATGCAGCGATGGAACTGCAAAAGAGGGGCCATTCTTAGAACAAAAGTGTAGGATTGGATGATTATTTTATTCCTGTTGGAGAAAAGAAATGAAAAATAAATAAAAAAAGAAAGCTATTTTAAAGAAAAAATGAAGGGGGGGCGAAGGGATTATTATATGTGTATATGTGTCAAATGATGTGCCTATGTTACAATACATGTCCATTAGATTTTTTTTTTTTTTTTTAAATCGGTGTTGTACGTCTACTACGAAAACAACCCGTGGCCTCTTAGATCTTGGGGCCGGCAGCCAAGGTTTCGGGAGAAGCTTGGTCTTCATAGGTCTTGAAGTTTTCCTTAAACATGTGAGCGACGTTTTGAAGGGACTTGTCAAATTCTTCAGCGGTACCGTTCCAAGCGGTCTTGGGGTTCAACAATTCAGAAGGAACGTTGGAAACGGCCTTGGGGATACGCAAGCCAAAGATTTCCAATTCGTCAAATTCAGCATTGGCGAGCTCGCCGCTGTGGATAGCGTCGAGGATAGCACGGGTGTACTTCAAGGGGCAACGCTTGGAGGTGGCAGCGGAACCACCGATCCAACCGGTGTTGATCAACCAAGCATCGGCCTTGTGTTCAGACATCTTTTGGGCGAGCATGGTAGCATAGCGTTGAGGATGGAGGACCAAGAAAGGCGCGCCAAAGCAAGCAGAGAAAGTGGCTTGAGGCTCGACAATGCCGTCTTCGGTACCAGGCACCTTGGTGGTGTAACCAGAGATGAAGTGGTACATGGCTTGTGCAGCGGTGAGTTTGGAGACAGGAGGCAAGACACCAAAGGCATCGCAGGTCAACAAGATGATGTTCTTGGGGTGACCGCCCATGCAAGGAATCTTGGCGTTGGGAATGTGGTAGATGGGGTAAGCGCAACGTGTGTTTTCGGTCAAGAAATCGTCCGAGTAGTCGACTTCACGGGTCTCTTCGTCCAAGACGACGTTTTCCAAAATGGCGCCGAAACGAATGGCGTTGTAAATATCGGGTTCCTTTTCGCTGGACAAGTCGATGCATTTAGCATAGCAACCGCCTTCGATGTTGAAGATACCGTTATCGGACCAACAGTGTTCGTCGTCACCGATGAGCTTACGCTTGGGATCAGCAGAGAGCGTGGTCTTGCCAGTACCTGATAAGCCAAAGAAGAGAGAGACATCACCGTCAGGACCTTCATTGGCAGAAGAGTGAAGAGAAAGGACACCTGCCTTGGGCATCAAGTAGTGCATGACAGTGAAAATCTACGCCCCATGGAGAGAGAAAGGGAAAGAGGGGGGATAAGTATTCCTTTTTCGAAAACAAGCAAGCTCCACTGCTTACCCCACTGCTTGCCCACCTACCCCCCCCACCTGCCTCTCCCATTTTCTGACCGCCCCCCACTATCACGAACCGTGTTTTGTACAATAAAATTAAAAATACTTACACCCTTCTTCATTTCACCAGCATATTCAGAACCAAGAATGACCATTTCATTTCTCTTGAAATTGACAGAAACAGAGGTGGTGGAGGTCATACCGGTAGTGTATCGGTTGGCGGGGAACTCACCGGCGTTAAAGATGGTGAAATCAGGCGTTCCGAAATCTTCCAACTCTTCATCGGTGGGACGAATCAACATGTTGCGCATGAACAACAAGTGGTAGGCACGAGAAGCGACGACACGCACCTTGATACGGTATTTGGGATCCCAACCGGCGAAACCATCAAAGACATAGAGACGAGGACGAGTGTTTAAATAGTCGATGGCACGTTCACGGTTGATCAAAAAGACCTTTTCGCTGATGGGCGTGTTGACGGGGCCCCACCAAATATCTTCCTTGGAGCCTTCTTCTTCCACAATACGTTTGTCCTTGGGAGAACGACCTGTCTTTTTACCAGAGTAAGCGCAGAGAGCACCGGCAGAAGAGATGACAGTACCTTGTTCGTAGGTGAGTGCTTGTTCATAAAGAACAGCAACAGAAGGATTACGCATGATGGTTACCTGTGCAAAAAAAAAAAAAAAAAAAAAAAAAAAAAAGAAAACAGTGGGTTAGAGGGGCATCGCTTTTTGTAGAGAAAAGCATGGCTGGGTGATCTACTTTACTCTGTCGTAATCAATACCAGCATGTTCGTGAAGATCTTCTTCCACTTTGGTGTGAGTGGAGTGAGCACTGGAAGGTCTGTAACCTGTGTAAGGAGATCCGGGTCTAGAAGTAACCATGGTAGAAGAAATGAAAGATGAAGAAAAAAGTCGACAAAAAAAAAAGAGAATAAAAAGCTAAAAAGTAAAAGAATAAGAAGGAAAGAGAGCTATTTATATACAGTCCTTGACTTGTTCCAAATAGACTTTTTTTTGTGTGCGCCTCTCTCTCTTACTCTATGTGTGTATGTGTCTAAATGCCCAAGTGTGTGTAATGAGTATGAGTATAATGAACGGGCGCTTACCCGTATTCCTCGGAAAGATCGGAGTCGCATTTCGACCTGCTCCACACAATTCACAATCCAACGGCCCCCCTCCTTGCTTTTTCACCAGTAGAAAGCCGAAAAAGGCATGAAAGTGTATTACTAAAAAACAAAGCCATGACGCCCTTTCCATTCACAATAAAAAACAAATTGAATGCCCGTCTGACCCCGGGTTCACTATTTTACTAAATGGGCTAAAAAACGTGAAAATAGGGCAAGAGGGACGAAAACTTTTAAGTGAGAAACGGGATTTGACGGAAGTAAGCCCCACTCCTGATTCGTCCGAGATCCTCCTCTCTCTCTCCTTTTCTTTAAAAACTGCACAAGTTGTTTAGGTAGACACATACCACCTCTTTTTGTTCAAAAATGAATGTAAGGAAATAGCTCCCCCCCCACGGTCGACTCACAGCTGCGGTCACGAGGGACACTCTTCGTTTTCATTTTTCTTTTGGGCTGTCGATAGATGGGGAATGCACTTGCCAGTCAGTCTTAGTCAACATCGAGGCGTGTTTTTTTCGTCCTTTCCCCACATTTTTAAATCTGTCCAATCACAAGGATGATCATGGACACCCACAATAAAAAAAAAAAAACGTGGGAAAAGTACGAGTCCCATTTGTAAATCCTCAAGACCCTAAAAGGGTTCGGGCTTCCCACTTTACACACCTCCCATTGACGAGAGGGATGAGATGAGGATGACGTAGAGTGGTAAAAAAAAAAAGCACTAGGAAGAAAAATAAGTTTTTTTTTTACTCGGCATTATGTTTTTTTAAAAAAGGAGAGGATGGGGCAAACAAAAGAAAGTTTTTTGTATAAAGTGGAACCATTTTTTGGAAAGAAAACGACACCATGGTTTGGTATTTCATGGCAAGAGTGTCTTCTATGGTCATTGCTTATGTAAGACACACACACACAACACACAAGTGACTTTAATACGTGGACGGGTCACGAGCGTTCATGAAGAGAAGGATGTCATTGATCCAATGACTTTTTGGCTCTAGGCTTGACACTTTAAACAGGTTAAGCTACAGCCTTATCCATTTACAGATAAAGTACTCTATCATCTGTCAGAATTGAAATTAGCTATTTTTCCCGTATCAAGAAACTTTTTGACATACTGGGACAAGGCAAAAAAAAAAGTCAAAGAAAACCCATGCCATTTCGTGCGTATAAAGACGGGATAAATGGGAAACGATGGACGCGTTCTTATTATTTTTTAATTTAAACATGAAAAAATAATAAAAAAAAGAAATCGCCTTTCCCCCCCCCCTTAACAACCCATCTTTTAGTCCACTCTCCCCCCAAACTCGGACGATAATTATAGATTTGGTAAATCTTCCCGCTTGTCAAAAAGTAAAAATAAGCTTTTCTCGTTTTGATGCATGAAAAAAAAAAAAAAGGTTGGGAAATTTGAAACAGAAATACCATGTATATCTGATATAAAGTACCGAAAGAGTATTTCGTCTTGAATTATAAAAATAGGGAAAGGGGGCAAACGGACAAACTACTCTTCATTGTTTCTATGGAGACAAACCACCTTATTGTGGCCATTCCAACAACATTGAAAAGAATTGGCTTAGGATGAACAAGTGGGTTAGAGATGATAAACGTGATGTTTAGGTTTTACAATCTTGAGAAATTTCTATTCTCAATATATAAAAAAAGAAAAACCTTAACCCTTATATCTAAAACAACACATACACATACACATACACATACACATACACACACACACTTACGCACAACGCACACAATGTCCATCACGCTACCTTTTTCTGTTTTTCTATCCCCTTCTATTGCTTAAAGAACCTTATCTAAGGATGGATAAAAGTAGAAAGATGGATGCATCTTTGTGTGTACGTGTGATTCTTTTTTCATTTTTAGAAAAAAAAAGGCTTTTTTTTTTGTCCAGGGCAGGGAAAAAAAAGCGTCTCCTAAAAAAAGAAAATTCGGTTTCATTTTCCAATTCCGGAAGAAACTGCTTTCTCCCCCCCCCCCTTTTACCTACGTGTGCCTGCCTCCACACAACAAAAAAAAAAAAAAAAAAAAAAAAACTCCTCTTTTATTTTCCTTCATTTCTCTACATTCTCTTATTCCCCCGAAAAAACGCACGAGACCAAAAAAGAAAAAAGGGTTTTTCATTCCAAGGGCTTATTTTTCAACCACCACAAAAAAAAAAAAAAAAAAAAAAAAAACTGGTAAAAAAGTTTATTTCAAAAGAGAGAAGGGTAAATAGGAAGCCATAAATAGTATTACACGTCGACGGGGGAGCATAGAAGATTGAATACTGGAAAAGAGCAAAAAGGAGAGAGAGAGAAACTGTGTGTGTGTGTGTGTGTGTTTTTTCATACTGAACCATTGGCATGGATTAAAAGGATATAGATATATATATATATATATATATATAAGCATGCTAAAGTGTTGTTGGATGGAAACATAGGAGAAGAGATTCAAAAACGAGCAAAAATGTGTGAGATTAAATACGCACTTGGTCTCGAAGTGCATTTAATTGTCGATTGTCCTCGGAACAAGGCAATCTTTCCCAGGCAATGTCTTGGATAAAGATGGGCGGTACAGCATGGATTTCTTTCTGTGGGTAATGATAAAGATCATGTTGATAAAAGGAATAAGAGGTGGTCGTGGGCGTCGTAGGTATTGGCAAAGGGGAGAGTAAATTGGCTAGACTACTGCTGCTGCTACTGCTGTTACTATGTTTGTGGGTGAGAGATGGCTTGAAGGGGGCGTCTTCTGTCGCTGTTGGCGGTGATGTGGCATTGGATGTCAATGGGGGTGGTGGTGGTGGTGGTGGCGTCGTGAGGAGGAGTGAATCGAAAGCATCATTCGTACTGCAGGAAGAGGAGGTGGAAGAGGAAGAGAGCGTCATTTGAGAGCAATTGGAATCAATCGAGTCATGACGTTGTTGTTGTTGTTGCTGTTGTTGTTGTTGTTGTTGCAATTGGGAAAAGTAGTGGTATTCTTGTCGAATCGAGTGCATGGAAGCAATATGGCCACCGCCAATGTCCAATGGATTCAACTCTGGATACAAGCCTTTGGGTATGACAATAGATCTTAATCTCTGATCCTGTGAGGGTCTTTGTAATCTTCCCGAGAGTATATCTTGTTTTGTGTAATAAGAAATCAAATGGATCCTTTGATGAGAGGTAGTGCAAATAGAAAAACTTTGCTTGATCAATCCATTCTGCTTGTAAGAAAACGTGATTTGTCGATGCTGATGAGTGGTATCATGATGTGTACTCGTCGTACTACGCATAGAAGCAGGTTGTTGTGATTGTTGTCGTTGTTGTAATGGTGGTGGTGGTCTACGAGGTCTGCGTTTCGTATCCAATTCCTTGTACGTCAAGAAACTCCCCAGGACCCTACTGGGTGACCATGTGCGTCCATCGGTCCATCTTCGCATGCCCGCTTCACGTTCATCCCAGGCAAAGATAGAGCCTGAGTGAATATTCATACGCTCCTTTGAAGTGAGTCTTCTCTGCACTCTGTTCAACATGCCCCTTCTGCATGCTTCAAATAGAATCAATGCATCTTGCGGTGTTTTGATATAACCGATATATGTTTCCATGTTCATGGCTAGCTAGATAAAAGGGGGAATAGATAGATGACTATGTACAAAATGGGGATGAGGGGAGATGGTAGTATATGGATAAATAATGAAAGAGGAAGGGGAAAAAAAAAAGCTTTTTTTTCTTTTTTAATCCTCAAATGAAAAAGGATGATCCCTTTTTATACTTTTTTTTTTTAAAAAAAAAAAAAAAAAAAAAAAAAAAAAAAAAAAGAAAAGAAAAAAATTGATGTCATCTATTCTATGCGCGTGTTTATCTATTTACATTGTTCTAAAGTGAAAAAGAACCGATGCAAATCATGCAATTTAGAAAAAAAAAGTAAAAAAGCAGCATTTGACTATAAAAGGAAATCCATCGAACAAAAAAGTAACTGTTATTTTTTTTATTTTTTTTTAAGGTTTTCTTAATTGTAACACCCCCCATTTTTTCATTTTCTTGGTTTTTTAAGGGGGGGGGAGGATCTCAATTTCTTTAGGATTCTTTTTTTCTTCCATCTTTATCATCGGCTTGAACAAAAGGTATCAGGCCCAGACAATAACCGATACGTACATTTGTCTTTTTTTCTTCTTTCCATACAGATTCATAGCCACAAGCAACAAAAAAGTAATGTAAACTTGTACACATCTAAGGAAGGGGGAAAAAAGAGGTTGGTGAGCTGTTCATCCTACTCATGATCATAAAGTGTGTGTGGAAGGGGGAGTTCTTACAAGGACGTGCCACCTATCCATAACGGAAGGAACGGTTGAGTACGGCTATTCTTTTTTTTTTTTTTTTTTTTTCTACCTTTCCCGTGGACTTACCATGCATGTAATTGCGGATTGGGCAGATATTGATAGACAAAACAAAGATTAGAATCAATTAACCACACAGTAATGGCGAATATCAAAAATACGGTTCCTTGTTGAAATAGCTTGAGGGTTTCGGGTCTCGCCTTTTTGTACAATTGATAGACAAGATAAAGATCACTCCACATCACGAAACCAAACCTATAAAGGCAAACCTTTCCTTCAGGTGACTGTAGTTATCATCGACTTGTCCTCATCAACAAAAAATACTTACGAGGTCTGAAACATGAAAAATTGTGTCGTTCCTTTGTTCATACTAGTGACATAAGTTGCAAAAGCGCAGTAAAGTAGAATCCCTATCCCATAGCTGTTTTTTCGTTTTCCATAGTCACCGTGCTCCCCTAATAAAACCCATAAAAGGTAACAGGCGGTCCAAACCATTGGAACCTTTTTTTTTTTTCTCGAGGTAATTAGAATACAAATAGCGTCATTATCATCATCCTTATCCTGTATCATTTCGTATGTAGACCCGTACCTCATCCCACATCTGATGTTCAAATTGAAGTGTCGCATGAAACAAGACACTATATTATTATTATTTTCAATAAGGAGTATGTTAAAGAGGCTTCTTTTATACAGTACATCTATGAGTCACCCATAGGATTCTTTTTTTTTTACCTTCCAATGCCTACCACGACGATTAATAGATAACTGATCGATAGTTTCCAACCCAAAGATCGATGATGTAGGGCGACACCTAATAATCCTAATACCACCATGGCTAAACTCTAAGAAATCGAATTACGTACGGTTGGTTGGTTGGTGGGTTGGTTGGTTGGGGGAAACAGATTGAGTTCTTTTTTTTTTGTCCAACGATCCATCTCCCATAAAAAACATTTAAACATTTACAGAAATTGTATTCCAGAATTCTGCAATATAATAGGAATGTGCATAATTCTCTTCACACCTAGCGTGAGATATCTGGTTCATATTTTCAATTCGCGTAGATGTAGTTTTGTTTTCAATCGAGATCTGACAAACGTTACCAATCGACCGAACTTGTGACAGCACCCCAATAACCTTCGACTCCTTCTTTATTCATTTCTTTTCAAAGCGTTTGAGAAAACGGAAAACGAGAGAGTGTAATTTGTAATGAAAAGAAAGAAAGAATTGAAAAAAAGGGGCGCTTGGAAAGGGACACGTCGGTGAAAGTGAGGATGTTGTCATATGAAAAAAAAAAAAAAAATATAAAAAAGTTTTTCCCTTGGCAACCGCTGAAATTAAAAAATAGAAAGAAATGGGCGGGAAGGCATACAGCCTTTTACCCCCCTCCCCAGCAGTGCTATGCTAAACAAGAGAGGGTCAACAGCTTCTTTATTTTATTTCAAAAAAGAAAAGAGCTTTCTTTAGTGTTGTCATGGTAATCAACGCGTTTTCTTTCTAAAAAGTAAAAAGAAAATCCAAAACCTTAAAGTCGTTTTTTTCTACTTTTGTGTCGATCATTGTCCATCTTAAAACGAGATAAGAACCCAAATGTCAACAATTAAAAAAATGTGGGTTGGGGGGAGGGGGGGAATGAACATGTTTTTGTCGTTTGAATGAGACACCTACATCATGAATGTGCTGTGTACAGAAATCGAGCGCAGAACATGTGTATTTATAGTGATTTTTTTTTTTCGTGTGGTTGACATAGCAACCATCACTCATTTCCCTCCCCCTCCCCCCCAAAAAAAAAAAAAAAAAAAAAAAAAAAAAAGGCAGAAACCTTAAAGGGCAATGGATGAAAAAATGAGATCATCGTCCAGCCATGGGTACCTCCTTTGTACCTCCTTCTCCCCCGAGCCTTTCAAAATAGACGATAGAAAGAAAAAGAAGAAAGTTGCTATTTTTGTAATGAAAAAGAAAGTTTTTGGTTATAAATGAGAAAATCTTGAACCTTAATCAATGAAAGATGCAGTCACTGGAATGACGCATAAAGAAACATGTCTACGCGCATGACGACAAAGGGCCATAGGTACTCTATGGCAGAGTCTATCGATTCAATGACTCGATAGACTAACGATTTTTTAGAAAACGATTCTTTTTTGAAAAAAAATCGGGTTTTAATAAAGCTTGTTTTTTTACATCAAGTCGTGCAAGAAAAAGAACTCTTTAGAAGCTTTCTCTGTAAAAAAAAAAAGTCTATTTCTTATCACTGACTCGATTTCTTGACCCATGACCACCCTCATGCTTCTCTCTCTTTCCTCTAGAGGGAGTGGGATAGAAAGAGAGAGAGTAAAAATGACGTCCCCATCAATGCTGATAGTGAGAAGAAAAGAACACTGGAAGCATACAAATGCATTTGCTAAATTACATAAAAAAAGAAGGGCTTCCATGTCAGCATTAGTTTAAATTAAAAAAGCATAAATATTTGATTTTTTTCTTACATGTGGTTCAAGATGGATGGTAATTCAACTCAAATTGCTTTTTGTCCTACTCTAACCTAACCAGAGACACACACACACACACGCACACGCACATACAGATAAATGAAGCTACATTATGTCATCATCATAAAATAACTCCTTTCATTGTCCTACTTTTAATATCAACGAGCACCCATCCATCTAGAAACTGCTTTTTTTTTATTTTCGGATCTCATCTATCCGTGCATCGAGTGTTGGTTAAAACAAAATGGATGCTAACCTAACTCCATCATGCATCACTTTATCGACAGAATGCCTTTGGGTTGAGACAGAGAAAAGCGAAAAAGACACAATCTCACTATTTATTCTAATCAACCGCTAGAGTGAGTTCTTCACTTAGACTAGGTTTATAGTGTTCTGCTATCGTTGCTGTTTGGGTCAGGATGTCCTCCGTGGTGGAGGATGCCTGCTCAGGAAGAGCATGACGATGACCATGACTACTACTACTACCACTACTACTCACAACAAGTGGATCGACGCTGGCTGTGGGTGGCATTCGCACGTCCAACTTTCTTAGAGAATCTTGTCGTGGAGGTGTCACAGACCGATGGCTGCTATTGTTACTACTACTACTATTGTTGTTGTTGTTGTTTGTCTGCATCAGGGTCGCTGCTTGCTGCTGCTGCTGCTGCTGCTGCTGCTCCATAGGCGTAGAAGCATGTGTAGGCTCCGTGGGGGTGGCTGTGTTGGCTTGAGACGTGGTAGGAGCTATGGCTGTCGTGCCCGGTGGAAAACGAGGCATCCGTGTATGGCTACTACTACTACTGTTCAGAGGCGTCGTCTGACCGTACTGCGCTGGCGTAGGTGTTGTTGAAACATCACTAGGGTATAACGTGAGAGGAATACGTGCTGTGGACTGGGGTGGTCGGTGCTGTGCATTCACGGGCGGCTGTAGCACCAAAGAGCCCACCATGGACGAGAGGAAGGGCTCGTGTTGTTTGGCTGTGGCCGCGGCGGCTGCATTCGAGTCGAAAGGCGGCGCCATGGGTCTGCTGCCACGCGTAGTAGCACTACTGTCACTATGACTATTCCTCAAGGAGGCGGGTGGGTTCATCGGCTGCGTGAGGAGCATGGGGGGCGCAGCGCTCATCCTCGTCGACGGTAAAGGCGGGAAGAGAGTAGCGTGATGACTAAGGTATAAAAGGTTACTCTGAGAGTGTTGACTGAAAGGACTCAGTCCTTCCAACGCTTGGTTCAGTTTATGTTCGTTGTTTCGCCGTGCCAACGCTTCTGCTTTGGGGAAGATCACATCCATCGAAAGTATGAGATCTTCAAACAATTCGTCAGGCGACCACGCGTTCGTCTCGGCCGTCATCGTTGCTGTGGCCCCAGACGCCGCAGAAGAATCTTCCGTGCCCGTTTGATTGAAATCGTGAAATATAACCGGCGTAAAAATCAGAGCCAAGTTGGGAATATTCATTTTATTGATCTGACTCTGAGCATTGATTCTAATCCCCAAAAAAAAAAAAAAAAAAAAAAAAAAAAAAAAAAAAAAGAGATGAGCACGCCCTCATGTCCATGGGTCCTACCGAAGGATAACTGACTTACTTGGCCAGGTGACGTATCAAATAATGCAACGTACTTCGATGTGCCAAGGACAAATTAGATAATTTCGTCTCTAATAACCCAAATCGTTGCGCTTGTGACATCCCTTTACTATAAGCCAACCTCGTTTGCGTATTAAAGTCAAACAAGGGCCTTTTTAGCTCTCTTAGATACATTTTCAAAATCGTAGCCATCGTAAACACATCGTACTGATCCAACACCACCCTGTCTTCGTCTAATTCAAAGTAATGCTTCAATTGCTCTATGCTGGATTGTCGTCCTGACACTCTGTAAATGCCCTCTTTTTGCAATCCGCCGCCTTTCTCAATGGCTTCGATGCATTTTATCACGAGTAACGGTACCGTCGTGTTGTGTTCAATGGCATACGTTTCTAACGATCCTCCAAACAGGACTTCCTTGCATTTTCCTTCAAAATAATAGTTTTCATATCGCACAGGTGTGGGATACATGTATCCCTGGGACTGATAATGACTAGAAAATACCTGTAAATCCCTTGTGCTATCCACAGCACTCGCCGCATTCAAAGTTCCCCGTGCAGACTAGGATCATTTTGTTAGCATCTTTCCACTCCTCCCCTTCCTTGTTTTTTTTTCAAAAAAATTTTTTGCTTTACATTGATTTCCATCTGCAAACTATCCAGCTCTGACCGTAAAATGTTGACAAGAGATGTCTTGACAGTCTCTGTTTTTCTTTTGATCGTTGCTTTCAATTGCTAATACACAATCCCGTGAAGAATAACGAGGGGTTATTATAATACCATCACCCACGCTCCTCCCATTACATTTTACTTTTTTTTTTTTTTTTTTTTTTTTACCCTATTCACTTCTTCTGATGTCTTGTATTGCTTTTTTCTCAAATTTTCCAACAGTAATATACCGTCTCTATACTCATTATCCGCATCCGTGATATCCTTCTTCATCTTTGCAAATTTACTAAATTGTTTATTTTGTTGATCGGCCGAGGAGGACGGTGTCGTCAAGTAAGCATTGGCGACAACCGCTCTTGTTCGCATGTGAGAGAGTAACCCAGCCATGCCTCGGCTTTTACTGCTTGGTGGCTGTTGTGCCGGCTGCTGCTCATGGTCCTCTCCTCGGTTATAATCCCCTGACGTTCTATGACTCGCACTGGCATTCCATTCGGCAGAATTCCGATTGGATCGATAACTCTCTCCAGTAGATTCACTGTGTTGCTGTTGCTGCTGCTGTTGCTGTTGCTGTTGCCAGTGTGTTTGTGCTGTTTTTAATTCTTCGCATCGATGATTATATGATTTTTGAAGCTGTGAATGATATATGTTTCTATATCAATCATTTGGTAGCAATGTAGACCCCTTTCTCCTTCCATTTCATCTTACTTTGACAATATCTCGGTTTTTAAAAGTCGTATAGTTGGTGTTGGCGTCATACAACTTTGATTTATGCGTCTTTCGATTTTGTTCTTCCGTTTCCTATCATTATCCAATGCATCAGTTCTATGCACATGTATGATCTTTTCATAGAAAAAAATATTATTCGCAACAACACCTTTTGCTTTGTCAAAACATCTATTTCTAGTTTGATCGTATCTCTCAACCGTTGTCGACTTTCAATGACACTATCGACCGAACTTTCATACAGTTGGACCGCTGTTTGAAAAGTAAGCTGTGCTTCATGATGGAAATAAGGTCGATCAGCATCCGTAGAAGAAGCGACTTTTTTCACCTTGTAAAGCGCGTTCAAGTAGGCTTCTTCTGCCTGCCATCTTTATATACAAAAAATCCATGGCGGGGCGTTAAAAGAGACAGCTGTGTCATTTCTTCTCAAACGTCGTCGTCTTTTTTTCTTTTTGCCTTTACCGAACTTTTAGCATTTGAATGATATTTTCTAAATCATGGTTGCTGTATTTAAAAGTCGTGTTGACAAATTCAAAGTGCTTTTCGATCGAGTTGGACTAAGAATAGAGTAGACCATTAGCCTGACAGTCTCTACCGAACCATCCCTATTGACCATCGGTGGGTGCGATGGCGCTTTTTCCTTTCCCCATCCTCAAACTGAATCACTACTCTTTGGCAATGCCTACTTCGTCATCGGTCGTCATATTATTATTATTATTATTATTATTATGTAACTGAGAGACACTTCTATTTCTTCCTCTGTGCATAGAATTTGGCGGTGGTTTATATGAAAAGAGTAGAATGGGGAAAGAAAAGGGAGGAGCGAAAGAGACCCACCACCGCTTTAAAGTTTCTGCCTCATTGTCAATGTAAAAAGATGAGAATGTGCAACTCCAAAAGCTTAAATTTTTCCTCATTCTTGTACTTCCTTCCCTTTTTCGCTGTCTATAGCCACACTCGACGCTATATTCCCAGTTACTTTTTCCTTTCTATTGAACCTAGGCTTAGTATGCATCCATGACTTTTGTCCATGTCGGTTGGACGGGTCGTATCACGTCATGTTTATAGTCGCCCGTGACTCATGATGATAGTCCGTGTGCAGCTGAAAAAAAGACAAGGTACGACCCTTTTGTTATTGCAGATCACGAAAAAAAGGAATAGCATGACAAGTGGCGAGAAGAGCAATGCCAGCGTGGATACTACCTATGGTTCCATGCTCTTTCTAACCTCCACCTGCTTATCCAGTGACAATTCTCAACAGGGCCCTGAGATTTTACAAGTGTGTCTGTACCCTACGATAGGCTCCAAGTAGTGTACATCACTCATTCAGCGCTGTCCCATTTCTATTTTTGACGCTCCATTTATTTTATTTTTTTTGCAACTCCACCTTTCCTTTATAAAATGAGGTGACCCCTTTTTTACCTTTTTCCAGTCCTTTTCTTTTCAATCTTTCAACCTTTTCTCCGTCCATGTCGAATAAAGCACCCTCCACGCCGAAACAAAAGCATGACGCAACCGTCAAAAAGACGTCTTTGCTGAGCCAAGGACTCATTGGATTATCCTGGGCCATTTTATTGTTCTTTTTGGCTTCTTATTTAATCACAGAGACTTGGACGTGGGGTTATCGCGGAAAGTGGACCAATAGGCATACCTATTTACCGGTAAAAAATGCATGGATCAAGAGACGCCCTCCTCGCCCAGGATTGCTAATGCTCTCTCTTTCTCAATGACAAACAGCGAAAAGAATTAACTTTTACAGAAAAAGAACTAGCGTTCTATGATGGAAGTGATCCTACCAAGCCCATTTATCTCGCCATTGAGTAAGAAAGCAGAAAAGAACGGTCCACCCCCCCACCATGGCATAGGCAGCTTACCAGAAATGATTTGTTTTTTTTTACGTGCACACGTTGCACTCCTACTAGTGGCAATGTCTACGATGTAACAAAAGGAGCCGGTTGGTACGGTCCAGGCGGAAGTTACCATCATTTTGCAGGCAAAGATGCGGCCCGTGCGTACGTTACCGGCTGTTTTAAAGAACATCTCACGCACGATATTCGAGGCTTCAACGAGCAGCAAAGGAAGGCACTGAACCATTGGAAATCCTTTTATGAAAACCATCATACCTATTACAAAATTGGACATGTACTGCACGACCCTATACCTTCGGATCAACCTATACCACCCGATTGTCGTTCGGCCACTCAACAAAAACCATCCACAAAATAATAAAGTTTTATTCAATCACTCCCCCCCCCGCTCATATTGAAACTGGTATACTTTATGGTATCTATGCCTAAACTACGTCTGACTTGTATAATGGCAATCACTTCTTTGATACATTCTTCTAGAATGACCACATTATTCAAAATCATGGACAGAGAGAGTTTCTTCTCTAGCCCCTTTTTTTTATAATGAGTGATCGGTGCAAACACATCTTCGTCTTCTTCATCTAAATTGAGTACCGGATCAGGCTGGATATCATAATAATGAGATGGGAATAAAGGTTGAACGCGTATCGGCAGTGTTTTCTTGATATGCAAGTCAATACTGGGATAAACGGCCAGCTGTGGAGCTTGGGCTGTAGCACTACCGGCAGCAGCACTCGCACTGGAGGGCGTAGAGGAAAGGGTCGTCGTCGTCGTCGTCGTCGTCGTCGTCATCGTCGTTGGGAGGGTAGCCTGGGACGCTGATAGCTGCTGATAGGTGTCCGTAAAGGTAAGAGTAGACATCAAACTCGCTGTGGAATTCCTTCGCTTCCTCGGCGTCGGAACAGGGGACGGCAACGAAGACGACATGAATCCAAATAACCGAGAAGACGTCCGCTTGCTGTTATGATGGCTGCTGCTGCTATGGCTCAAAGAAGGCGGATCGATACTCTCTGTCACTTCTCCAAACAAAAGTCCCTGTCGCCTCTCCTCCAAAAATTGATCAAACTGCTGATCTCCAATTTCAGATCGATAATAATCAATCTGTTGCGTCAAGGTACGGAAAAGTGTGTAGAAGGGTGGAAACGATTTGAATTGGGTAGGATACGTCATTTCAAAAGAATGCAGCTCGGCTGCAAAGTCAATCGATTTGTCGTCATCCAAATCCTCCTCCTCGTCTTTTCCTCCTTCTTCGCCTTGTTTGTGAGTCGCCGTCGGCAAAACAGAGGAGCGACGACGATGTCGAAAAGGACGTTGAGAGTAATAGTAGGGTTGACGAGACGGCTGCTGCATCGAGTCGAGTACGTTGTCCAGAACCAAGATGGCCGATTTCTTACTCTTTACCGCAGTCGCTACCGTGCGCGCACTGGGTGTGTTATCGGATGGGCTCGAAAGGTTCAATGTATCATTGGGATGCGTTCGATCGTTCTCTGAAAATGTCAGCCACCCTTCTAAACTACGGTAAGGACAAATAGCCAAAGCAGAGAGCACACCGGTAAGAGCCAAATTCAGTTCAGAAGACTGAGCAAAGAAATGGGACAATATGTCTTGCAGCAAGTGCAAAAGTGGATCCCTTGAGCTCAATCGCTGCTGTCTCTGTTGCTGCTGCTGCTGGTTATTGTTACGTGTGGTCGAAGACGAAGAACAGCTACGGTACATATCGTATTCCTGGCTTTTGTTCTTTTGCTGCTGACCGTATTTAAAACTTCTTCGTCTTTCACTCTTCGATAAAAGGCCTGTCGTACCCTTCGTGGCATACGGGTACGGATGAGGAGAATGTTCCATCAAATCCTGAAAACAAGGATCGCTGTCCATCATACTTTCTATATCTTTGATATAGTCTTCGTAACCCAATGATAGCCAGTCATACTTTTTCATAGGCGAGAAGCGGTCAATCGCGCTGATGAGGGCAAAGTAGAGCTCCACTTCCTTTTGATGATGCGAAATGCTGGCTGTGCCAAAAGCTGACTCTGGCTTGGAGGGATACAGATCATCGACCGTCAATAGCTGTTCAGCAAACTTACAATGCTTCAAAAGGACGGTACGTAAAAGTCGGAGTGTTACAATCACCGTCGGTTGAGACTTTGATTTCAAGCGACTGAAAATCAAGTCTTTCAATGTGAACCTTTCCGCTTGCATGTTAATATACGGATGACTATGCTGCTGTTTGTGCTTTTTGCTATGCGTGACGTCAGGCGTGGATGGATCGTTCATCAAGTAACCGACAATGACATCCGCTAATTCTTGCTGTTGAATGCTCTGTAACATGACATTGATATAGCTAATCACGGCAACGGAAGAACCATCGGCATCGGAGCATTCCAAAATGGATGGATACAAGATATTCTCTAAAAAAATCATACGAATACTTTGCAAAAGCTTTGCCGAAATACCAATGTCAGACGTCCGTGAAAGCACATCTTGGTAAAACTCCAATAGTTTCAAAAATGAATCTAGCTGATACTTGAACTGTTCGGAACAAGACTGTTGCTCTATGCCAAAATCACTTGTGATGGAATAATGCTTAGGCAGGCATTCTTGACTCAAAAGATAGGAAGACGTGTGCTCCTTTTCGTCTTCAAAAATTTGCAGTTTCCGTGGAAGCTGTGAATATAATGCGCCTAATCCAGCGGCCATGATGATAGCAAAGTCAGATTGCAATATGAATTGCGTCAGAGGATGAGATGGCGTGGCCATTTCCATAATAAACAAAAGCCCTGTGCGTGCATAATCACCCAATCGCCCTTCTCTGTGAACAAACTTGAGCAAATAGGAAAACAACAAAAATTCGTATTCTGGCTGTTCTTCCTCCTCTTCTTCTTCTTCTTCTTCTTCGTTAGACTCTCTATGGCCATGTTGAACAGGGCCATATCGCTGCTGTGGCTGATTCTGTTGTTTTTTTTGAGGCATTGTCAGCCATTGCTTGTCATGGAAAAAGATATTCAATAGTGCAGGAAATCCATGAATTTTCGAACATATGATATACATGAGATCTACCAAATCTTCATGGTACAGGTCGGTATTACTAAGATTATTGAGCTGGTCCATGGTAGAAGTGAAACTAGCTGCTGTCGCCATAGAATTCGAACAACAGTATCTCAATAATTTAATGGTAGGTGTATGTACAGCATGATGTACGAGGAACCGATGGTCATCCAATAAGTCTACCATTGAAGCAATTGTTCTTATCGTCTCTCCTCGCATGCCTTCGGGGTAATCTTGCTTTTCACAAACATTGACCAAGTAGTTCAAAAGATTGTGCTTTAGCAGATACTCCATACAAACCCCCGTTGTTGTGTCCTGGTCTTCCTGACGCGCTTCTTCGTCTACCAGCAGATCCACCATCGTACGTAATTTCTCTGGTATTTCAGTCTGTTTGATATGCAGATTAGCTTTTCTATCTTCCGCAATAAAAATATTCTAATAGAAAATAATATAAAAAGGAAAAATGAGACCCTTTCCTTTCTCATTAAAAGAGAATGGGTGATTCGCAGTCATGTTTACATGAACATAATCCCAACATTTATGAAATTTGGCTAATTGCATGGAGCTAGTAGGTTGCACTTTGGGTGGCGTTGCTCGTTTTCGGAACTTTGCAAAATAGTAGTCCATTTTGTTATTGTATTTTTTGGTCACTCAAGAAGTAGGAAAGACATGGAAGAAAACCAAAACATATTACACTAATCAAGAAGAGGTTGTTAAAAGCTTAAATTTGATTTGAAACCTTCAAAAAAACTCCTCTGTGGCAATTTTCAGGTACAAAATAATCCAATCACTGGGTATTTTTTTTTTTAAAAATTTTTATTTTTTGAAGGTCTCTCCCTAACTTATTCTCTTTTGTTTCGCTCATCCTACACGTGTGCCATTTCGGTAATTGATGTACATAAAGCGCAACATTCATAGCTATATATATATATGATAGCAGATACAAAATAGGAAGCACAATGACCAAAAAAAAATCAAAAAAAATCGAGGCTTCAAGGTATCAGTTACCATAGCTACGTTTTAAAATAACATTTTCTGAATGATACGTTACAAATTTACACTTTATGCGTATTCAACAATCTATATCAGCAAACCATGAAGAGTGATTTATCTAAGAAGAACAAACCAGACACAGCAAAAAATTATCGTTATCATAATGCTGACAGTGGCCTTATAAAATATTGTGGTAATCGCTAATTTTAACTATAAGATAAAAGGTAAAGAATAACACAAGAGAAAATAAACACGAAAGCTTAACGAAATCAAACCACCGTCTTTATTTCTCTTTCAAAAACAAACTAAAGAAAAAGAAAAGAAAACTAAGATTACTGCTATTAATAAAGACTTATTGTGTTTACTGTCTACGAAATGATTGTATCAGGATCTATAGCTGACACTGATGATTTATGGTCAAATATACTCAGTGAATCATAGGTTTCTGTAAAAGAACAGGTCTTCCCTCTAAGTGGATAATTACTCGTCCATCCTAGAGCAGATTGATGTGTAATGTGCTATCCTAGCAGATCCAGGGTGATCATGCAGCTACATCTATAATCCAATATCTATCGGCCACCAGTTGTGTAGCTCAGATACTGTGGGAATGATTATAGATGTTAGCTAGGAAGAGATATTCGTGCGTGGTGCTCTTTCGATTGTGTGAACAGTTGTTGTATAAAGAGTGATTGAGCCTTCTTAATCTCCAACCATACTTTATTTCCGGAACAGGGAGCAGTACCATGACCTACTATGCTCTGGTTGTTGAATCACTATATCCTACGAGTACATATACCAATCCTGCTATATACCTAAACGTCATATAGCCATAGATAAACTGAGTAAAATATATTTCATAAAGATAACCTGTTCAAGTCTTATGTGAGGTAGCTAATCTCACATGAGAATTATCCTTAATCCATATTCTTTTCTTATTTTATCTTTATTTGTTATACATTTGATCTAAGGTTCAAATGTATGCAATCGAACACACCGCTTACCAAACGGGAACGAAGATATGAGCAGTACTCATATCTGAGATCAAGTTTTACTTTACATTTCGCTAGACGTTTTGAGTGATTTACTCATATAATATATTGCCATCATGCCTCAAATACGACAAATATCACAGCGACAATAACAACTAATTGGATTATTATTCAACTGAGTTGTGACCTTCAACGAAGAAAATAGCATCATAGTAACAAGTAATAATGAAAGTAAAAGTGTTCCACATGATAAAGCTACTATTGATGTCGTTCTATAAGTAACATTGATGTAGCACTTTGGATACAAGAAAGAGAGAGATAAACGAGCGTTCTTGAACAAGTTATCGTTCTTCTTCAAAGCTTCATCCACGCACTTCTACCATTCTTCCTGACTTTTTGGATTTCTTTTTCTATGCAGGTGAGCAATCCAAGGGATAGGTATTTCGCGTCGAATCCGGATACAAATCAGCGTAACCTTGTTCAATCGTAGTTGACCTCTTTCTCCATGTTATAAGTTCCAATAATATATGATATATATGATAATAATGATACTACAATATAAAAGTAAAATATGTAATGATATTTAAACTACAATTTCAATATAAAGATAAGATATAGATCGGGTTACCTCCCAGAAATTGTTCTCTTAATCTCTTTTTTTTTTGTTGGGTTTTCTTGTGCTTTATTTTTTCTTTTTAGAAAATTGTATACATTTGGAACAACAATTAGACTTTGTTCAATTCAATTCCAATAGTTCATTTGGCCAGTGTATCTTTAATTTCATCAAGAAGTCTTTCAACAGTTTTTAATTTTACTAAATAATTTCTTGCTCTTGTTTTATGAAATGTAAGCTCTTCTTTCCTTGCTTGTCTTACAATCTTTTCTTCTTCAAAGCAATAAATTTCCAAATCATCTGTTTTCCATCATTTAAAACTATTGAAACCTTTTTTGATTTTCCTATACCAAGATTCTCACATTTGTCTAGTGACAAAATTTGGGTGATGTTCTTTTGTATTTTGAATTAATGGCACCAAGACAAAAATTTCAGACTAATTTTTATCAATAATTATTGAGGTCTTGATAACATCTCTATCTCTTATATTGTTTACAGCAATACACAAACTGTCAAACATACTACTACAACCTCCTATTGTAGTAAATAATATAGAATAATATCGTGAAAGAAGAATTATAAAGCTCTGACTAACTTTATATTACAAAAGATATAGATGGAGAAAGGCCTCGTTTATTACTTAAGATTTTTAATTATAATTGCACGCCATATTCTCTCTAACAACCCCGAATTTTGAGATACCCCACCAATAATATGAGCCGCTATCGATCACGTGACCAATTAAATTTCATCACCATAAGAATTATTTACAATTAAAAGAAATGATATGGATTATATCGTAAATGAGAATTTATAAAGCTCTGACCAACTTTATAGTACAAAATTATAGATGGAGAAAGGCCCTGTTCTATTTATTATACTTCATCTCATTAAATACCCCAGATTAAGCTATTACTACATACTTCTACTCTCCGATTACTCTTAGATACACCCTCTTCGGTCCAGCGCTGCTTATAAAATCATGTGACCGGCTTTTCCTTAAATTTACTATGACAATCTACGTCACGCATAACAGAAATATATCATCTTCGGTAGTATAGTGGTGAGTATCCCCGCCTGTCACGCGGGAGACCGGGGTTCAATTCCCCGCCGGAGAGTTTTTTACCACGCACTGTGTGGTAGTGCGTGTAGCTAATATGCAGTCTGTCTACTTCAACCTTTTTATGCCCAACTTTCGATGCGTGACTTGTTTTTCTTGACCGAACTTTACCTGATGATGCTTTTATAGACCCACCAAATCATGAAGTCGTAAGAAAATATTCTAGAAGTTATTGATAAATACGCAATGATGTCCTAACAAAGCAAAACAACGTATGAGAGATCTTATAATCTCCGTGAAAGTTACCTTAATACATGGCAAACATGGATGCCTGTAAGACATACTTTAGTACTGTATGGTATATTTGAACGCCAAATACATTCACTATAAGAGAATGCAATATATAAAGAATTGATATTGGCATTTAAACGGAAAAATAAAAGTGGAAACTTTTAATATATAATGCGCTTTGGATCGAATTGATAATTTGACCAAAAATAATAATCATCATTCATAGGACTACTCATAAAGCATATAATGGCTACAAACTTATTCTTATCACTAGTAGTAGTTGCCTCCTCATCCATGTTCAAGTACTTGCTAGGAAGTTTTATTAGTAGCCTTACGTACATGTGTGTTTATTATAGTGTGTATACCATGCTAGATTACACCATTTTGGTCACTGCTGGTCTAAATCCCATGATACATAAACTAATGTGACATCACTGTTCTGTTTTATTTGAACATGTAGAATTGTATGATAAATTGCAACATTCTGAGAGGGAAGATGAAGCAAGCTGATATTGGAAAGAGGAGAAAGCATTAGGATGCAAAAGAGCAGAAAAAGGGTTAGAAGCACACACCTCATTAATTATACAGAATACAGTCTTCTCTCGGTTTTATTCAGCATTGAAGCGATGAATAAGGATGCAGTTAGCTTCAGAGATATTCCGATCAGCATAAGTGATATTCTATATATACAACCGTGTAGAGACTATTAGGCCATTACTATTGCGGAATTGAGCGAGTTTCTTAGATTGTAGATATTGCTATCACCTAATTTATGAAATTTGTTGCAACATTGAAAAAACCAGGTGAATGGAAATAAATTGAAGCAAATGGTCAAACGGATACTAAGAAACTACCACGCTCCAAAGTATTTTACAACCGTGAAAAATGCAAAATACTTTCCTTTTGATCGACTATCCTATGTTTATTCAAAGTTGAGAACTCAAATGCAAAGCTAACCTCAAAAGCCTACTAGTTACTCTGTTCTACAACAATTAGCAGCGTAGCGTCCAATGGATTAGCCAACGTGAACGACCTTGATGTTCTCGTTAAACTGGTTCAACAAAGCGAAAACAATCATAATGATGCCACTGAGCCCAAGCCCAAAAGAAGAGAAGTCGCTTAGGCTTGGTATGTCTACAAGTGTCATAGAAGTAGCGGCTTTCGCATCAAGGTTGCTGAATGATCTTGTGTAAGAGGTAGCTCAACCGGAAAAACCCGCACTCTCCAGAAAGCGAGCAAGAAGACTGGCTACAACGCCAGATTGAAGATTACCTGCTATAATAGTGACCTCAATAATGCCGACCTATTGTATATTGATGAACCTAATCATCAAGTTGACGGTATTGAGGATTTAAAGTACTTTCCCATTTCGCAAGAAAGGAAGTGACAGATTACCGAACGACCAGAAAAGTTTATAGCAAGAGGGATTGTAGGATTGCAATTCAAAAGGATTTCCGTAGTTTCACCAGGATTTATTTGTTGCTTTTAGGTAATTTCTCCCGGATCTTTCACAGAGTTTAAGTGTACAATATCTTCAAAAAAACTCAAGAGTCATTTTACTGTAAAGTTCCCTAAGGGGGCCCAGCCCCCCCCCCCCCCCCCCCCCGGTGGAGGTACTTAGCACCTTGGCTTTCCAAACCAACGATTGTTGGACACCACTGATATTTTTTCAGCTTTGAGCCCTTTCTCTCTGCTTCCTAGGGTTTTTTAATGCCGCTGTCAAGGTGGTTCTCGGTCGATGTTGGTGTTTAAACAAGTTAAGAATAATTGCGGTGCCCGCCCAGGCTTAATTAAGCAAGATCCCGAACCGCGCCCAAAATCTTAGCCTACCAATTATAATGATTAGTTTAGCCCCTTCCCCCTCCCCCAATTTAGATAATATTCTTTTTCGCCCAACACGGCACCCTGACCGACATCATGCATCGCTCTATTCTCAAAAATCGAGCAGCCCTGGGCAATTTAGGTAAGCTTTAATATCTCGTGTCCATTGGGTTTAAACATGTCAATAATAAAAATCCTTGTTTAAAAGTAAAGTTCCCTATTTATTACTTACTTATGGGGTCCAAGTTTCACAATATTTTGGGCATAAGTAATCGCTAATGCATCTAATAAGGACTCAGGATTAGGTAACAAGAAAGGGTGGCTTTTACATCGCGGATATTCAATCCGCGTCTTTCTTTATTGGGGAAGTAACGAAATAGAAGAAAAAGGACAGGCTCCGTTATAATCATTTGCAGCAAAAAGCTTTTTCTGCTAGTCTCGTTCGAGCCTTGGATTATTGTATTCGCACATACCGATAAGTGTACTAGCATAATTTCTGTACCACATAAAAAATGATCGAAGGTTGGTCTGTGTCTCTCAATAAGGTTTGAAGAACGCGAAGATCACGGAGATCATGAAAACGCCGGTATTGAATGGCTGTTTGACATTAAACGGACAATTTTAGCTTAATGGTAGAGTATACCACAACGAGCCGTCAGAAAATTGGAACTGCAAATGAATCGAGCCGCTGCAGGCCATGAGTATCCACGTTACTATTTAACTATTGCCGTTTTTTACACTTTAACTCTTTGAATGTACGCAAAAAAAAAAAAAAAGTAAAAAACCAGTAACATGTCAATTGTTCAATCAAATGAAGACCTTGCCAATCATATCAACGCAGCTCAGGCTTATAGATAAGCTCAGTTTCAAATTAATCATGAAAAACTTTTTCACTTTAACGCGCTTTCCAATTTCTTTTTTTTTTTTTTTCTTTTTCTTTTGATTATCTGTACAAACCTCTTACAGTAAGTGCATAGCCATTCGATATCAATGTGCCAGAATTGGTAGGAATTGCAAGCTAACAGCTGCTCTTTGTTTCGTTTTTTCTTTAGATGGCTGACAACGAACACGAACACAACTTTGAACAAGCTGATGCCGGTGCCTCTGCCACCTTCCCTATGCAATGTTCTGCTTTGCGAAAGAACGGCCACGTCGTCATCAAGGGCAGACCTTGTAAGATTGTTGACATGTCCACCTCCAAGACTGGTAAGCACGGTCACGCTAAGGTTCACTTGGTCGGTATTGATATCTTCACTGGCAAGTAAGTACGAACCAACAAAGAGATGGAAGAGGAGGCTTTGCGAAGCGATAACGTTAAAGCGGAGAGGCCGCCTCTGAAGACAGTGATCTTCATTATAATTGTAAATTTCTCATACTTATCATTGTACCCTTCTCTTAATTCAATCTTATAGGAAGCTTGAAGATCTCTGTCCTTCCACTCACAACATGGATGTCCCCAATGTCGTCCGTCAAGAATATGCCCTTCTTAACATTGATGATGGTTTCCTTTCCTTGATGTTGCAAGATGGTTCCACCAAGGATGATGTCAAGTTGCCCGAAGGTGAAATCGGTGAAAAGATGGAAGAAGAATTCGAAGAGGGCAAGGAATTGATCGTCACCATTGTCTCTGCTATGGGTGAAGAACACGCTTTGTCCTACAAGGAAGCCCCCAAGGCTTAAGGATAAAGTCTATTTGACTTCATTCGTATTCATTCTCAACTATTTTCTTTTTTCATTCTCGTATCATCTAGCAATCCGCTTTGATTTTTTTCACATTAATATATACTAGCTTACTGTAAATTAGCTTTTTTTGCATATTTTTACGCATATTCATACATAGAGAATCATAATAAAACGCTGCTCTGCAACCGTTTTCTCAATAGATACTAACCGCTTCTATTGTTCTTACAAAAAAAAAATTTTTTTTCTTTTTTTTTTTTTTTTTTTTTTTTTTTTTTGCACACGAAAGCTTACGTTTTCAAACCGAGATACAATGTTGAGTCAATAGCAACCCGCTGAAAGAACACATCGTAGATACCAATCTTTTCGTTTTAGATTCTGACAAATGTTCAAGAATTTCGGACAGTGTGGTAACGTTATCTGTCTAAATTTTTCAGTAGTCACACAACGAAATGGAGGATTTTACTGTGTTTTTTCGTGTCCTGCTCCCTGCTTTTTTTGTTAAACGGAAGAAGATTCCACTGTTGTGTAAGCCTTCTAGACACCATTTTAGTTGAGAAACTTGAAAATTTACAATATAAGTGCTCTTCTCTCTGTTTTTCTCTCCTTTCTGTTATTTCCTAAATTCTACTACACTTACCTGTCAAGGACGGCTCTATGGTCCTGAAGTGGACTACATTATTTTTTTGATTTTGAGTGACATCAAATGCTCTACAGCGACAGCAAGCGGCATTTGAATAGCATTTATGCCTCCTGGTGAACTTTAACAATAATGCGGGCATAGTAGGTCTATTGTTTGTTTAAATCGCCATACTCTGTCATTTTGAGCCATGCTTCGACCCAATTTACACATACTAGCGGCTCAACGAGTTCATCAGGCCTTGTTTTTAAGGCAGCCCTTAAAGCATTGCAATATGTTACAATCACTTCCGACAATGCGTCCAATAGCACGTACCCCTGGCACTGCTCAACGTGCCTATGCGACAATAAGCAACACAGTGGCAAAGCCAGAAAAGAAAAAATGGTCAAAACAAAATATATCAGCAGGCATGTACACAGCATCTATTTTCATTGCCATGTTGGGTATGTCATATGCTGCTGTTCCCCTCTACCGTCTCTTCTGCGCCAGCACAGGCTACAGCGGTACACCACAGATTGACAAAGCTCGTTTTGGAGCTGAAAGACTCGTACCAAAAACCGAATCGAAACGTATCAGAGTAACCTTTGAATCGAATACATCAGACACATTACCATGGACATTCAAACCCGAAGTACGAGAGGTGTACGTGGTGCCAGGCGAGACAGCCCTTACCTTTTACAAAGCGAAAAGCAAAGCAAAAGAAGATGTCATTGGTATTGCTACTTATAATGTTACACCTTACAGAGCAGCATCCTACTTTAACAAAATTCAATGCTTTTGTTTTGAAGAGCAAAAGTTGAAACCCGGAGAAGATGTTGATATGCCGGTCTTTTTCTTTATAGATCCTGATATCTTGGATGATCCTTTAATGAAAGATGTCAACACTATCACTCTCAGTTACACCTTCTTTAACTCAAAGTATGCAAAAGGACTACAACCAGTTCAACCAGCTGCTACTCCTGCCCTTGCGTAAAAGAAAAGAAGATAAAAAAAAAAAAAAAGAAAATGCAAAAGACCACTTGTGCTTGAAATAATAGGAATCATTATGTGTATACTCTCATCAAACAAAAAGAATACTAACAATACTCAAAAATTTATGTACTAAAAGTTTCTTTCCACTTCAATTAACGATCTATTTGACACTTTTTTTATTGGGAGGTTATCTCAGGTTTAACACATTGTATTAAAAGGTATAATATTAGTGACGAAATGTGGCGCGGATTATGTATAAATAGTTGATAAACAGAATAGAGGGTAAAGGGGGGGGGTATTTAATTGCCTTTGTAGTAGAAGTTGGCGGTAGCGTCAATAGAAGGATTTTCCTTACTGATTTTATCGGATATTACAGTGTGCCTAATAGATTCTCCATCCAGTTCATCAGGACGTTGAGCCATCTCTAATGTTTCGACAATAACATGGCAAGAAGACGAGAATTGATCAATTGCATGCATAGAATCTGATAAAGACGAGCCAGCAGCCATGCTTGAAGAATAAGACTTGTATATAAGTCGATTGCTACTATAGTTATTCCAATTAAATAATCTTAATGTCAGCCCTTCGCGTCCACTGTCTGTTAAATCAATGCTGCGTGATTTAATCAAAGAATCAGAAGGGCGTCTCTTGAATTTGCTGAAACCCAACAAAGATGAAGAAGAAGCATCAGCAGCGTCAGCAGCAGATGTTGTTGCTGCTGTAGTCTGGGTTAGGTATGTATTAAGTGTTTCTGTTGACCTGTGAAACCTTATGCAACGTTGGTGTTTATCATTGCTGTAAAATGATTTCTCAGAAGAATTTTCGTACAAAGAGGGAATGTCATCTTTATCATCGTTAAAGAACGTGGACGAATTTGCACTGAGTGGCGGATAAGGAGGCAATGCTGGAGTGGATGTACTTGATTTGAGAGGGACAATTCTTTCAATAACGAAAGAGGGATGGGATAACGAGCCAAGTTCTGGTTTCTTATTATTTCTCGTTACAGCAGGAGGAAGATGTAGTCTACTAAGCCATTTATCCAAAACACTGCAAGACTGCTTTGACATATTCTCTTGCAAGCAGGCTATCCACGTTTGCCGTTCATTTACATCTGATGCTTGTAGGTAATAGTCTGGCCAGTCAAATTTTTGTTTATCATCTGATATGAGGGCAAAAGTATTTGCTTTCCATTGTTTTTGGTGTAGAGCTGCTATTGGTCGTGCATCAGGCTTTAAGCTGTAATGTACAAGTGATATGACAGCTAGCGTGTTCCTGTCATTCTATTTTCATTAAAAAGAAGAAATAGAAGCATAATATGCTCAGCATCGCTATTGTTTCGTATTAAGACTTAATGAACACTGCTTGCTTACTTTGGTCTTATAATATCGTAGCTCATCATTGTACAATCTAAAGTAGCGCTTGATCCATGCTTTGCATTTTCCATGTTTTTGCTTGAACAAATAGCCTTCTAGCACGACCGTGGAAAAGGCGATTGTTTTATTTGCAGCTTTGACACTTGGGACAGCCGAAGAAGATTTACACATCAGTTTATTATTGATTCTAAAACGAGAGAAAAGGGATTAGTAATAAGGAGAAATATAATTTCTTATATGTAATATGCAAATCTGGATAAAAAGGTAGTACAATATAAGTTTTTGGATTCAAGAGAGGGTGTTCCTTACGAATAGAGGATGTAAACACTTGAAGGGGTTAATATTGATTTTGGAAACACTTACCACCATAAATCTTTTTCCATGACACCAACTAGTAATCTTCTTTTCGTTGTCGCACACAAGAGACACATATTTGAAGTACCTGTACATACGACACAAGTGCATCTTTTTGTAAGTTTTTTTTTCTGGAAGAGAATTTCTACTCGTTGCTGCATTTTCATAAGAAAAGAACACATTGGAACGAAAAGAAAGCAATGTCAATTGTACAAGCTGATAGAAGCAAGTTTTACACTACGTTTAAAAAGAAGCTTGAAAAGGACATGAAGCGTATAACTGGAATGTGAGACAATCCTACCTGTGCTTCAAAGCAGCAAAAGTGACACAGGTTTCTGACCTTTTTCTTTTTTGCGCTGCTAACCTAGTTAGTGCAGATATGCAATTTACAACTTATCCCAGCATAATATGATCAGTCGCTAACATTAGATCAATTTAATACGATTGATGTAAGAGGACCCGTTCAAAAAAAAATAAACGAATAGCTTAATTCGCTTTTTGCAACAGTAGCAATAACGCGTTGTATACAAAATTAGATTTTTTTGATCCGATCGTTAAATATCGAAGAACTTGTCCTTTTTGTTCTTGCTCCTTAATGGTAGGAACTCCCTCATTTGATTGGCAATCGACATGAGAAATGAAAAATTGCCTTATTCTGCATTGTCATTTTGGGATATTGTTCATTTTGCCAAATACGAACTAGCCAAAGACAAAAGCAATATGGACAAAATTGGAAGCGTTGAAACATGTTTTTCTTATTTGCAAGAACTCACTTTTGATGTAACCTCATTAATGTTTAAGTAGTGTTGTTACTATTTTGCTCCACATGGAGGAAAAGGATGCTCAAAGTCAAGGCCAACTTGGGAGAATCTCCTCTCTCTCCATAGTTACATATTTTACCTATGACAATCTATTTGTTTCTCACAAGAGAGGAAAAAAATGGCGTTGACCGAACACCTACTTTAATATTTCAAATACATCAAGCAACATAACTGTGTATTAAACTCGCCTAATTATTGTGTCTAGAAGTTATATTAGTTACACGTTATTTGAATTGCTAACAAATTCAAGATAAAATATCAGTAAGTTAAATCGAGTTATTAAAATAAAAAAGTACCTCCATTTCTAACGACTTGTATAATTATGATATTCTATAAATGCTGCTAGAGCAGAAAGCATTTAATAAGGAAGCCAGATATTAATCGGCAGCATTACCTTAACGAGTAATGAGAAATCTTCTGTAAATACGCCTTTTAACGCGAAATCAATCTATCTCCTTCCCTTTGTCTATTGTCCCAAAATTTGACTGAACGAACATTTTAGAAATTCTGCGAAATCAATCTTTCCATAACTGACTAAATATTGTTACTGAGATCGACCCTTTCACTAAATAAACTCTTAATTGATATTCGTACCTTTGATTGAAACATGGTCTGACAAGTTATGTCCTTTAAAAATAGAGCAGTTGAATCGCCTTCAATGGATTCTAAGGATACAGTAAAAGTAATAAAATTAGTCTAACCACGCGTCATTCCCAACAGCGTCATCAAAACAGTTTCAGCAACTGATTAATCGTACACAAAATGCAGAGCGTGCTAAACCTTAGCAACACAAAATCAATCTTTGAATTGGGCTCTTAACACGCCCTCTTCAATTACTACCTCCCTTGTTACGACTCTACTGCGTAAAAAACCCTTTCTTTCAAATTCTTACTGTTTATACATTAATAAATGCAAAATATGGAGGTCCGGGTATTGAATGAACGGAAAGGGGAGGAGTTTATTTTTTAAAACTATGTTTACTATATACGTACATAGGAGATCAAGCATGCATTCTTTTGGAAGATATATATGTAATAAAGTAAGAACAGTAATATCGTTATTTAAGCAAGTTTCTTTTTAAGAAATAGATGAATGAAGAATTGTGCTATTCGTACCTTGGGAGAAAAAACGTGCCCTAGAAAAGAAGGTATCACCAGATATGCGATGTAATACCGTTCGGTCAAAAAAGACGAATGAACATCCCTTCTGGATCAAAGAAGAGTTTACTATAAGGTTGGCAGAATATTCAGAGGTGTGACTCTAATTGCTCCAATAATATCAGAATCGTATCGTTGTTGATTTGTATAAAGGCGCATCATAGCGTGAATATTTTTTACAAGTGAATTCTTATCCATCTGAAGTAGCTTACACTTTCCATAATACAAGTATGCTTATATTGATTTTATATATAAAACACAAGATTTTATGATAGGTTGCATTCAACAAGAAATGTTTCCTGGTTGCAAAAGGCTACTGCTATAGTATTTGTTTATTGACGGTCTCTGAAATTTGTAGGAGCAGTAGAAAAAGTACTCGTTATTTTTGAAGTGATCATCGATATTGAAATTGGTGCAATCGACGTTGATATGAATTGCAATACCACAGTTGACAAGGATTTGACTTTGCCTTTGATAAAAATGCTTAATCGCTAGGCTTACTATTGTCTTCAACAATGTTAATGCTGACACAGTGGGAATGCCTCACTACTCTTATTAACCTACAGCTCTAAGGTGTCCTCACAATGCAATTAAGCCCTGTTTTCAAATCATAATGAATATGTAAGTCTTGAGTGGGTAGAGTGCTGAAGGGAAGGACTTTGTTCAACATTCCAGTTTAACGCTAATATTAACATAATATGCCTTTACTTGTTCTAAGCTCTGTCATACCTTCCACTTGAGTAGAAAACTCTTTACAATCCAACGTATGCAAAGTAATAATAGCTCTGCTATAAGCATCTTTGTTTTTTTTTTTGTTTACCTCAAGCTACACTGCTTTGATTCTTGCTCAACCTCAATTACCTTTCTTCCTATATCTTAGTCTTATTCCAGCTTTTCATTTTTTTTTTCTTTTCCTTTTCGGAAAGTATTCCGTCCTATGGTTCGTTCGACATGATGTGATTCTTTGAAGAATGTCAATTGTTGAGCTTGTGGTATTGATTTCATTTAAAAAAATACACGAGTTATGGATGATACTGTTGGATAGCTTAAAATGCTTGGGAAAAACCGTTATCTGTATCCAGAAAGTATATAATTGAGATCCATAATATCACTGCACCTGTGGCTCGTTCAAAGAATCAAACAAAGTGAGTAGGATGCTTGAGTGTCTCGTATTATAGCAATGAGCCAAAAAAGTAAAAAAAAAAAAAAAAAAAAAAAAGCAGCTCAACAGATTTTACTAGACACAAAATGGAATAATAAGGAACGCATCTGTACAACGTGATTGTCGTTGTATTGCCATTTAAACAAACAACAGATCGTCCCCTAAATTGCGAAAAAAGAAACAAATTGATCTGCAGGCTTTAGATTATTTTCCTTTTCTTGCTCCTTTCTCATTTCCCTTTTTTGTAGCTTAATTAACAATAGAGAAATGGTACGTATCTACAAAACAATGCTTGGTCTTGATGATAATGATACTCATCATTCATACTTCATTATTATATCATGATGCAAACAGTCGAGAAGTAAACAAACCTATGATGTAGATGATCTCCACAAAGAGTTTATCCCTTTGAGTAGCGTGACAACAGCTGATGATGCTACGACAGCCTCCAAAGATCACATTCACCAAAAAGACAACATTGCAAACCAGAAAAAAAGAAGCATTGCTTCCGTCCTTGCAAAACCGTTGATGAATACGATAGCGTCTGGTTTCCTAACCATCGCACTATTGTTGTTGTTTCTACATGCGGATGGAAAGGCTGTGAACTACACAATTGTAGGCTTAAGCATTCCATCACTTATATCGTTTATACTCAATATCAATTTAATCTTTATTGCAAGTGGCATTTCAAAGTAAATCATCCTTTCAACAAGCAAATCGGTCCTTACAGTGAATTTGACGGCTAGGCTGCTAACCCTTCTTTCGCTGAACAAATAGCGCCGTTTCTGAGAATAAATGGGTTTGCTTGAAGAATGGAGCTCCATTAACATTAGTCGATGTATATGATGCTTGTAGTCGAGGTGTAGCTGGTAAGGAATGATTGTGCCCTTTCAATCTGAGCACAAAGAAATAGTTAGTTTGTCCATTATCGTAGTTTAAGCATTACTCTATTGCGGGTAGGTTTCTTTACGGCGATAAAAGTTCGGTATTTCGACTGGGTCCTCTTGTTAGCGTTCGTATTCCACATAGGGTTGTTACTTGTAGGCCCCTTTTCACAAGGTATTCTTGTACCCTATGTACAAAATTATACTGACTCAACGGGGGCAAGGTTCTATTATACACCTGCTGATTACATTGGTGACCGTAGTAATTTAGGCACAAGCAACATGCCTCCTAAAATGAACGGGCTGTCTAAAAATGCCTATATCACTGCTTCCAGTTTTGCACAAGTATCTGTGGGCGCACAACCCCCAGCTTTATATTCATGCCCTACAGGTGCTCTAAAATGCCAATTTACCAACGTTAGTTTTATCAGTACGAAAATGACTTGCCGCAATATCACAGAAAATGACACAGCCATTGTCAATCGCTGGGGAACAACACCCACGATGGTTGTCTTGAAAGAATACTTTACCAATTTGAACATTAGTGCTGGGCTCACGAAAATAACGTTTCCCAAATTTCTGTATGCGCCCGAAATGCTTGGACGCACTTATTATGATTTGCTAAACTATACGGCGCCTCTGATGCCTGGTCTCAACATTACAACACTTTTGGCGGATAATAAGGTGTATGATCCTCAGTACCGTCCCTACGTGGGTGAGCAGCTCTTTATCATGGCGACACAGAAGAATAACCAGAAAAGTCGACACGCGTCAAATTATACAGAGCTTGCGTTTCAGAAATGCCACTTCAATTCAAGCCTGAATGTTGTACGTAGTAACAAACGCTCCTCTGTGTTTCTATTTTTTTCCGGAAAAAAATTGCGGTTGTACTGATAGCCATTTTATCTTTTCTTCCCCCCGTGTATGTACAGTCTATGTGGGAAACGAGTAATGGCACACTCGTCAAAGTGGGTGACGATGTCAGCTCACCTATCATTTTAGATTATGACAATGTGCTGGGTAACAACGTGGGGCTAGTGATAGACAACTTGAATGCCAACAAATCAGCAGCATATATGGTGAACGCTTATATTATGCAACAAAGCCTCCTGACAGAACTCATCCTTCCAAAATACTATACTATGTTTGAATACTTGAAATCCTGGGATTTTACTAAACGGACGAATGGCCATAATACCAATTTCCCTATTGCAGAGTTTATGGTAGACGCCCTTCGATCGTTCGACTACGCGTTTTTTCAAGCGCCTTACGTTACTGGAGACTACCAGTCGACGGATGTTCTTTTTCGATCGGGAGTCGCTTTTTTCCAAGCAGCCCCCCAATATACAGTCAATAAGGCCGTCAGCTACCTCGTTGCTCTGTGTCTTTTCCTGCCTATTGGCTGGTGGTTCTTACTGTGGATGGTGAGTTTACGAAAAGTACACGGTGTAGTTCGTGGAAACTCTCAGATTATTTTGTTGACGACGACATTGACGCCATTGGCTGAACACCAGTTGAGCAGTCTCTCTGCATGCGACCATGAGGATGCGCTGAAACAAGCGAGACATCTTCGGATAAGAATTGGCCAACAAGGACAAAGTACAGTTGTTGGTATGGTGGATGAGAATTGCTTGGATACCTTGAAGTAGAGATCTGGTAGGCTTTGACTTAGAGACAATTTACTTGGGTTCTTTTGAAAATACAATTTACGGATCCTTTTTATTAGGTATATAAATAACTCTATGAACATGTACATAACGGCTTGCTTTTATTAACATCGTTGATGTATTGTGATGGTGATCTGCAAAAAAGCAATATTCTATAATAAAGTACATAGCTTGAATACGAGAGCTACATTTTTAACTTTTTAAAAATGCTTAATTCTATTCCTCCATACGATCAAAAGCTTTTGTTTGTATGAACATCTGTTGTAAACTCTTCGCTGCAGTTTACGGTATTTGCAATCTCTTTCCTATTTGAGAACTAGTACCGTGGTCTGTTATGTCCCTGTCGTTGAATCAATATATCCTACGAGTGCATATACCAACCCTGCTATACACCCTAAAGGTCATACAGCTATAGATAACTTACGTGAAATGTATATCATAAACCCATCTACAGATCTACTCTTTTAATCGCTTCAAATGAATAGAAGCCTCTAGATACACAGGTGAAGTTGTCAAATTTGCTCCAAGATCAACCGTTTGCATCTGTATTATTGCATTTTGCAGGGATGTCATAGCAAATATAATAGTTAATAGCTCACAAAAGTGTTAACAATCTTTTACGGAAATCAGACAAGTTTTCCCAATTCAAAATCACTTTTGCACCTGACATGATTGATAAAGCTCCTTTTAAACTAGCACTTTAAAAAGGAGTTATTTTTGGGTTTCAAATAATATTGCTTTCAGACATGTAGGCGCCCTTTGGAACGACTAAGGATAGAGGCACAATTTGCTTATGCTTGAAGGAAATTCCGATTTACCTGACTTTAACTTTTCGTACACTTTTGCCGTACGCAATTCAAGAACTGTATATCTATATCTGTGCCCCCACCACTGTTTTCTGATTTTCTTTTACTGATTCCCAAGGTTTATCAGTTGTAGCTAGTCCCAGGCCTCTTTTTCGTCGCTTTGTCTCTACCCTGACCCAAAATACTCGTCCTAACCCAACGTCGTAGGGTGATTCACGATTCTTCATCATTCGATTCCTCTGATTCTTCAGATGCTAGTGGTATGTGGGGGTTTTTTTTTGTTGGAGGTATGTTTTATACTGACGTTACTGCAAAATTACTGTCGTCCTTTCTAGATTGGGCAGATTCTATGTTTAATCGTGCAAGCATTCGACCCATCAGATACCGTAGACTTGCTTGTTACAAGGATATTCCAAAGCAGCACTGGAGGCATCTTCAAATGCCTTACAAAAGCAAAATACTCTGGTCAACAAGTTCATTCGAGGTGTTCATGGCAATCGCCAATTGAAACTTGATTTTGGTCCGTCAGCCCTTACAGAATCACCATCTTTGGCGTTTGACTTTGATTCTTTCTACTACATTTCGTATTCTGGTCTTCCTTTGGTAGATAACTACCCAATTGACGTACAATGTAGGCCTCAATTCAACCATTCTATTCGTTTCAACTCTGGTGTTAATTTTCATCATAATGGCGAGAACATCCAGTTAAACGAATGTGCTAACTTCACCTTTGGAGAGGTTTAATGACATCGTCGTAAGTATTATCCATCGAATTTCGTGGTATATAGTCGTGTATATTAGTTTGTTAACAAGTTTTAACTCTTTGATTTAGATAAACGTCTTCCTTCCAAATGTTGAAGGTCGTACAGATATCGTTGGTTGCTTCGTTGGTGAGGAAACTCATCGTTGTTTCGTTGAAGAGGTACTTTTACCTTGTATCCATGATCTTGGTCTGTCAGACATGTTCCCAGAACCTCTGTCTTTTGAAAATGCTGCTCGTTTTGGTGTTGGAAAGTCCAGTTTGAAGCTAGACTCATCGTTGGTGCGTGAATGGGTGAATCGCATTCGACAGTTGGTTCAGGAGAATGACGATACAAGGTTTTTGCCTTTTAGGGATCTGTTTTTTTGTGCTTTATGCGCATGGTCTGAGAAAACAGATTCCAGTAACTGATATTCCTGAACTGCTGCCGTTTGCTTTTCGAAATCTTGGTGTTGATGTCGACCTTCTTGAGTTGGAGAATCTGTTTCTGGACTTGGCGGCATCTTTCCGGCCACCAAGTGGCAGTGGTGTTACTGGTTTGTGGTGTGAGCCACATGAATTACTTTCTTTGTTTCTGCAGCCTGTTAGCAATGGCAAGTTTTCTGGTCCTGGCTTCCGCTTTGACAACTTTTGTCATTTCCGCGGTATGGGCGGTTACCGGTACAAAAAAAACAGGTGGTGAATTGGTGTCGGTCCAAGCATATGGTACGTGGAAACATGCTTTTTTCAGCAGGGTTTCCACATCCGATCGTCAGGGATCGGATTTGTCAGCTATGGATGTCTTCAATCAAGCAAAGACATACAAGAACTGGATCGTAAGTCATATTTCTGTCAGCGCTAGTAGTTACCATAACATTGGGCTAATTTGGTGGGTATTTTCTATCCATAGGAGCATATGGAAAGGGATCTTGAGCGGATAGTTAGCCGCACATACGCTGCTCGTTTGGAGTTTAGGGTAAAGTCGACCATTGACTTTACTCGGTGTATTGCTGATTTCATGTAAGTAGCCTTTTACTTGTTTTGCTTGATGTTTGTAATTGGGTTAACTAACATTGACTTAAACTATGTGTATTTTTGACCTTTAGCCCAACGGGTATATCGTTTGGGTTAAAACACAAGACCTTTTTGACTTTGTTCGTTTCCGTCTCCTTGCTGTTGACCCTATTGCTCGTTCTTCTTTGGTGGCTAACCAAAAGTTCACTTACAAGGCCTTGACCACGTCGATGTTGCTTTCCTTCTTTTTGAATTCTTAAAGACGGTCGTACTGGTGATGTTCTCAAGCTTATCAGAAAGTACCAAAATGAAGTTACCACTTTCCCCCTTTGTGCCTTCTCTGTTGGGTCATCGTCAAAGCAACTTTGCGATTGCAGAAGAGTTAGCCGCCCTTCGACTGAGTCGTATCTTTGGAGCCACTCTTTTATAACAGATAGGTAACAGTATAAATATCATCTTCCCCCCATTCACTAATAAAACTCAGACATTGTCCTACCTTTCTTCTCACTTTTACAAGATATATAGTTATACTTTGTACAACAAGAATAAACTCTGGCATTGTTGTACTCTTACATCTTAACCATTCTTCTGTTAGAGCTTCTTATCTTTATTTTTTCAACCATGGAAGGCGCGTCTGTGTTTTGTTAGACTTCAATCAGACAATGCCTTACCATGAACACTATACAATTTACAAATTATCCGACACTTTGATAAACTCTAGCAATCCATCGACATTTTCAAGCGCTTCATGCCCAAATGGCTAACATCTCTCCTTCTCGACACCAGCCTCAAGCTGATATTCAGGGCAGGTTTTTTATTGTTGAAAAGTTCCTCCTTTTTCTTTTTTAATGAGACGGCTAAATAAAGGATGGGGGGGGGAGCAAACCGAATTCCTGTTGCTTTCAATGTTTGACTTGGGAAAGCGGGGAGTTCTTCATCGCTTCCTATAGTACTGTATGCCATTCAACACACCCATTGACCTACGTTGATCTGCTCTTTTGATACAAAATTACCCATTTGACTCTGCATCCTTCCCCCTTTGACATCAGGGTTTTTTGGACTCTGATTAGGAAACGGTGGAGGGGGGTGGGGGTGCGTGCGACAAGGAAGAGGGAGGAGGGACAGGGAAAAAGTTGGATGTTTTATACAAAAAAGGCAAATTACGGTCTTTACAGTTATTTTCCTTTTTTCGCCGAAAAACAAGAATAAAGAGGGTTCAGGGAAAGAGTCACCTGAGGTATTTTACGCTTTCCATCGTTTCAAACCTTGAGGTTTTTTTTCTCTTGTTTCTAGAAAAAGGACTCGTAAAAAACCATGTGATAAGAATGACTAAGCGTGGATTTTTGACAGGATGATTTTTTATTGGATCTAAACAAGTTTCCTCTTTTTAAAAGTGTTGGTATTCGAGACCTCTTCCTCCGTCCCATGCGTGGAGTGACTACTACTACTACTACTACTATTGCTGCTGCTAGCGTGATGATTGTTTCTGTAAGGTTCTGGATTTAGTAAATGTGATTCTTTGCCAAATCCTAGTTTTCTATTCATCGACACTAGTTTTAGAGAAGAGTCTAAAGAATTACAAACAAACATACTAAAATTCGATCATTGTTCTTTTTTTCTTTTTTTTTTTTTTTTTTTTTTTCCTTGGTATTTACCTAAAGATGTTGCGGATGAAGATAAAGGCTGAAGAGGCGGAGAAAAAGTTGTGGCTGCTGCAGACGATGAAGATGCGTGAGGTTGATGCGGTTGCAAGCAACCATCCACGATTGGGTATTGTTGTTGTTGTGGTTGTGGTGGTAGTCCATCGGGTAGTTGTTGGTATGAGGGTTCTGTTTTAATCACGGGGTGATGATGGAGATTGGAGCTGCTACTACTATTACGCCGTGAATACGAAGGGCTCGTCTTAGGGGATGGTTGTCGCTGTAATGGGGCAGAATGCTGTGTTGAACAGGATGAATAGGACGTCTGACATGAGGTATCATTGTTATTGGTTGCTATGGAGGCGTGATTTCGTTGATGACAGGTTACTTTGGACTTTAATTCACTCAACTTGTGCATCATTGTTTCTATGACAACGCGGCCAGAAAAAGCATAAAAAAAATAATTGCGTGATCAATCGTTGTGAATCCTTCATTCGCCACACACACACACACACACACAGGTGAATCATAGACACGCTTATTTTACCTTTCTTTGTTGACGTCGGATTCGAATTACCTAAATTGATTTACAGAAAGCTGTTGAGCAAAACGTAGAGCGAAATAAAAAGTTCTTTTTGCACTTACTATGACTCTTGTTGTGATCTTCTTCAAGAACATCGTTTAAAATCAATGCAAATTCGCTTAATAACTAGCCCCCCCCCCGAAAAAAAAAGAAGAAAGGGTCCCAATTTAGGTGCCACGTTGATACAAAGCGAGCCCAGACAGAGAGAATAGAACTTACATCTTGTTGCTTTGATAACAGGCCTTTTAATGAGCTGGTTTCATTCTTTAACAATTCATATGACCTTGAAACATGATGCAAACGATCTTCAATATATAAGATGTGCTTATACATTGGTTTATAGAATTCGTCTTCATTTTCTGCTGACGGGAAAAACCGTCCAGGTGGAGCATTTCCAGCTAATCCTCCATGGACGGCTGCTGCTGCTGATGGTGATCCATAACGCCCTGATAAACCATAGTTAGGCTTTGTCGTCTTTCGTTTGATATTCTGCAACTCTTCAATTTCCCCTTTCTTGAAATGAGGATGTTTAAACTCCCAGGTCTGATTGTCGGATGTCAAGTTGGAATGAATCATGTCGTTGACTTTATGAAAGCCATACACTAAGCAATAGGGGGTGAGCGCACCCTTCCACTTGGGAAACCAAAATAGAACTTAATTGACTTACTGTTTAATTGACGAACGAAACTTTGCCAGTTGTTATGTTTAAAGTACTGTGGTAGGACTGATTTCGAAAAGGCGGTGGGATTGGATACACTAAACAGATCACCCTTTTCGGACCATGATATCAGATTCTGTATACTAGGATCTTCCAACATTCTATTGAAAAAAAAATAAAAAATAGTATCTTCCATTCAGCACAGATAGTTTGACCTACAGCAACATGTCATCAACACCTTACTTGTATAGTTTATTGACAAAGGCAGCTTGCGTTCTGACAGTAGTGCCTTCATTATTCGATGTACTATTCTGGCTCGAGCTGCGCTGAGAGCTGCATGTAGGACGAGCAGCTTCGTCAGAATAGGTTGAACCGGTCGACAGTCGCTGTTGTTGTTGTTGCTGCTGCTGCTGCTGCTGCTGCTGCTGCTGCTGTGGTTGATAGTAAAAACTAGATTGTTGCTGTTGCTGTTGCTGCTGCTGTTGTTGTTGTTGGTGTAGAGTGGCTATATTCATGTAGTCTTGTTTCTGTTTGTTAATAATCATCGTTACGACGGATAGGGTATGAAACCTAGAGTAAATGAATGCCAGGTACCTTTCTCTGTCATGGATCTTGGTAGTAGTTGTATGTATGTAAAATAATTTGAAGGTCAAAAAAGAATCAAGAAAATGTAAAGGATGACAATTTTAAAAATAGCGCATAAATTAAAAGGTAAAAGACACACAGAATTATTCAAATAAAGAAACGTAATGGAACAAAAAGAAGGAAAAAAAAGAAGAGGGAATAATGAGGTATTTTTTTTTTTTTTTTTTTTTTTTTTGTTGGTTGCAGAAATCGAAACGATCCGTTTTTTTGAATTTCCGATCCTGGCAATATATATATATAAAAAAAAGGGACATACCATTTGTAGACAAGTTTTGGATTTTTTTTATACTTGTTCTTTCTGATTCCAGAACGGTGAAGAAATAGGACTTTTTTTTTTTTTTTTTTTTTTTTTTTTTTTTTCACTGTGTAATCGGACCTTTTATGGTTAAACGTGGTTTACAGAGATTCTTGAGGTGTAAGCTGTTATGACACAATTACAACTCTCTATCTACTCATGCTGTAGTAATGTAATCTGAGGGATGCGTGAAAGGGGAAGCACGCCTTATTACAAATTTCAGTCCCGCCATGGCGGTGCGTAAGTGTGTATCTATGTGTGTATGTGTGTGTGTGTGTGTATGTGCTTTATCCGAGAATTGATGTTTGAGGTCTTTATTGCTTTAAAAGAAATTACAAACTTGCTCGACTTTAAAAAAGAGGATCATTGTCGCTGTCAAATTAGGAAATTGGAAAGAATTCTGTCAAGTGTACTCTTTTCTCCATTCTCGATTTGCCCTGAAAATCAACAAAAAAGTAAGCCCTTCAAAAGAGTTACTATTGGTCAGTTGAATGATTTATTCAGCATTGTTCTCAGCAATGACGAAAAAAAAAAGCTTTGATCTAACAAAAGGGGATATATTCTCTTTGCTTGAAGGGCACATGGACTTTACGCATAAAGTTTTTTCCCTTTCGATGAAAAGGTCGCAGGGGGGGCGGTCGGGGAAGGAGGACAATGTATGGTGATTTCCTTTTTAGTCAATGGTACCAATCCACCGGGTTGCCATGGCGATACAAAAAAAATAGAAAAAAAAAAAGAGTTCGTTCTTTTATGATTTGTACACAGCAATGGGTCGCACATAAGCCTTCTTATGCCTGACATCATGCTCTAATACAATCCAATTGCACATATCTTCCTGTGTAGCCACTTTATGTGCATTTCCATTATACGTCATTCAAACTCTCTCTCATGAAAAATCAAAAAGTTTATCAGATCCGAACAGAGCACGCTTGAATAAGATGTTATACATGATTTCTTTCTATAATAAGCCAAGCAAATCATTTACAGTTCATTCCAAAGAGCTGCTTTACCGTCTTTTTCATCCTTTCTGAACAAAATCGACAGCTTCTATTTGTCGTCCAATGTCTTTGAACTTTACAAAAAAAAGTGGCGTCTACAGTAGATGTAAAAGAAGAAGAAAACTTAAAGAAAATAAATAAAAAGGCACAACAAGAAGAGTCATTTATTTAATTCTGCACTGATAGAATGCGAATAGACGTCCTCATTCACTCTCTCTACGTAATAAGCACAAATGTCACATATGGATATGTGTATTATGTAAAGGAGCACCCAATCATGAATGATCTGGATATGAAAAAGAACTTGGGGGTGCTCTTTATCGTATAAAAGCGAGTCTAATGGAAAGATCTCTTGATGAAAAGTATGAGTATCTGTCTTCATCTTGATAATAAAAGATAGTCTTTACTTTCAGAACATTCAAAGAGCAACAGTATACCATGACGTAGCCATAAAAAATACGTTCGGTGCAACGTAGCGCTGATGAAACAAAAAAGCTCAACAACAAGCCGCATAGAGCCTTGTCATTTATAACGAATAAGGAAATCATAAGGTCATCAGTTTTTTTTTAAAAAGTAGCAGGTTTTGCTTTATTTTTCAGAGAGTCTATCAAATTACATAGAAAGAAGAAAGGTGTAAAATCGTCCCACTAGTAAATACGTCAAGTTAAAAAGCAGTGCGATTTCGACCTTAACAGACACGCACAGAATACATATTGTATATAAGCTCGCATGAGGTATATAGCGCTTTCACATAATCATACATTTACCCTTGGCTTTATTCATGCTTTTTCTATCAGCATCAGACGCAACGGCGGTGGATGTAAGGTCGGCAGTATTTGGTTTTCTATTCTTTTCCTCGGAAGGCATGAGAGCAGCGCTTGGTTTCATTGTCAAAGCTTGGCTGTTCCTGCTGTGCTTTTTCTTAGCGGCAATAGCAGACGATCTACGCGTGTCCCTTCGATCATTTGATGTCCCACTTTGTGCTGATAAGCTGTTTTCATGACGAGCAACGTGCTGCTGCGGCTGCTGTTCATCTTGTATTTGAAGTTTTCGAAATTGTTGCTCTTGTTGCTGCTGTTCTAACGACAAAGCTATAGCATAGCTGCGGGAATAACTTAGACTCTTCCCATCCATCGAATGCTTCTCTTTCTATACTCACTCACTTTAGGTCTTCTTCTTCTTGTTCCACATCGGGCGGCGCCCCATTGGATTTGCGAAAGTATCCATCAAAAAATTCAGAAGAGCCTTGATCGATATCATTCAAACTCTCCCAAACAATCGATCTTTCGTTCACTAAACTAGAGTCTGTGACCAACATACAAAGACCCAATGTGGAGTGTCTATAAATAGTCGAGAACTTTTGTTTTGCTTTGAATAAATGAAAATGACACGCAGGAATGGTCTGTATTGTCTTTTCTCTTTACATGGTTATTTCGGAATAAAACGCATAACGAGTTTTCGGGTATCGAGTCAATCAAAAGGCTTAGTCCATAGTAGGTCAATTGTGTGGCCGTTTCATTCAAAAATTCGTTCGCTAGGAAACCTGTAATACTTGCAAATTGAATAGGGGGGAGTAGACACGCGATTCAAACGGATCATTTTACCTTGATGTAACTTTTCTTCCTCCGCGGCCGCATCAGGGCCTGATGCTACGGCTGTTCCTGTGGTGGTTCCTGTTGTTTCTACAATGTATTCAACCAAATTATTATATGTTTTACATTGGTTCACTACAATATCGTACGTTTCTTTGTCTTGTATATCAGGATCTACGAGCCAGCCATGCACAAGATCCACGTGGAAAAGATCAAACATGGCCAGCTCAGCAGTAGGCTCAAAGCCCCGAATGGAATGGCTGAATTGGATATTCACGTCCAAACCAGCTTTCAAGCGAGGTAAAATAGACAAGACATCATCCAAGTTATGTCGATAACTTAGCAGGAGGTCTTGCTGACTCTCCGTCGGGGTGCCTGCTGCTGGCCTCTCTTTATCGTCGCCGTCGTTTCTTGTATCCTCTTGGGTGCATTCTTCTCCGTCTCCATCTTTTTCTTTTTCTTTTCCAGACCGTATCGTCTTCTCTTCTGCTGTCGTTGCTCTATTCTTTTTGGAGGGCACTGAAGTGAAGGGATCCTGCTCCAAAAGGAAATTCGCCAACCGATCGACGAGATATTCAAACGTAACCTTTTCACGGCCTGGAGGTCGAATCTCCAAATCGCCCCGTAGAAACAATACGTTGCAGATGGCAACCAAAGGACAAGGCCCGTTTTCTATAAAAGGGGTCGAGTCCCATCAATATACAACCGACTACCTCAAATCCAAATTGGCAACATAATAACGTTTGACATTCACCATTTTGCGTTATAATTTGAATCGCCTTGTTTTTCCACATGATGGTTTTTACGAGGTATTCATCTTTGTTTGCCTGCTGTTGGGGTAAAGTCGGCACGTTCATGTCCGTGAGTGCAGGAGCGGCGGTAGTATCCGCTTGTTGTTCCAAAGTAGTCATGAAGAGTGTATCGTTTCTTGCAAACAATGAGGTTACGAATACTTATGGCTTCAAACCTTTAATTTTTCAAAGCTACAAACAATGAAAGTTGAGAAATTGCTTTCATGTCTGACCCTGAATTGAATAGAACGCAATTTTCGTACAAAAAAAAAAAAGAAACCCTCTTTCTTCTATTATATAGAGGACACACTATCCCTACGTTAAGCCAATCATCAAGTTCATTTTCCTCTACATGCTCCCCTTTTTCATCCCAAAACAGGTTATACACCATAATAACAAAGCTAGTTTTATTTTCCCTCTGTTTCTTGTGTAAAAAGAAAGTTGTGAAAAATAAAAGTGTCATCGAGCGAGATTGTTGCGTGAAAGTAAAAAGACAAAGAACAAACAAACAATCCATGATTTCAATTATGTTGTTGTACTGACATTTAAGCGGAAGCTTCAGCCTTCTTGACCTTCTTGGCTTGAGTACCTAAAAATTACGAAAAATGTCATTAGATTCCTCATCAGCGGCAGGACTTTCATGACGGCGTTATCTTTATTACCTTCACGGAAACCGTTCTTGAAACGACGTTGGACAAGCTTCAAGTGAGCCATGCGACCAGTACCTGTGGTCTTTCTGCGCTTACCCTTTTCGGACCAGTTGTCTAACCCAAATGCGTAAGGCGTCAATAACTCGTATCATTTCACAAGTTCAAAATCAAAAAGACACTTACAAGATCTGGTCTTAGCGGCGGGATAGCCACATTGAGCACATTCCTTCTTTTGCTTGTGGAAAGAGCGGTTACCACAACGGCGGCACAAGGTGTGAGTCTTGGTGTGGCGTTTACCGAAAGAACTGGTACCCTTAGTCTATTATATCATTATTTCCAACGAAAAAAAGTGGGTTAATATACAACGACCGCATTTTGTGCTTTACAGCCGATGCTACTCCATCAAACAATCAGATCAGCCAAGTTCCCAATTGCACTGTCTCCCCCCCATCCAGTGCCTGCTGTCAATAGTTGAAGACGTCTATTGCTGAATGGGTCCTTCTAAACCCACAATTGAAAAAAACTCTCGTCGTGCCATTAACATGTCAACAAACTTTCAGTAAGCTGAAATGGACAATCATTCTACAACATCTCGTCCAAGGTTGGTTTTTTCTTTTCTGATTGGAAAATAGAGCATAGGTGGATCAAGAGAAAGTACAAATTGAAACTATGCTGATCTCGATGGATGGATGGATGGAATGCAGCTTTTTGTAATGATGGATAACCTTACCATCTTTTACGAATTAAGACTGATAGTGAAAGGAAGTGTCTTCAGTTTGCCCCACTTTGTTCGAAGATTTTAGGATGGGCATAGTGCGCCCCTCTCATCAGACTACAGCACCAACGAACCCAACCAGCCTTTGAGAGGAATAGTCTACTTTTTTTTCACCGGAGCTGTCGGACCGAACATTCCACTCTATTTCGACTCGTACTTTATGTAATCTGGATCGGAATTTTTCCTCATGTTGATTCAGGAACCAAAGAAATAGGAGGAAACACTTGTAAATGCAAACAAAGGTGTAGAAGGATAGGTGAATAAAAGAACATAGAAAAGTGTATAACCCAACTGATGGTAGAGTCTACTCCAAAAAGAGCTCTAGGCCATTTCTTTCTTTAAATCAAGAAGCAGAGTTGCACAAGCATGTGTGCATGTGGATACTAAACAATTAAGCTCCCTCTCTCCTTCTGTCTCTCTCTCTCTCTCTCTCTCTCTCTTTCAGAACAATTTTTTTTGTCCCTTTTTTTTCCTTTTACATCCAGTTTCAATCAAGTTTTTTTTTTCACGCTATACCTATTTCAATATTGCAACACTTTGAATATTCATCATGAGTGCTGGGAAAGGACGTTTCAACAATAGAATCAAAGCAGCCGGTTTAAAAATACAACTCACGCCGCCTGTGGTCACTGAAGAGGATACTGATCAACCACCGCAGTTTCAACCACCTTCTTTCTTATCCGAGCATAACGGCAGCAGAAGAAATAGTACAAAAACCAGTGAAATCAACTGGCGCGAAGATATTGTACGTATCGTGCGACACCAACGAAGTTGCAATGATATCTCGTCCTTAGCAGCAGCTGCCACAGCCACCACTTCAGAAACTCAGGAAGTAAATGATATGAGCTCTGAAGATTTTGAAAACTTGAAAAAACTGGGTGAGGGTGCTGCAGGGACAGTATGGCAGGTAAAGCATAAGCCTACCAACAGAGTCATGGCAAAGAAGGTAAAGTTCTTTTCATACAAGCCGGCAAACCTACACCCTTCCACTCCTCCCCCCCCCCCCACCACCCCAACTCCCTCCCTTCCCCCTTGTGTTCACACCCTCTATAATAACACTTTGCTATTTTCTAGACTATCACCGTGGATCCTGACCCTCAGTTACAACGACAAATTCTTCGAGAATTATCCTTTTTAAAAACGTGTCAATCTCCACATATTGTATCATTTTATGGCGCGTTTCTCGACGATGGAGATACCACCATTGTTCTTTGCATGGAATATTGTGAAGGAGGAAGTTTAGAAGATATATACAAGAGAGCGCATCAAATCAACGGCATTATCGGCGAAACCATTCTCGCCAACATTGCAGAATCAGTAAGTCCAGAACGATGGCACGGCATGGCTTCAGTAGAAATTGAAAAAAAGAGCTTGTATAACCTTTTGTATTTGTTAGGTATGTAGAGGACTGATCTATCTTCATGAGCAACATGTGATTCACAGAGACATTAAGCCATCCAACATTTTAATGACAAGAAAAGGCCGAATCAAACTGTGTGACCTTGGCGTATCTGGAGAATTGATCAACTCATTAGCCCAAACATTCACTGGAACGCAATACTATATGGCAGTAAAGTATTCTCCATAAGATTGTTGACTGTCATCCACTACTCATCCAGATATTCCTTGTATAGCCCGAACGCATTCAAGGCGCCACCTATTCTGTCACATCCGACATTTGGTCACTTGGACTGACCATCATCGAAGTGGCCCAAAACAGACCTGCTTTGCCGCCACCGGGTCAACCTCATTTAAGCATATTTGAATTATTGGATTATATCGTACGCCAGCCTATGCCAACGGTGGGACAAGATCGCTCCATTGAATGTCAGCAGTTTGTGGAAACATGTCTCATTAAGGAACCGGAAAAAAGACCTACACCGGAACAAATGCTAAAGCACGAGTTTATTCAGTTAAAAGCAGATCAAACATGTGATATGGAAGGCTGGCTAAAAGAGCTATGGGGTTGGGCGTAGTCAAAAAGAATAGGGAATGGCCAATGTTTGTTTAGAATGAATCTGCCCGACTTTTTTTTTTTTTTTTTTTTACTACACATCGTTCATAAACTGAACTGAAGACACTATCGTATGTTTATGAAATAAAAGGCAGATTCTTTACTGGCTGTTTTAAACATAAGCATAAATAATTCAGCAGCCCTGTTCAAAGTGCAAACCTGGTTACCAGGCTGCTGTTCGCTGTAACTCAAAGAATATCATAAAAGAATATAAGAGTAGGTATAGCACTGATTTGTAAGAGAATATCAGTTAAAATCCATTCTAATGCAGAAACTATACGAGTGCAACATTCGATAAATGACAGTGGTCTTCATCTCCTGCAAAAACCTATCCTTACAACCAAAGTTTCATTCTCTTTTTAATTTTCGAATGATGTGTCCTAGTGGGTGTCTCAGTTGAAAGTAAAAAAGATACTTGTCCTGTTGCTCGCTAATAGTCCCTTGTGCCTGCAAAAAGACATATCCTAGATGGCTGTATTTATTTAGCAAATCAAACTACACACAATGAAAAAGACGATCAAACGCTCTTTCGGATAACGGGGGGGGGGGCATTTGTTTGAAGAGCTTATAAGAGGTATCTCATCGTTTTGTAACGGGAATAAATGCTCGCTCGCTCTAGAATTCAAAATTATACATCAAATGGTTTCATGTTTGCTAATAGTCTGCCTCTTCGTTTCCTCAACTTTTCATCTATATTTTCTGCTGAATTCACAAAGTGCCCTTCTAAACCATATCCATTTTTGAAATCACTTGCTGTCATAGCCCCTCTATTTTCCATTTTCAATCTCGAACATGCCATCACACTACCATCTCCGAAACTTATATGTAAGCTTTTACTTGCCTCATCCCAGACAAAAGTACCCGGCTCTTTTCTGCTTTGGCTCGTATTTATCAGACAAAGATCCAGTAATTGCACTACTACATTCTTTGTCACTTTCTTTGTTCTCACACTGAATGCAGTACGCAACGGGTATTGCTCGCCTATCGCTCTATGCAACTGAACCGCTTGCCATGCCGACATATGATGGTAGTCCAATTCAGACCAATACTTTTCTACTTTAGGCGCTTTGGTAGCTTGACTGATATCTTGGGTCTGAGCATGTAATTTTCTTTCTTTGAAATGACGAACGGTATCCACTAGCAGCTCGCATCCAACTTGAGTTAGCTTCTCCTTCAACCGTGAATAGACAGGCGCAGTATCTAGCACCAACGATTGCTGAGAAAGGATACGTCCTGCGTCAAATTCATAAGCATCCAATTCTTGAATGGTAACGCCCGTTTTCGTGTCCCCGGACAGGATGGTATGCTGAATTGGAGCGGCGCCACGATATTTGGGCAGAAGAGAGGGGTGGACGTTGATGGCACCGTGTTGAAATAGGGATATGATGTGTGGTGGAATAAAGTAGCCGAAAGAAACAACCACGCCCAAATCATAACCTGTTGTTGCTGTTGCTGGATCAGAATTCAAAGGCAATTGCCATTCCGAAAGCGTTTTGACTCCAGGTGGTGTATGAAATATGTTTAATTGATGTGCTTCAGCAATACCTTTCGTTTGACCTTTGGAATGGATACAACATCTTAATATACATCCTCTCTACCAAAACATACTCAAGCCGCCGAACGAGTAGCATGGTATTTCAAAAAGTTTTTGCTTACTTGGTGTAATCGTTGAAAGATTCCTTCCTGTTCTTTTGTCGGGTGGACAAACAAGGCCAATGGATTCAATATTTGAGCCAGGTCTCTCTGTATTAAAAAAAGGTTTCAACAATAGTTTTTATTCACATGTTCACACTTACAATTGAATAAAGTTCTATTTTCACATAAACTAACCTTTTTCATCAATAAGCGCTTTCAAGTGATTCGAAGCAAAATTATCTGTACCAAAGAATAAAATACGGAACTTTTCATTTGTTCCGGTTCCGAAAGATCTTTTCGTCACTGGTATAGACGCAAATACTGTCTGTGAAAAGTGGCAAGTAGATGGGATCATCCATAATCAACATATAGAAAGCAACAACAACCATGTTTGAGTCTTTTATTAGTACCTTCAGCTTGAACAGAGAAGATTTTTGGGCAATACAATTCAGCATTTTTTTTTTTGGGGAATAAAGTTTTACAATATCAATATGAAAAAGTGAAAAAGTAAAAAACAAGTACTCAGAGTGTGATGGACAGAAGACCTGGGAGGGGGTGAAGAAAAAAGAAAAAAGCATAAATTAATGCTGTCGGTCATCACCGCTGCTATTGTCGTGACTCTTTTTAGCCTTCTTTACTGATTTCGCTGTAATGACAGCCCTGAAAACACGCACGGACCTTTTACTATCCAGAACCACATCATCATTCAAGCCAAACTGTAACATATCGGCTTCAATAGTCGACGCAATACTTCTCATCTGATACAAGTCATCTCGGAACGCATCCGTACCTTCAAGTATGCATAAATTCATTTCGAACTGCTGTTTAGCAAATGTTTCCAAAGGTGCGAATTCACGGTGCTGGCGAATAATGAGCAAGATCATTTTCAATGTTTGGTGGATCGCGTAAAACATATGATGATAGGTACTTTGATCACAGCACATCAACTTTAATTCTTGAAGCCCTTGCAGAATTTCCAATGTCACGTGTAAGCCATCCAAGAGTAAGTCAAAGTGGACGACAGGACATAGGGCTTGATGATACTGTAAGAGGGAAAAAATGACCACGATACGCATGGAATGGTAACAGTTTGCGAGGTGTATATTAGGCTGCTTCACTGTTCGCCACCATGCTTCCGTCTCCGAATTGATTCTTTCATACAAATAAGGCAATTTGCCGGTCCTAGTAGCTCGATTAAAGCGTCGCATAAATTGAGCCATGATCACAAACTCATAGAGTGTATCATATGACATATAACAGTTAGAACGAGGGGTTATACATGTTGTGAAATGTTGTGAGGTAGGCTCGTATCGTTGTTGATGCCGTTGATTTTGTGAGTCAACGACAGGTGTACCGTCGCTACCATCAAAACATCGACCTGCCGCACATCCTCGTTGTGCACTTTGTTGTTGCGGCTGCTCCGCTTCCTCTAGCCGTGATGGTCGAGTGATGGGGAAAGGTAACTTATCTGGTAATAAGGATTCTTGATTCAATGCAATGGAGACCCAAGCATCAATATAATACCAACGATACCAACATTGCAGTAGAGCGGGTGACATTTTCACGTCATTGACTTTATTTTTCAACGTCTCACAAGCCAAACAATGCCAAGTTCGTTGTTCGTGAGGGAGACGTAAAAGGCTCGCAATATAGCTGAGGCAAAAGTAGCATTGAATAGCTACTACACTTAGATTTGTATCTTCATCCTCCGAGAAAATAACTTCTTCCAAATAGCTACAAGCTTGTTTATAATAATAAAAGGCAATATCTTTTTTAAAGTCTTCCATTGCTTTTGAAGATAATTGTCTCTTTGATTTGGAGCTTGTAAAGTTCTTTGGGCTGTTTTCTTCTGCATCATTGTCTAACACGACAGCTGAATTAGGGTTGTTGTGGTTGATCGTAACCATACTGATGGCAGCAACGCAATAAAGAATCGATTTTGGTGTGTTGTGTCTCAATACATCAACTTCAATAGGTGCAATTTTGAAACTGATACAGCACCAATGCTGAATAGCTCTATACATAAGGCCCTGTAGCAATTGATGACTGGCAGAATGATAACGGACCGATTTAGGCAAACTGTTTTTGCTCTTATAGCTAAGTAATGCTTTCACTTTTGCTTTGGTGGATTCGATTGGGTATTTCTCAGCATCTTCGAGCTGTATGTTTAATAAACAAAAGAGGTCATTATAATTGTTAATCACGTAAGATATCTCTTCGAAAGAAAAAGGATTGTAATAAGCAGTTGCAGTCATATTGAGATCAACTCTATTTACTGTAGCAATGATTGCACATAGAACGAGAAAATGTATCAGAGACCAGTAAGCAGATGAAAAAAAGTAGAAAGGGATTAAAAGGGTACAAAGAAAGGAGCGAAGAGAACCATTGTATTTCTTCGTTTTCATGGTAACCAAATCTGAGCATTTTGTCATACAGAATAGTATAATTCTGTTGATAGACATTACTGCGATACAACTCAAATGTTATTGATTGCTCTCTCAATGAAGTTCTTTGAATAATAGTGAAGAATCAAAAGCTAGCAACGTGAACAATAGCTATCAGCGTGTTCAAAATAATTAATGATTCTACTATTCGATCACTATCGAATAAAAAGCACCCCCCCCTCTCAAGTTCATTGTTTTGGATCAAAACCTCTTTTCAATTGTTTGTTGGAAGGTCAGCTGATACATCTCCTATATTGCCTAGTAAATGATGTGTGGAATATTGGGTCTTTTTTGTGGTGAAGAGAATTCTTCTTCCGACCAACACAATAGAGAATCAAGTAGGCTGAAGAATTGCGTACTATGCGTACACAAGAATTCTCTACCTGCTTGCTGGAGTAACGTTGCAAAATTCTTATTTAACAACTCAACAGATATTTTCAGACAGTGATATTTAGATATGCGGTGCATTGATCAAGTAAACGTTTTTGTTTCAATATAACATAAAAAATGATAAATGCTGAAAGCTTCGGAGCAGGAACACTTTACAACACTTCTTTATGGCTTAAATGGAACCATAGTCTAAAAAAAAGGCAGCAGCCAATCAATTAAAGCGTGCAAACTAGTCCTCGGAAAGTCACTTCTATTGCTTCCGTAGAACAACTCAATTGATTGCATTCAATATACTAACTTTCATCATGAGTGTGTCCGCTGTAACAATACTAAAGGTATCTCTTCTTTAGACACGATATAAGTTTAATTTAGGCAATTTTCATGATCTTTGTTATTTGTTCAGGGTGATTAAAATTAATTTGTATAGGCATGCTAACTTTATAATTGCAATACTGCTAACCTAGAATGACGGGGTCTGACTATAATAATTGAAGCGAAACAAGACCGTTTAAATATATTACGGAACGTTATGTTTAAGAGATATTAAGTGCAGGGTAAATGTATACCGAAGTATCCGACAATAATCTAGATAAATACTTGGGCCGATCCATGAAATAAGCATATGCTTATAGACTCAGGGAGTTGGAACATCGGAGAGGGTTTTCATGAGTGCTCAAAAAGGCTTCTTTTGCACTTCCAAAACCTATCAAAAGTAGATCTTACAAAATAATATGAACTTTGTGCGTTCAAACTCAAGCTTCAAAGATACCCTTGATTAATTTATTGAAGAACGAAACCAAGACGCTATCAGAAACGTTCAGGATGAAGCTCTCTATATCTGATTCTCCCTTCATAACTAACACGTATAGCTGCAAAACTCTATGGACATCATTTATTCGACGACGATAATACAGGTATTATCGAGCAATTGCCTTTGACGGCGTAAATTGGAATTTTAGCTATTTCAACATATCGCTCATGAGTTTTAAGGGCATCTTTTGTTACAAGATGGTACAAGTTGAAACGTTTTAGGAAAATGTTGGCATTTTGCCGCCAAGGCCTCTAAGTCTCTATTATCCTAAGGGGAACTTCAGCAGGAATCAGCTACAAGATGACTCGACTCGTCTTTCGGTCCTATACCCAGATTCGACGTTTGTGCTGTTAATGCGAAATATGATGGTTTGTAAATACAGTATCATTTTTCATTGGAAAAAAGAAAACAAAAAAAAAAAGAATTTGAAAGATTACATTCCACTGAAACTCTTTTGCGTAAAACTACTGTCAATTGACTGAGTAATCTGTCCAAACGAAGAACGACTATAGTGTATATACAGTTTATTTCCAGAATTAGAAAGGACAACCTGGGGAGAGAGCAGATCATGTCAGAAGAGCCAATATACACTAAAAGTAAACGTTTGACAGTGAATGTACCTTTCTCTACATCGTACGCAGAGTAAAACAACTTAAACTATATAGTTTCCTTTGGTAATACCTCAAAACATTTACAAAAACTGACGATTGAGCTATCTGGTTTATCAGCTACAGATAGAATCGTGTAGCATAAGAAGACAGTCTATACAAGTATATATTTCTTATATTAATTATTACAGCTTTTCAAAGACTGAGAAAAGTGAAATTGGCGATTAGATTTTTCGCAAAGCTACAATCTGCGTTTGGCAAGCCGTAGTATTTGCTTCCGTCATTCGTATGCTTTCCTCTCATTTCCTTTCTCGCTAAAGGTCGATCTGAGTCTTTAAACGCAATGGCCATTTGGTCTTATTTTTGCTTTAATCTTATTTCCTCTGCATATATTTAACCTTGGAGTTATTTTACAGCGACATGATATTTATTCCATTGACATCTTAGGAAGGAACGGATTTCATAGTACAAACTAAAGGTTTTTTCGCAGAAAACCGCGAATTGGGAGTTCTAAAGTTACAAATACTCTTCTCATGCTTTCTGCAAAGCCATCTGCAAAAGAATTCTTGACAATAAAGGCAACATACTGTATGCAATAAATATCAACTTTGTATAAATGTCTCAAACTATTAATTTGTTCCTGAATCCTGATATATATCTCATCAGATCCGGCGGATCATAATCTATCCTAGCTGATGCTAAAAAGTGATTGGCTATCCAAATCTCTTATCTTCCTTTGTTTCCTTGTTCTGAAAATCTGTCAAAGTCTTCCTCTTTCTAACTGTTGGACTCATCATTAAAGCTATAAAGTTAAATCAGCATGTCAAACGATAAAATCACCCCGGCTACTCAAACTGATGTTGAAATGAGACCTGCCACTGTTGCGGATGTGCCTCTCATTCTTGGTTTCATAAAAAAACTTGCCGAATATGAAAAGCTTTCTGATGATGTGGTTGCTACAGAGGATATCCTACGTGAAAGTCTATTTGGATCCAAACCCTATGCAGAAGTTATTCTTGCCTATGCTGCAAAAAACTCAACCGATAACGAAAAAATTCCAGCAGGCATGGCTTTGTATTTTCACAATTTTTCTACTTTTATGGGACGCCCTGGTCTCTATTTAGAGGACTTGTTCGTGGATCCTGAGTTTCGTGGTAGAGGGATCGGCAAAAAGCTATTGATTCAGTTGGCAACAATTGCAAAGGAAAGACAATGTGCAAGATTCGAATGGGTCTGCTTAGATTGGAATAAAACTTCAAGAGAATTTTACGAAGCGTTAGGTGCGAAACCCTTGAGTGAATGGATCATTCATCGTGTAGATGGAAAATCACTCGACTATTTAGCTGCTATGTAAAGGATTGATATCAATATTTATTACTCCTTTTATCCAGCCAATACAACAAGTGTACAAAATAAACTATATTTAGACATACATTATGAGCATAGAGAAAACTTATTCATGGTCAGGTAGGTATTATAAGTCGTGACAGTGAAACGAATGTATTCACGCACAGTAGGAGTTTAATCAAGGCTCATGATTTAGCTATCTTCATCTGATGCGTATTGTATTTGTTGTTGTATTGATCGAGAAGACAATCCACGTAAACGGTCCAAGGCAATAGATGTTGAAGATGTTGATCGCTTTGCAACTAATGTTGCTTCTACAGAATTAGCGTCAGACGATTTATCAATCCTCTCGGATGCTGGTCCTAAGGATGTTAATGAAGCTTGTTCAAGGGGAGTGGAGACAGCCATTGTTGTGCCTAAAGTGGCAACATCACTAGAGCTTGTGATAAACCGCTCTAATAATAATTGTGGTGTAGGAGAGGTTGAGAAAGATTCATGCTGTTTAATAGGCTGCAATAAGCGCGCACGAAGTTCCTTCAGCCCGTGCCATTCTTCTAATGAGACTTCATCATTGTCATGCGTTGATATAGTATAATTTTGATCAAGTTGTTGCTCAATTTCGGATAGAGCTTGGAATATATGAATGGCTTGCTGTTCAGACTTGATCGCCTGATCTCTGAAGAATCTTACTTTGTTATAATCGTATAAGTAGCTGCAACTATTTGATGACAAGACATAAATAATATACATATACCTTCTGGTAACTTTTCTACAACCATTCTAGCTTGAGCTACTCCAGAACACAAGGCCAAAAAGCATGTAGACGTTAGCTGATTTGCATAGGCTATTCGCTTCAATAGGATATTTTGCTCTTCATTGATATTCCTGTTATTAAATCTGATATACGTCTGTACTTCATTCAGTAGATCAAAAATAATATCTAGCAGCGTTATATGGTTAGTTTTTCAAAAAAGTTGATTAACATATTTCAAATTTGCTCGATGATTTTGGTACCTGCATGTTCTGTTAACGATGTTGTTGGTAGTGCAGAAGACGCTCGTAAACGTAATAAATTCTCAAAATTGAAGCCTATATTATGTTCTTTCAAAAAAGGCTCAAAAGCCTGAATGCTTCGTAATTGCTGCAACTCGTCTTCTGAGCCAGTATCTTCTAAGCCTTTTACAACTTCGATAATGCCCTTCAAGAAAGAGTTAAATAGTCCCGTATTGGCCTACTATATAATGTTCTGCTAGAGTAAAAAAATACATACACCCTGTGGTTCATTCAAGTAGGTATTGGCTGACAAGTAGTTTGGATTTTTGTTAGTAATTGCAACGATTGTCGACATTAAAGGACGTTGAAGTTGCCTACTTTGTTGTTGCTGTCTACCATTTGTAAATGCAGTGGTTGTAACCTTATTTGTTGCTGGTATTGCATTGGACTGTTCTTGACCCTACTTAATTAATTGTTTAACGTAATTACCTAAGGTTGGACTATTTTTGGTTTTGGATTACCATTAGTGTCAGCGATTATTTAGTTGTTGCATGAAAAAGTATTTGCGTCCTTTACAGAGACTAAAGAAGCAAACGTGAGTTTGAATTCTCTTGCTGTTCTTTAAGTGTAGCATGAAATTCAAAATTCTTCCTTTTCTACAGTGGTCTTGTTGGACTTTACAAGAATAGAATGAAGGTACACAAGTCAATCGGTCACTGTGTGTAGTATTTTCGCTTGCTAAAACGATAGCTAAGACGAATTGATTTTAAGGTTGCTATAGAAGGTTGTTGCCATGGCGAACTTGACGATATATACGGATCGATCCGCTTGATCGAGCAAAGAGACAATATCAAAATAGATCTCGTTTTAATTTGTGGTGATTTTCAAGTATGGCTCTAAACCCATCATGTGTGGTTTCTTTAATGTACTTACCGCTGCAAACTCAAACATTAGTCTGTCAGAAACGAAGCCGATGCCATTTGTATGTCAGTTCCAGCTAAATATCGCCAGCTTGGGACCTTCTGGAAATATTACTCTGGTAGAGAAAAAGCGCCTTATCCCACAGTCTTTATTGGGGGAAACCATGAAGCTAGCAACTATCTCTGGGAACTGTACCACGGAGGATGGGTGTGTGATAATATCTATTATATGGGTTATGCTAACGTTATCAGATTTGGTGGTTTAAGGATCGGTGGACTTTCAGGAATTTACAAATCTTACCATTATGATAAAGGGCACTATGAGACTTCACCGTATTCGGAAGATCATAAAAAGTCAGCATATCATTACCGTAAATATGATGTTGAAAAACTCCTTCACGTACAAGAGCCATTGGATATATTCATGTCGCATGATTGGCCCCGGGGAATTGAAAGATACGGTAACCTGAAGAAGCTGATGAGAGAGAAGAAGTTCTTTATCAATGAGGCAAGCGATTTAATGTGAGTGACCTTAATAGCTGCAAGTTTCTAAATCTTTGAATATGTCCTTTATATAGATTATGAGTAACTCTTTAGGAAGTGAGCCGAATTTTCAATTGTTGGCAAAGCTGAAACCTAGCTATTGGTTCTCGGCACATCTACATGTGCATTATGCTGCACTTGTCGATCATTCTATGTTGGAAAAGGGTGAATATCCAGAGGGCATTCAGGCTCTTTTAAAGGGAAAGTATCCGCCATCTGCATCTGCATCAACTCCTCGGGTAAAGAATGAAGATGAAATTGTCATTGACGTGAGATTGGATATAGATAGTGAAGCTAAGCCTGAAGAGACATCAAATGAGTCAACAGCAGACGACGATAATAGCAACGGCAGCACTAATAGAAATGTAAACACCTCCAGCGCATCAACGTATGAAGGTGGTATTCAAATAGAACAAAACAAGGATGCAGACGCAGTAAACGACGGCCAGTCCATGGCATCAGTATCACTAAACACGTCTATATCACCAAAGTATACTAAATTTCTCAGTCTGGATAAATGCCTTCCCGGTAGAAAGTTTTTGCAAATTCTCGACATTCCTTCTCCAAACGACGACAATCAAGATTATGATTTCTATTATGATATGGAATGGCTAGCTATTACTCGTGCCTTACATCCTTTTTTGTCTACTACATATCAACAAGCGCACATACCTTTCACGGACGATGAACTGCAAAATAGAATTGCAGAAGAACGCAGATTTTTAGAGACGAAACAGCAGTCTGGCATTTTGGATTTGAAAATTCCTCACAACTTTGAGCCAACAGCGCCTGCTTACAATCCTGAAATGCTACCAACGAACCCACAATTAATAAAAGAATGTCGTAAGTTGTTATAGAACTGATAAAATATATGCCAGAGGAAACTAATTCTTTATTATTGTTTAATGATATTAGAACACCCTTTTTTGAATCCTCAAACAGCGAAATTCTGTGAAGAAATTGGCATTGAAAACAAGATAAATTCCGGATGCAGACAAACCCTTCAACTAAGCGAACATGAAAATAGTGCGCCCATAACAGATATGCGATCCACTTATCCTGAGACCTCAACTGTAGAACAAAGTAGTAATCACAATAGTAGATGTATAGACACTACAGAGTCGTTTGAAGTACCATCAACGAAGCGTACAAAGATTGAGGAACGTGATGTCGTTGCTGCTGCTCGTAATCCTTCTGAAATAATGATGGATGATGAAGAATTTATGTAATAAACAAGAAATGAGATCAGTTTATCATGTTATGTTGAAGATGGCAATATAAAATATGTAAAGGAGAAAGAATAGTTCGTTTTAAGGTAATCTATAGATCGCAATTAAGTAGGCTCTTTTCCCTGATTTATATAGTAAAAGAGTGATTAGTGTATTGTGTCTTTGTTATTTGTATACACATGATAAGTCCGATTAATTGTTCTAGTACTTCGATGAGTACTTCTTTCATCAAAACTCGTAGCCTTCCACCTTAAATAGTTCTGCATAGTCAAAATATCTTGTCATCAATTTTTGGACAGGACGAGGCAAATTCATCGATGTTAATATATTTTGCATTTTTGATAAGCCTTCTCTGCGAACCAACACGTTCAAATGACGAGCAATCTCACTAGGGTACACAATTTCATGATACCATCTTTCGTGATACACTGTCAATTTAACAGCTGCCAAAAGGGCTCTCTGTACATTAGACTCTTTTACGTAAATCTCCAAAAGTTTCATCCATGCTTTTGCTGAGAATTTTTGATCCAAGCATTGTTCATAGGCTTCTTTAGCTTCTGGTGCATGCCATAAACGTTGTGCTAAATCACCCAATAATTCCCATTCCGTGCCAGTTTTGCGGTATGGCATTTGCTGAGCGCGATAATGAGCAACCTCGGTACGCCAAAAAGTGTAGATTCGTAAATCTTCATAGAGTACCATAAAAAGATTGTCTAGCCAACGTTCACAGAGACGTTTGTTACTAAATGAGAAGTTAACACCGTCGCTAGGATTAGGTGTATCTATACGTGTACTATTGTTATTGTTGCTATTGTTCTTTCCAGAAGATTTGCTAACTGTATGACTGGTCTCGGACTTATCTGCAGCTGCCGATGAGGATTCTTCAGCTGCTGCTTGAGTAGGACGGCTAACAGGTGTGTGTTGAAGTTCAATAGATCGGGGTTCATCCTCTTTACCTACATTTTTGTCATTATTGCCGTTTTCTTTTTCCTCAGTGTCTAAGTCTATAGAATCCATCTGGTCCGCTAATTCATTTTCATCATTCTTTACGCCATTCATTTCTTCCTGATTACTAGTATTCTCCGTTATTGTGTGTTCGTTTTCTTCTAATTCTGATTTCTCTTCGTCTGACTTATGATCTTTATCCTCTTCTATCTTACGAGAAGTTTCCTCATCAGGCATCGGTAATGGATGATTGTCAGTATCTTTATTTCTGTCACTTTTTTGTGTTGCTGCTTCGGCTAGCTGGTCGTCCTCATGCTCATCATTAGTACCATTGATACTGGTGGAAGACTTTTGATTATCCTCTTTGGCTTTTTGCAACCTGTATTCTTCTTCCATGACAAACACCTCAGAGCGACATCTTAGTAGGTCATCCCAACCAATCTTACTAACCAAGCGTGTCAGCAAAGCATAGGCTTTAGCAAATGTGCCATGAAGCGCTGGTGCAGGCAAGCGAGCCAAATTAGGATCGGCTTCATTTTCGCGACCTGCTGCATCCTCTTCCATGATGCCTGAGTTGATGATATCGGTTTTAATAGGTAGATGCGTTTTAATAGGAGCGGGCATACGGTGCATGTCACGTTCACTATAAGTAAACATAGGGCAAGAATTCAAAGTGAGAAGTGCATTTTTATAATCGCCAACATCGATATAGACTTCGGTCAATTTTGCCCAAGTCAAGAATTCCGATGGTGTTGTGTTTACTGCAAATTTGGCCAATTTGAGTGCCATTTGATATTCACCCTATTGCCGTGCAGGTCATAGCAAAAAAAAAAAAAAAACCAGCCTCGTATTAATAACACCTTTCTATAAAACTAGAGTAATTCCTCTTGTCCGCTGTTTCTCATTTTTTTATGTGTTTCATTATTACCTTACTGCGTAAGAAATCCACCTGAATATGCAATAATGGATAACTCATAGGTGTCTTTTTCAAATCTTCATTCAGCACTCTAATAGCTTTCGTTTCTTCATTTTGACCAATATAGGAGTCTGCCAGCAATGCGCCTACTTCGGGGTCCTTTTTGTGCAACTTGGTAAACAATTCAATTGCAGGTCCATATCTAAAGCTGTCTCCAAAATACTTCATAACACCTGATGTCAGATGATTATGTACAGTTGTAGCTGTTTGAATCTCTGGATTACTTCCCAATTGCCAACTCTTCCAAAACAATGTTTCCACAGCTTCCAAAAATTTCTGCTCGCCTGCCAAGCTGGTAATTGGATCTAATTTTCGATATCCAGCCAATCGATAATAACTGTCGTCAGAATAGAGAATAGCACGCAAAACAGCAGATAAATAAGTTTCCTGCCAAATAGAAGAAGTGGCTTCGTGGCGTTCACCACGAACATCGACGTAGTAGCTTTCGACACCACCAGGAATCTTGACTTCGACGCGAACATCGACGCGAGAAACTGCATTGAAACAACTGAAATATAAAGGAATATGATAACAGATTAGCCAGTTTAGTTTTTATCATGAATTGTGTGTAGAATCATTATCCATGCAACAGACTGTTATTGCCGTCGACATACCAGTAGATACCAGAACGAATTCTCCAAGCATTTGACTTCGAAAACCACGACTGAGTTTCGTCCTGTATTAAAATCATGCAAAGCAATTGGAAAAAAGTTTAATTGTTAGTTTAAACAATGGTATTGCTTCGAAGGCAGATGCTCGAAAATAAAGAATAACTAAAGATTGTACCAAAGAGTATGTCAATGAGTTGAGATAAGCAGCAAGTGTTGCAGAGGAGGATGCGTCGACACCGGACACATAATGATAACTGCCAAGCTGATTGTTTTTTTTTGTGCAAGAATATTAGCAATTTTGAATTAGTTACAGAAGGCTTTATATGTTTGGCTTCAATTCACTGTTTTACCTCTTTAGTACCAGGTTTAGGGTGAGCCTTAATGATATGGCATAAATCTGGCGGGCCTAATTCGCGAAATGTGCCTGAGATGAAGTGTATACGCGATAATGTTAAAATGTCAGTAAAGATGTAACTGTGCCCTCTTTTTGCGTGCTTAGCTACAAAAAAAATTCTTCTAACCTAAAGCATCTGTGCGAGCAGCAATAGACTCTCCCAACTCTGACTCGAAAAATTCAGGGACATCTTTGAGTATATCGCCCATATTATTCTTACAATTGAAATACAAAGAGTACAAAAAATAGAAAGGTACACTTTTTTGTTATTGCTTTCCCCCCATTGTTTGCAGAAGGAGTTTGAAAATGCCGACAGCTGCAACAACATTCAGTTGGACTCGAGACCATATGTGTATTTAGATCTCTAGCAGATACCTGCTAATGACTAAACAATGATAGTCTTTTCTTAACATGTCGCTATTGTTTGCTAGATATCATATCAAAGTTCAGGTTTGGGGAATTAAGAGAAGTATAGACATTTTTGTTACTGTTCAACTGCCGTCGTTCTTTCACAATCGTTGCTTCCGTGCAAGGGAAAAAATAGTTTTGTGTCTTTATTCAATGCTTACTTGATAACTCTTCGTTTAAAACTCTCAAAAAAGTTTATCAACGAGTCTGTACTTTTATTATAAAAAGTTGCTGAATATAGCAATGTAAATAATTCACTACGGTATAATTATTCTGTGTATAATACTAAGCAAAACTTTACAAGCTTGGAAATTACATAACATTTATCTGTAATGCCTCAATGATAAATCAATTGTTTATAACGTAGTAAAGTAAGCTTCATTGAATTAATAAATGATCGCTTCAAAACGTTTAATTTAAAAGATGGGTATGCTCGTTAGTTATTTCTTCTGTTGTATCATCTAGTGGTTCAAATTCACCAATACCCAATCTCTTGTTTCTAAAGTGCCATATTATACACATGGTTAGTAATATGCCTTGTAGAATCCCCGTAACCATGTATGTCAGCCATGCTGTCCAATTGGTGCCTGAGCGAGCCATTAAAGAATAAACAAAGAGAACAGTACCAGGTGTTTGTAAGCACATCATCGGGATACTTAATGCACCTACCATCTTTGATGAACAAATTGAGGCATTTATGAGTTTCCCGCTAAGCATAAACTTTGAATCTTATCTGGCATTTACCTTTGTTTGCCATGTCTTCCATATTTGCGGAAAGTACTGAAGTGAAGCCAGAATCATACTGAGAATGCCCAAAAATGCAGCCCATAAATTTGTTTGCCAATGCTCAGGCCCTCCCACAAAAGCCAACAGCAGAACGGAAATAAAAAATGACAATGCGAGGTGAGCAATGCATATACCAGCAACAACTAATGATATTTTCCATTCCGCTGTTATAGGAGGCTTTATTTTGCTAGGCAAGTCTAACTGTAATTGACCCGGCGCATGTATCTCTCTTTTCTTACTTTCAGGGAAATAAAGTAAATAGAGTAAAAATATGCTGCTGAACATGGCCCATTGAACGCCAATCTGAAATATACCCATTAACCCTTCTAAACAGGCGCCTTTTGACTAAATTTGAAAATTATGTCAGAGTCATGGTGCTTAAAGAAAATCATTCAATCATTCGAGGCTTCCTCACCAGAGATGGACAACACCTAATGGCATTCCATTGCAGCAGAACAATATTGAACAAACTGGAAGTAGAGGATACTACACCAAGCAGTAAAAACCATGAACTGAACCCTTCACTTGTTTTATATCTGATAATCCTCAAATGCTATCCAATAGAGTAAGCGTTTTTATATTCTTGAGATAAATGGTTCCCCTACTATCTGTCACTTACTTGCGGTAAATATGAAATGACGATACCAATGCACAAAAATATACTGATGAGCAGAGTGGTTCTGTCGTGGACTGGTTCACACTCTTGACTCACTACAGACGAGTACGCCTGAAGCGTATCAACTATTCGCTTCGTTATAAGACCATTTTTTGATAGTTCCATTTATAAAAGAAATCCTAGAATTAAAATTGTTGGTAACGTGCATGTAAGAGTATGGAGCAAACGTTTTCTCACATAATCGCAGTTTAAACATACAAGGTGTTGCATAACTGAGGAAAAAAAATGCCCTATTTTTTTTTTGAAAAAACATGTTGCATCAGGTCCTTTGTCATTATTTGGCTCCAGGAATACAACGCTTTTTCTCCAATACATGAGCCTTAGCTTTTCGAATTTCCTATCTTTTCTCCATTGATTAAAGAAATAACCAGTAAAATACATTTATTGCATGAAAAATAGATCGAAAATTGATGTTCAGCTTGATGGTAGCTACGGTGAAGCAAACAAGTGATGTCGCAGCCAATCAAATTGATTGATCTGGTCTACAACTACAGGTTCAATTGCCCAGCCATTTCAGCTGCGAGATGGCTTGTTAGATTCACTATATATAACGTTATTGCTTTTGTATGAACATAATGCTGATTCAACTCTTTTTGACTGAAGGCCCAACATTATGTTTGCTTTTCTATATAGAATTTATCCAGGCCTGGAATTTAACGTCCATTTTTCGGCTTCTTTATAGTGAAATTTTATATAATCCTTCTGGAGTATGGCACTTTTTAGTCTCTTCTGAACATCGTTCGACATGCGTATCGGATTGCCTTCGCTGTCTCTATAGATAAACGGTAATCGAAGGACATACATACTGCCTGGTGCAAGTGATACATAATCATTCATACCAAGATTCAATTGTAATGGCTCTTTTGCGTCTTCCATAAAAATCTATGATAAACATAAAAGTTAGCTTTTACTGTCTATCTACTACTGAGCAGATTTTTCAACTTACTGTGATTTTGGGCTCCAAAGTAATGGTAACGGCTTCATCTGGTGTCACAACGTATAATCGTTGCAACTGTGCTGTCACTTCCATTGCAGCTGCCGTGGCAGTATTATTTTCTTTCATATTTGTACTTGAAGTATTAGCGTATGAACAAGGGCAAACGATATAGACTGGCAAATCCTGGTGTACAAAGTAATTGCCATGCTCCTTAGGATGGTCTTTGTGACCTAATTTACATACTCTACCCTGACCGCAGCTGAAAAAGCGATGGCCTAGGGGACATTCATATTCGGCCCCAACATAGCCACGAATTAAGCCTTGAAGACGTTCCCGAGATCGATATCGACGCCTTGGATGGTTTCGACGCGTATCATACAGTTGTTTATTTTCTGACTTTGAGGGTCTTGCTAAACTCATTGTACTGTTATCTTTTGAAGAAACAGTTGATGTTGTTGTTGTTGTAGGATCCGTTCCAAGCACCGGAAAAGCGTCCAACGATGGTACCAGAGCGATAGACGGAGCAGTAGCAGTAGGTTGAACGGATTGTTGTTGACCTAATGTTGGCCATTCCGTCTCTTGTGCAGCATTCGCATTTTCCTTTAAGCTACTGTTTGTTGCCTCAGTCTTTCTTTTTTCATTGACTTCTGCAGCATCGACTGCTTCTTGATTTTTCCTTGACTTTATTTCCTCAATGGTGGTAATTGACCACGGAATCAAAAAATTGGTATTGCTCATAAAACCACCGACCTTATCCAAGCCCACATTATTTTTGTAAATTGTTGAAGGACCTAAATAGATCAAGGCAATATCATTTCCAGGTGGCAGTTCTTCAGAGTTCAGTACTAAGTGCTGTCGATCGCCAAAAGTTGATTTTGCGATATCAACAGCTGCTCGATCAGGACCTAAACAGCAGCCAAATTTCCTGTAGAACTTGTCATTGGCATCGTCTAAATCAAAGGGATCTTCTCGAATTCCCTGTGTTTTTCCACAGCTACATGCATGAAACAGAGTGAATCCGCTGTTATGCTTTTTAGGGTCAACGAATGTAGATCTTTCATCACGACCTGTTTTTTGTTTGACCGCCGCATGCTCATGCCCCAACTTCAATAAAGACACACATACAAACAGACTGGAATTAGTCTTTGAACACTCATTTTCTGCAAACATTTTTTTTTATATCGTACTCATATTTACCTTCAATCGACATGCTTTCTCTGTCAAACTGATATGTTCACAGCCCTCTCTGCCACTCTTCCATATAGTATCGCATTCCCGTTCTAGTTCATTTGCGTAATCTAACATACATGGCCCACGAGCCAATGAATGATACAGCCTCAACACATGCGCTCGCTATAACGAAGAAAAAACATTTTATCAACAGAGACTCAACAAAAACTCTCTCCTAACGATGGCTCCTTATCGACGTTTCCGTACCTTTAACAGATGGTAGCGTTCTGGATAAAATGGAGGAGAATCTTGAAGATAGATTTCCAGACATTTTTTCATTATCTTCAACGAACGACTAAAAGACAGAGAGAAAATGATGAGGATGTTGTAATGCTTCATAGCGAAGGAGTTCCCCTTGAATTGAAGTACCTTTTTGAAAACACAGTTTCGATTTCTACGTGGTCCCTTATTTTTTTTCGCAAAATAACCTCAATCTGCTGTATCATGCCCTTCGTGCTAGAGTTTTCGGCAACAATCACTTTTTTATTGAAATCTCTGCCATCCTGCAAAATGGAGCGTCCAAAAAGAAAGGATAATAAGGGTACTATGGCTGACACAAAGTGCATAGCCGTTGGCAATGGCGCACTTTTGAAAGCATCAACGCCATTGTTGGCCTTTCTGCTGGTAAAGTTGTTTTGATTATTGTGCAACGGATGTCGAAGTGTCGCTGCTTTAGTCCATATCGCAACATAATTTCTGAGTAGCTTTTCACTGTAATCGTGATAAAGCTGCACAGAGGGCGAGTGTTCCGGCTCCTTCAACAATTGCATATAGTGAGACAAGGGTTGAACTTGATCAAAGCTATACTCAATGGTTTCTTCTTTTCTCATTTGTTCGGTAGAAGCAGGCACAATATGAATGATAGGTTGCGAACCAGATGGCAATAAAAAGAGCGATTTCACTTCGACAGGAGGTGGCGGTTGATGATGATGTTTAAAGCCTTGTCCTCCACCCCCTCTATCTCTATCGATTTTATTGCTGTTGACTGATATGAGTTGTGTAGATCGAAGTATACTTTTTACTCTAGTTTGTAATGAGTCTTGCATCTTCTTTATCGTGGCGGGTACAATATCCTCAAACTGTAACTAAGAATTGCAAAATCAGACAGGTAACAGTAAGAAAGCCAAGTTCACCTATCTCATCCTATGGATGCTTCTGTGCTCTCGCTTATACATACATTGGCTGCTACCAATACCAACATCGGTACGCCTTTTGCTGGGCCCCACCAACCCATATAGGCAGGACTAGTACGGTCATTTTCCTTTTTTTCAAACAAGTGAAATGGGGCAGATATACCCCAGTACTTCCAACAGGATGCCTGATATTGAGCTAAATGGGTATGCATCATGGCTTTGGTTTGACTTAACAGAGTCAAGGTGCACAAAAACTCAGCAGGTAAAATGGAGGGCGGTAGAATTGGCTGCATACCCATTTCCAAAGCAGTAATTATCATGCATAGCAATGAGAGTAAGTTGATATGGAGCGTAAGACTAAGCTGAATAAGTTTCGTTATTTTCTTACCAAGACTAAGTGCGAAACGAGGAACATGAAAAATAGAGCCTTTATACTCTTCGATTGTTGCTTCAACAGACTAGATGATAACGACTATGAATAGGATTTGTTAAGCTACGAAAGAGTATTTTATGTTTGATGGAGAAAGTGCCGTGCTACAAGTACCTTTTCCTTAAACAGAGTTGTTGCGTTGACGTTGGCGTCCATAAACAAATAAACTATCTTTGAGTCCAGATCTGCGTGGCATTGTAAACCATTAACAAGCTGTAAGATAACGTCAAATTGAGACAAAACAAACAGAGAAACATGGCTTGGTCATTCAACGATTATACCTCAACTGTGTCTTTTTTTAAACACTAGCATAGAAAGAGTTCTTTCAATTTCGAATCCATGTTTATTTTATTTTTTTTTTTGCTTCGTTGATGACTTTATTATACCTCGTTATAACTAGAAAACACGTCTTTTCCGACAATATTGTTTGCTAGCGAGGTTACCGAATGGGTGGCATGAGATTCAAAGTCTTGTTGCTCGGTGACTCCATAAATGGAGACAATTGTCAAACCGGTGTCTTTTATGGGTGCAAGACCCAACTTTTCCAACAAATCGTTGATGTCATCCATGCACAATCAGAAAGGATTTGATAGCAATTTTTATAACACAAAGAAAAACAATAGGAAAAATTTCAGGCAGCTGTTTGAATTTATGATGGAAAAAAAAAAAGAGATGAAATCATTTTTTATTTACTCTGCACTCTTCGATATCAACCCATCAAACGTTTTAGTTCCACTAGTCTTTCCTTCAATCCTTTTCTTTCATTTTCACTCTCTGAATACTTGGTTTTGATATCAATGATCATGTTTTCCATATAAGCCAATTGATCTTCTAATGCAGAATTTCTTTCAACTAAGGCTGCGTTCTTCGTATACAGGATTTCGATTTCTTCCTTCACTCTTGCTTCAACTTCTTTAGGTAGAGTTTCCAGTGTTTTTTTAAGCTCATTACATTGTTGTCTTAGAGCTTCATTCTCATCATGTATCCGCGCTATATTCATTTTGGCCGTAATAAGTTCTTTCGCGACTATAGTATGCTCTTTGTTTAGATTATTGTATTCGTGATCCATTTCTCGTATAGATTCGGTCAATGCTTTATTTTGTCGCTTCAACGATTCAATTGCTTCCGCTTCATTATTGACTTTAGCAGATTCAATTTGATAGGCTTTGGCTAACCTGTCGAGGCGCTTCCGAGTAATGTGAATCTGACAAGCGTCTTTGATGAACTGATTTACATCGCCCTGAAATACAAATGGTGATATGAACACGACACATTCTTTGTTAGTAGGTCGAAGAGTAAACTTGAAGCGACACTATTTTGAATAGTTATGCTTACCTTGTAAGCTTCGAATAGATCACCCTTCAGAAAATTCACCAATTCATCGAATTCAAAGCTTAAAATAGTTGCTTGATTTTTCTCTAGCAATGCAATGGCAAACTTAAACATTGCCTCAAAACCTTCTGCAAAGATGATGTCGTAGATTCTGGATACACAATTTAAGGGAAGTTTACATGCAAACATTGTACCAAACCATGATTGTGCATACATATTTGTTTGTATGTTATGATTCTTCAAGCGCCGTTGTACATGAGGTAAATAATCACCGATAAGGCCCTCCAATTGATAGAGTCGAGTATGCAAAAGTTCAGGCTGCGGAAGAAATTGGCCGCGTAAATTGTATTTGTTCATCAACTGCACCAGAACAGAAAAAGCTTCTTCTTCGGGCATCTGTATCAACAAATGGATTTGCAGCTTAAATTAATAATACTTTTTTTTTTCAAAAGTGTAGAAAATAAAAGCATTTACATTCGATAATAGAGGCCCTGCTATATAGAGTAGACCTTGGCTATATCCAATTTCTTTATCGTAGAGAGAGTACGCTTTGATTAAATTGAACAATGCTTCGTCTTGACCAGACTCGGTATTGACGCACGAGGATGTTGTATTCGACAGGGAAGAAAGTTTCGCTAGATCTCGCATAATCGCTTTTTCGTATACTGACTCTTCTTTCAACAGTTGAAGATATTGATCCTCTAATTTGCCTCCATTTTTTAGGTTGCAGCTGCCAGCAATGTTACTCTTTGCAAATAGAGGCCAAATCATACCGCGTAGAGACGGTGGAATTCCTTTATGAACATTGTAAGATAAATTCTTTGGATCTGATTTCGCAATACGCGTAAAGTTGGATATGAGTTTTGACCAAAATTCTATAGCATTGTTTACGCATGAAATAGAACAAGTAAAAGGGTTGCAGAACGAATAAAAAATAGGAAATAAAAGGAGAAAAAACACAGAATCAGTATTCAGGAGAAGAGTAATACTCTCACGGTTGAAAATCAATGGCTTACCCCAGTCAATTTCATCCTCATCTGCAATGCTATCTATGCTGCTCGTTGCTGCGTCTTTATCGTCCATTTTTGATGCTACCATTACTTTGTCCACTGTGTCCGTGGAGCTATTGTTATCATTAGATAAAGAGGTGGCATTGTCTCGTGAGCCCAACCTGGCTAAGAGGAGGTCATAATTAGACGCGCTAGAAACAAATGAATGAATGGAGGACATAGTTGAGCGATGACCTTCATGCCTTCTATTCGTACGGGGTACATCATCATTATCATAATCAGAACTACTGATATCACTATGATGGTCGTCTTCCAAATGGTTAATGTCCCTGCCATCGTCGTCATTCAACATACTCGACGAAGAAGAGGGTACAATGGACGCTGCTTCAGTTGCTGCCATCGTTTCCAAGTCGTGAAGTTCTTTTTGAATTGTATCAGATTGTTGCTGTTGTTGCTGGGATTCTTGTGTGACAGTAAGCGCACGATCACGACGACGTGATACTGGATCTTTTGTGGTTGATGAATATTCTTCAGTGGCTGCAATTGTATCAAAAGAGTCGTGATCAGTACTTTCTGCATCATCAGAATAGCGACTACTGGCACCGCTGTGGCTTGAGCGTAGAGTAATAACAGATTCATTTGTGATGACAGTATCTTTCTCTAGTAAGAAACCACTTTCATGCTGTTGTTGCTGTTCTTTGTTGTCTAAAATCACGGCTGGTGTTTCAATAGTCATTATAGTTTTCGTTGTTGTCTCTTATTGCAAGCAGTGAAAAAGGGGGATGTGTATATTTATAAAAAATAAATTGAAGAATTGAAAATGAAAAGATTTTGAAAGGAAAAGTGAAAGAAATGATGAAAGCAATATAACCAAAAAGGTATTAGAGGAATTTGTGTTGGCCCTGGATTTGGGAACACCCACTTATGTTACACAGATTGTAGATTAGTTTCGGTCTATCCAATTGGTTTTTGGATGTTGTTGATGGCGCATGTTGCATTGTTGCTACTTGAGCTATTCGATACGCAAAGGAGATATCTCAATGAAAGCTCAGGTTTCTGAGCAATGAAGACTAAACACAAGCTGTACAAGCTCTAATAAAGAGACATCATCCATTCTGTAAAGGTATTATTTGGTTGCATAGCTACGGGTTGTAGCTGCTTTATATGAGCTATCCTTCTTGCATAGAAGATCTTTGCCCAAGGAAGTTATTTGGATCAGCATTGTTAGTCATTGCACAGAAAGAAACAGCATAACAATTTTGTCTGAACATATATTTCTAAATTCCGCCTGTATATAAAGTCATTCAGTTCAAGGTGCTATGAAAATTCACACTTTTCTATAGTTCAGTCGAACGCAACGAATGAACCAATTGATGACGATTTTGAAAACAGTTTAACCCCAAACAACATTGAAACATTTACAATAGTCTATGGATTTGCTGTATCTTAAGTGTAAGTCGTCGTAATATGCTTTACAATTAATGCATTTATATTCAACAAAAATAGACTTTTGAAAGTGACATAGTTTTTCCCCAGATATAAATAATCCGCAATAATAAGTATATATTTGCATTGGCCGAAATGACCACGCTACAAGCAAACGATCGCTCAGGAGAATCTTCACAGATCGTACCGAATGTCAAAGTAAATTCGACTGACCGAAAATTCAAGTAAAGAATCTTATGAACTTATTATCAATACATGCGCTTTTATAGTTAAGTGAGGCCCGAACTGCTGTTTTACTGGACAAGCATGTTCTACCAAATAACAGAAGTGAATTGACTATGTGGGTTCTCGAACATATTTTCCAGCCTGTTACAACAATGCAGCAATATAATGTAAGGGTACACGTTTTTTCAGCAGAGAAAAACGATCGCTTTAATACGTTAATCTTCGTGTAAATGTGCAGGGATATCAATTATTACATCTATCAGCAAGTTCTAAACCTTGTTGGGAAAGAAAGAAGAAAGAGGCTACACAGCCATCGCAACCAAGTACTGCAACGAATGATACGCCAGCCGACCCTACTGATTCTGTCAATGCACCGTTCAGGATAACCACAATTTCTTCGCCTGATAAAGACAACAAATCAGTTGAAAAGATGTACTTGATTACACCTCGTACACGAATTCTAACGATTAAAAAAGAACACTGCATGGTTTTTATGATTGATCTCAGCTCAAGTCTAGCTACAATTGAAACAAGTACTGGAAAGGTTATGCTTGGAAATGCTTTCAGCGTGTAAGAGAAAATGATATATACCTCGTCAAGGAAAACGATAAACTCACACCATCTTCTAGATTGGAGAATGTTATACAAGGCTTGGTGCAGCCGTATACAATCAACCTGTCAGATAACGCCGCCCCTTTTACAGTAAATATTTAGTTTTATACAATCTTCTAAACTGACTGTGTTTGATGCTCATTCAAATGACATTTTACAGGTGGAGACAAACATTCGTATAACAGTAATTGCAGAATGCTCACAATTTGGATCAAACATCAATGTGATACCCATATTAGCAGAATATCCAACATTGAGGGTTCTGATGCAAAATATCTCCGTTTCTAACGATAATGTTGCTGATGTTTTGAAAAGTTTACGAGACTCTATCGACAACTTCAAGAGAGACTTGAGCAAATTTAGGAAGCAATTGAAAAGTAAACGAGCCAAAATGGGTTACGAGCTCGATGTTCGCGAAGATCATACTCAGTCAGTTACGGAGGGCGTTGAACCTGCTTTTACACGTAGTTCGTCGCGACAAGAGCTCGATAATAGCGCCATCTCGACCATCTTGAAAGAAGAGGAACAAGGCTCTGTTTTACGAAACTCACCATCGACATTTTCAATCAGTCCGCAACCAGCCCAATCACAATCACAATCACAATCACAATCACAAGTACAACAGCGACATAGACGAAGTCGATCTATAACCTCTAAACAGCCTTTTAAAAAGCTGGAAGCCACTTCAAGCTCGAGTAGTCCGAGGAAATCTTTAACGAATAGCCCTGCCAGTCAACATCGCCATCATAAATGTTCACCTTCGTTGAATAACAATAATAACAACACTTCTCATAATGCATCCTATTCAAACCATTCTAAACATCCTGCCATCAAAGACAAAAAAGATACCTGGGGTGTTGGTAAAACTGGCAGTACATTGTCGTATATTCTGCGCGCAGGACTACTTGCATTAAGTGTTCTATCCAAAAACGAGCAATCATCCATCTTCTTATTAACTGATGGTGTAGTCAAGTCGAATGTTCAAGACGAGACAGTGATTCGACAATTGACAGCTGAAAATATATGGTGCAATGTCATACAGCTGGGGCAAGAGAATGCATTCTTTCCTGGTTTGAATTTCGGTTTCGTACCAGATAACGAGATATTAGAATTTTTGGCCAGCTCAACATTAGGCCATTTCACATATGCTGAACATTGCCCCACCGTCAAACTAACGACAACAGCAAGTGACGAAAATACGGGAGGGGAAACCAGCACCAACAGTAACCGCCGACTCTCACCGAACGTATACCATCAAAGATATCTATTAAAAGAAGTCAATTTTGACTACATCAACCATTTCAGATTGCATAGAAAAAACAGGGAAAATGGAAGTTCCGGGCAAACACATTCAAGCGAAAAGGAACTCAATGTTATGAATAGTACAATGGCACTTGAGTCAACGACATTTGATTCTGTTCCGCATTACGGCCGACGAGCTTTTCCCTGGGATCCACTTGCAAAACCAGTCCTCGAAGAATTAGGAAGGCTTAAATTTAAAGAGTACTTTTTACCGACAGAATGCTGGCATTTCATGCGCGCACGTTTACGACAAGGATTTATCCTTCAATCTGTATCTTTTATTGATGAAACAAAAGCCTCTCATAGCAATAATAAACCAGCAGCAACCAACAGTAGTTTACATAGGACTCAGCAATTGTTAACAGCTGAAGGAATGCCTACCCCACAGAAAAAGCAATATGTGATTATGATTTTTATTTTACGCTGGCAGCCTAGTATAACAGTACAATATTCTATTAAAGCTTTATGGACATCGTCTTTACGATATCATCTTAAATCCTTATCAGCAAGTCTTGAAAATTCTTACAGCTTGCCTATGGAAACTCCACCACCTTTCAATAATGAAAAGTTTCTTGATTGTATCAAAAGCCCGAAAGTTGAGATTGTAATAAAGTCAACCTCAACTTTCGCACATATGCTGCATAATTGGGACTCATTCCAACGTCGTACTCAAATGATGGCTGTTCAGGGCGGAAATGCCACGGTAGACCTAGCTAGTGCTCCTGGATTCATAAAAGTTGGCAAAATGAAAAGATTTTTGGAAAGATTGGCTGAAACAGATAGTATGCTAAAGCAACTCGTACAATTTAGTATTACCGAGAAAGGCAACGCATCATTATTACAACAACAGCATCCAGAAAAGGACGATCTGAATGCTAGTGTAGGCATAGAACTGCAACAGTATTCATCCTACGTTCAGAAATTCAGCTCTCATTGGGCAAAATTGGAAAGATCTGATTTACGACCCTTCAATTCTTCTTGGTATGATGAAAGTGGATTCAATGCTGTACTTGCTGAATCAAGTACACCTGCTGTGGCTCTTACATCTGACAGTCCTGTGGACTACCATAATAATGAGCTATCACCATCACTATTGTCGGTCACAGATATCAATCGCGACGCTGTCAAGGCAGCATTCTCGCAGATTCAAAGTAATTTGAAAAAGTGGTCAACTTTTATGAGCGAAGATCAGCAAGTATTTATAAAAGTGGCAAATATTAAACAGCTCTCTGCGTTGCGTAAGGATGGCTCAAATAATAGCAATGAAGTTGTCAATGATAAACATACGTACAATGTACAATTAACGAATGGTTCTGCAAAAAGGTATACAGTGCCTCAATTTTGCGAAATACGTTTGATCAGAGAAACGGAACGGCTTCTCTACGTCAAGCTGATGTTTTTCAACACGAATACTTTACAACGGAATGAGATTGAAAGTGAAGTAAAGAATCTATTGCTCTCCAGTGGCACATCGAGTCACTCGCAAGAAATACATATGCAGAGCCAGGAAATTTCACCTGCCGCCAACGCAAGCCCTATTTACAAAAATAACTATTCCATGAATGCAGGGATCATGGTACACATAACGAAGCGGCCTCTATCAACGTTGCTCATGCGGGATGCATCTCACCATACCGCATTTACAATAGCTGATATGGATGCAGCTAAGAATTCTTCCCAAAGCTTGAGATCGTTATGGATTAGCAATCCTGCTATGTTTCTTACGGGAGAGTTTATTGTCAAGAACTACTTGCAGCATTGTACTTGGTATTGGGATGTGCAAGATATACAACAAGATCAATATGGATTTGCTCAGGCTTTTACACCTATTATGGATTTAGCATTAGATCATATTGTGGTTGCCCGACTGAGAGAGGTAAGGCAGTCATACTTGCTAAACGAGTTGTTATTTTCAGCTAATCATCCGAAATTCACAATAGCGGTGGACTCTACTCTCCATTACAAGGTCAACTGCGCATTTCTACATAGAAACTGATAGCGGTGAAAGTGAGATGCAGTCTACCTATTCTGCACAATATTTTATATGGAAAGACCCACAGAAGAAAAGGCTTACAACCGAACTTTGGATTGAGCCAATGTCGGATAAAAAAACATACAAAATGCACGAAAGTGTGAAGAAGGAGACATTTACAACTGATAAACGAATCATATCACAATTGATTACTTTTGACACCATTTACAGTTTTGGGCATAACTACTCTGCTTCGATAGACGACACACTTGCTGTTCGAATGGACGATGAGGACGAGAGCCGAATCTCAACAGTATGGATGCATAGATCGCTATTATTCGATTTATCCTCCATTTTCCGAATTGGTTCTTTCTCGTTTGCCCTCTATGCTCTCCCAAATTATGACCGACACTTTCATCCTGAAGCAACGGGGCCTATTATTGATGATCACCCACTTCATAATGATCAATATAAGATGCTGGCAGGCGAGGTGATTCGTCAACGGAATGAGCTTGTTTTTGGTACGACGGACCTACATCATCACTCACGCCAAACCTTATGCTCTGATCTTCATGATTTATCGACCTTATGTAAATCCCCAGCTATTTATCAAACAGATGCAAATTTGACATGCGTTTGTCTTCGACCTGACAGTCTATTCGCTTCAGAAAAGAACAATATTTCCAAATTGACGCCAACGTTGAGAGATATAGCTTTGTTACATTATTATGTCGAGCAATCATTGTCTAACATTACTGATCGAACAATGCCTTTGACGAAAGTCTCAATGGATGATTTCTGGCCATCTCTCATAAAGGAACTATTTCAAAACGCGTCTATCAATGGCAATGAGAGTACTACTAGTATAACACAGAATTTTCGTGATTATCATTGTTTTATCAGGACATTTGATCCCTCCATTTGCATGGTGGTACTTTTTCCTCAATTGAAAACATTGGTGAAGGGTCTTGGCAAACTAGATAATATCAATGTTGTCGATAAACCTCTTTTTAGCAAGATGGGTTTGATGATGTTCGAATGCCGAAGACAAAACTCTGTAAACAGAGTACCCGAACCTTTCAAGCTTGATCAGATCAAAGTTCTCCCTGTTAATTCTCTACTACTGAATGAGTCACTTGAAGGAATAAGTACAGACTTGCGGCCTACCGTGTCAACTGGACTATTTCATGACATTTCAAGCGAAGAAAAGATATCAGATCAATCCTCACATTTGCTCAAGGACATAACAAATATATACTCTCGATGCTACGTCAAGTCTATATTTTCCTGCTTACTTCACGGTCGAGCCGTGGATTCAGACGACTTCCAACGAGTTTTAGAAATCTGTAACGAAACGAATATAGCTATAGATTTGACAGGCTATTTAAATGTTCAAACAATGCTACGAAAACAATCCAGTTTAATTGAAGAAGATATAAACGAAGTATACCAACGTTTTACTGGTGTGCTTGGGCACTACTTTGAGCCTGTCATTATATCAGGCGGTAAATGGTCAAATATATATTGCTATCGACCGCCATTCGCTAAAATTGGGCAGAAGCTAGGTTTATCTCTTTCATTGGGCGAGAAACCTACAAACCTAGCAGATGTAGTCATGTGCGCGCAAAGTCCCTTATTTGTACGTCTTAATTGTACACTACGAAAGCCTGACTCTTCCGAAAAAGGATATACAGAAGTACAGTTTCCTTTACATCAACTACCTATGTCATTTGAAGGAACATTAGAAGACGGTACCAGCTTCAATCTAGAACCCGAATCTATTGGTACCGAACGTTCACCTGTTGAGTCAACTGATAATACTACAGCAACATTACACCTCGTTTGTATTACTCTACCTCCCTGTGACTATGATGTTGTGAACTCAGAGTTTGTTCATGAATCTGTCTGTCCTGTAGATTCATCAGTTCCGCCACAAGAGTAAGTATTAAAGAGAAGGAATACTTTTATGTAAACATTAATTGATTTATATTGCTTTGTCAGCTCCTTATTGCATACTAGCAAGGACGAGCGAACCAAGCTACAAGGACTAAGCAAAGATAAATTGGATGCACTTTTGGAAACTGTAGCACGACTGAATTGGCTCTTCACGGAAGAAATTATGCATGGTCTCCTTCGTATAGAGCCCGTAACAGAAAATATGATCCATTACGTTGAAGCCCAATTACAGAAGAAGAATCCTTTTGTGGACTTCCCAACAACAACCTTTATTCCTTTGGCCTTTGTTAAAAGCCAAAAAGAAAGTCGACAAATCTTTTTGGACGAGTTGGAACTGTATAATAATCAGGCTTATCAGTTGACACGTGTGGGAGATTGCTTTTATGCAAGCGATAGTAATCCTGAAATTATAAATGGCAGAAAAGACACTGATGCTGTTTTTACAGATGTAACCAAGAATATACCATTCTTTGATGGCGAAGGGTTGAATATAACTACAGATCCGGCCTTAGATGAAGAATGTATGATTGAGGATACCGCAGTAACGGAGAGTAAAGATGAAAAAAACGATGAATTTTGTCATGGATTAGGAATCTCTATAGAAGAAGCTGTAGAAGACACTCAGGCAGTTACAAACTCTCCGGATCAGCTAGCTGTCCGTCCACGCTACTATTGGTTACTGATTATTCCTCAAGCTCAAACGGTCCAAATATACTTCTATTCAAAAAAACAGCAATTTGTAAACAGAACGGAAATAATCAGAGTTACCAGGTCAATGATCAACGATGTATTAGAACGCACAAATAAGATATCATTATTGCGAAATCTGAACGAAACCCGAAAATGCAGGTAAACAATACACACAATGATCTTTAAGATTAAAGCAAGCTGCAGAAGATTGACTCACTTTCTTCTCTAAAAGTAAATATCTATTAGCCACCGCTGAGGAAGATAGTTCAATTTTTTCATCTTCTGAGGAATCAACAGACGAGGACGAATTTCTTAACGGGGGTGCCAGTAATAACCTGGTAGAAATTTTGTCAACATCTGGGGACGACAGTGCCTTCTCACCCCCGAAAAAGTTTTCTTCAGGTCAATTTGCCTGTAATGTTGTTTTTACAAAAAGGTTCCCTTTGCACTGGAGGCTAGCACCTAACACGGCATATAATAAGCTAATGTCGGATGTGTTACAGCCTTTTTTGGTCAAAAATGTCCCTGGGATGCTTGTTTGCTCCCATGATAGTTCTGTTTTATACTGTTTTTTGTCGGAAATTAGTCCACCGGCAAACAATACCAATCTTTCTGACAGTATGAACCTATCACTGTCTATGGCTAGTATAGGCGAAGATAAGTTCAATACAGCACAACCTGAATCTCCGTATGGAGCTTCCACTAATCTTAATTACAACAATGATGAGACGCTTTCCAACTCGCATACGAGAATCCGACATACTGCTCCTGCACATGGCAAGCCGTCTCCACAAGGAAGCATTAACAGTGAACGCCACAGTCCGCGACAAAGCCCGAGTGCTACAGCAGACAATACAGCAGCATCTATATCATCACCTATCAGTAACAGAAAATCTAGTCAGCGAAACCAAGAAGGGCGCGAACTTATTTTAGAAGTGCATGGGGTTAAGATGAACCATTACATCATTGATGGGCTGGTGGATATGATTGAATCGCGAATAACTTCTGATATCACTTTGAAAGAGGTTCAGCAGTTTTTGGTTCGTAATCCTAATTCAAAGTTGTCCCGTGCAGATGTTGATTTCATACTTCCTGTTGATAAGACACCGTTGATTCAGCGACAACTTGCACTGCCTATGAAATTTAAGAATACTGCACAGTTTTTGAAGATCTTCAAAAGAAATATACTAGCGATTTCGTCCTTACATACGTTACATTCTAACTATCTGAAAGATGCTATCAGACGTCATCACGATCGACGATATAACAAGCACAACATAAATGAGATTGACAGAGTTTTAGAAGAGTTTGGTGGAGAAGGAGGGATAACAGAAGACTGGTCATTTATGGATCTATGCTTTTACTATAACTTTATCAATCGGGCACCAGGAACTTCTTTACCTTTTGAACAAAAGATAGGAGAAGGCATAGCTGGTATTTGTGTTTCAGTTGTAGACAAGGATGGAATTGCCTACAGCCAAGTTTCATCAACCTTACAAAATAACTGGCGGGACTACGATATGGAATCATTGCACGATTGCTTAATGACAGACTTTACAAATACTGACGATAGTTATAATGGAAGAATAGCGATCGACATTTGGTCTCACTGTAAAATAGACGTAGGACAAATATATGCATATATCCTTAGATCGTTTAGACAAACGATATGTGATTACATTCTGGAAACTTCCATCATGAGTATAACCAACGATGAAACTAGTGATGACGATGAGTTCGCAAGCATAGCGAATATACTCATATATACATTAAAAACAGCAGCAGAATGGGAAAGCTCTACTGTCAAGCATATATTACAGCCCATACATTTAGCACCGTGGTATTTGGAAGGCATCACGCTGCAGCTTAAAACTGAACTTGTCGATATCCATGCTTCATTAGAGCCCCTTATAGCTAGGGCGAAACTTCCATCCGACTTAGAATTGTATTGCACTGATGACTTGCGAACGAACTTTTACGAGGTTTATTCTTTTGGTGAGAAAAGTACAAAATCAGTTGCAAATAGAAAGAATTTACAGTCGAAGTACTGCCATAGACGAGCCACACAAAACTACCCGAACACACGTACAGCTCTTCTCTCACAATACGTGAAAAACAAGAAAAAATTAATGAACGTGCCTACTTTCGATAGTGTAAATTACCAGTTTCTACTTTTAAGCGGTCTCCCCGAACTATTGAACAGATACAATTTGCTCTCTTCAGCAACCGTCCGAAACGCCAGCATTGATGCAAATATTAATCCCAATGATAAATTGAATATCTTTCAAGGAATACAACAGAACGAATCAAATACAATGCAAAACATCACTACGACTTCGGTTGAGACGGCCAAGAAAGACGACAGTGGTAGCCTGCATAGCAGACAAGAGTCTTTGGCATCTAGTATTTCTCGGGCTTTACCTTCTCATATTTCAAAACAGAAACCTGTAAGCTTGAGAGAACCGCTTCACCAACATAGTTTTGTTATTTTCCTGATTGATTCTCATCAGTTACGGACATTTACATATAATTGTTCGAGTCAGTTTATTGACTTTGTTCAACAAGCTATGTACAAAAATGTTATGCATCAAGAAAGTAGGCATATGGCCCTGAACAATATCTTGAATCAAAAATTGGGCCTGTTTTACCATTCAAAAAAATTATCGGATGTTATCACTCGATATCAAAACGAAGTGCGAGGCCCAATGCCTTCAACTATACCTAATTTTACACCTGCAACGCCTTTACTACACAACAGTTATAGTCAAGTTCAATTACTCAACACTAACAGTACGAAAATTCCTGTGTCTCCTGTCATTGCTAATACATTTGATCGGCTTGTCCAATTGGACTCTTCATCGTCAGTTCCGTCTTTTGATAGTCTTTCAAACGATAAAAGGAACAGAAACGACAATATATTTGGTTTTGATAATCTGCAGCAATTGATAACAGACAGTTTCCAATATAGACATGAAGCCCAAAGCAAGCAGCATAAATCTGTTTTGGATATTCGCGACAACGCCAAATTATGTCGAAGCAATGATTCTGATAAGGTTTTTGCAGCCGTTAAAGGAGCTGATGCGAACACGTTATTACACGATGTCTTTGCTGATTCAGTTGAAGAGAATACAAATTGGTATGATGCTGATTATCTGATACGACACGGTGAACCCTACCTTAAAATGTATTTGGCACGATCTAAACCATTGGCTGCGCATGAAAAAGCATTCAAAGTCTATATGAAATGGGCACACAAGTACTATGGTCCGTCAAGCCAGCCATCAGTTAATAATAACGAGATGATGACAGTTAGTGAATTAAGACAAATTCTCAAGGCTTCCCGTTTACTTCATTTTTGCCGTACACCACTCATTTTTTCTAGCCTCAATTCAGTTATGAGCCTGACAATAACAGAACCTGCATTCACAGCTCAGTACGAAACAGAAGCAGTAGCAGGTTTATATACAGGGAAAAAACCAACCATACCTAAAAGTGAAGAAATGACTCAATGGTATGAATCACTGGCAGATACCTTTTTGAGAGAATACGCTTATTATTTAGAAAGTATTGGTATGCACTTGATTGTCTATGGTCCTTCCAATCAAGATCAAGATGAGATAGATGCATACCTGTCCAATTTTACTATCACAGAAGAATACTCGGTAAAGTCGCCTGTTGTCTACTTACTGCAAGTTTTCGAAGGAGGATCAATCATGTGCGAGATAAGGCTTACTGGTGCTTTTGTTTCCGTCACTTTATATACACTTCATCGTCGGTATGGGAGACTACAGTATTCACCCTTCTCTTATCCTCAAAAACGAGAAGAGATTGGCAGAGAGAACTTCCAACTGTTTATGAGCGAGAGTGACAGATTCAAACATAGAATTCACGTCAACTCGTTCGTTTATGACTTTCACTTACGATATATGCAGCGCAGTTTAGATGATATTGATCGACTGCCGCCTAATTTAAATCTGCTAGGTATTCTAAAGAGTACTGTAGCCGTTTACAATCGTCCTGCTATTTATGCCCGAAACCGAATCATGACTGGTCACTATGCCTTTAGCGCGGATGAAGCACTTGGTGATATTGTATCATGGATAATGAAATCAGGGAGTGTTTTAGGCTTGAAAACTCTCAAATTCGATGGTGTCCCAGTGTCATGTTTCATTTCTTCTGACAATTTAAATTTTGAAGCTGATCATAACGATAATAATAAAGACAAGAAAGGTCAGAAGCAAGCGGAAACCTCAAACTTTCGATTTACATTAATTCTTTGTCCTAAGGATGGCAACAACAAGTCTAGCAGTCAATCGGGCGATATAGTTGATACTTATCAACAAGGAAGTTTTGATACGAAAGGTACTGTTATGTCTCATGAGTACATGGCCAATATAGAAAGTAGAAAGAATGAAGCTAGTACTGTTAGCACTAGCAATGCGAAATTTTTCTTAACGTACTTCATTCTGGTCACCTATCGTGGAATGGAACGAGACGATTCCTGTCGAAAAGCTTGGGCAAAGGTATTGAAAGAAAGACCAATTACTAGATCCAACCGTTCTTCTACCGATGAAATTCCAACACCTAATGCTACTGCAGTGAAAGAAGCAGCCAGATATAAAATTGAAGATATTATTGCTAATGTAAGTATTCTATTTCCAGTGTTACTCTATCGCAGGCTTGCTGAAATTTTGAATAATGATTTAGGCTATGTATTATTATCACCGTGAAGTGGATTGGAACAAACTATGTGAAGTAATGCGGCCTCAACAATTAAAAGAATCAGCACAGAGTATCATGCGCGTGGCTTCCAGGTTTGATCCCATTAATCTTGGTGAAGTGGATGTTTCTTTCAAGAAATTTTTAGACTTGAAAGGGGTGAATTGGGATGATACATTAGACAACCTCAAGCTCTTTTATATGATGACAAGTGGTGAGGTATCCGTAGGAAATACCAGACATGTTTTCCTCTTTAATAGCGAAGTATCAAACCCTACATTTTTCCATTTTACTTATACCCCAAATGGACCTTGCACAGTAACATTCAATTGCAAGGAAAGCAGATCAAAAACGACTGGCTTCACTGAAGACGAACAGCATACTATCGGTAATCTTGCTTCCTGTTTATCCTATTACATTTGGAGATGCTTAAAGTAGATAGAAAGTTTGTCTATATATTCGAGCCTCTGCTATTTAAGCTTACAATCCTTAGAATGAATTAATGCAAGTTATTGATAGTGGATTAAAAGTGTACACCTCTGTTTTTCTTTGTTTTGAATAAAAGGCTGAAATATCCTTGTAATATATTATAACATGCCTACGGCGCTAACATTATATTAACTTTCAATATCTTTATTTTTCAGACATAATATCTTCATAACTGCACGTCTATTGACATTATACGTTTATAGCGCTAAAGACAGTCAATAGACAAAACAAAGTTTGGTAAATGATCTCACTACGTATATTACATTTATACAGTAGAAGAAGAGTAGTTAACAGATTGATTTAGGCGATGCTTTATTTTAGGCGCAGTATATGCTTCTATACTTCTGTAAGAGTGAACATATAGGTTTATATCGAAGGATTATTGACAATGCCTGTAATATCACTAGGAGCTTTGCACTAAAAGAGGGAGTATAACCTTGTGCCGTAGTCGTTTAATCATAAGACTAGGCAACGAAAATGATCAGCCATTTGAAAAGGCAACAGGCCATAGCGTACTATATAAATGCAGCCCATATAACCAGGTTTTCGCCACATTAGTAACTTATCAATAAGAAACAAAGCTTATTCAGAAAAGCTTAAATTCAATAAGTTATTGTTTTGAAAGCACAACTAAACTATCCGACGGTTCCTGTGAAATGGGTGTCCATTAAATGTTCTGTCAAAGGTGGAAATCCAACTCATCTTTTCGGCTATCGAAGAAATATTTATGACTGCCGATAAGCATAGCTACGAAACAACTAAGCTTTGTGAGTATTTCCGTGGTTGGCCTAGTAAGGAGAGTCTTTGGTGAGTCTATAAAGCAAAGAAGGAATAAAAATTGTTCTAAATCATCATTAAGGAGATTTGCTAATCAAAGGTCAACAAACCAAATGTTCGTAAAATTACTTTTATGGTAAAAGAGAACAAAAAGGACAAGTCTTTAGCAACAACCTTAAAAATACTCAGGGATGAAGCACACACGCTTCTTTCTCCTTTATGCTCGAGGACTTATAGTTAAACTTCAGAAAGTGGTTTCGCCGGTGATTGACTATATATGGTCACAAAATGCTTTAAATGTGAGAAAAGTCCCTTTTCCATTTAGAATCACTTTCGTACACTCCTCAGTAGTTCGAGTTATACAAAGTATTTAACGCTTTCTCTTCATTAATAGTCATAACTTTGCCCCTTTCCCTCCCCCTATCGCCTCTTCTCCAAAGTATCTTTACAACAACATGACCAACCTAGTTCTCCAAGAATCAGTTGGCGTAAGTAGTCACCTAGTAGCACGTTTTGCTCAAACTGTAATGCACAGGCGCTTCTAATGCCGTTTGGACTTCACGCTTTTAATGTATAGCTCCTGACTGCATCGCGCCTACAACACGTCCTTCACCGAATGCACAGATATTTTTAGTGAGTTTAAGAAATAACACGGACCCTCGTTGCTGAAGGGGGGGGGGGTTAAATAGTTCATAATGCGGCTGGAGAGCATAGCATCACCGAAAGTATTTCAGTATAGACTAATAAGTGCGACTATTGAGTCATATGTTCATCACTGCTAAGACTTTCTTGCTGTGTTATCTTGATCTTAATTTTCTAAATAAAAAGATGGTTTTTAGATGCATGTACTTATGTTAACGCTAGTATACGGATCCTTCGAAAAAAAGAGTGACAGAAAAAATATGAATGTAATAGCTCAGAATATGATTATAGCACATTTCAAAAAAAATATTTATACTATGCTCCTTGTTACTCCAGTATATTAATGATATAGTATTACAACGTGTGTGATACCATTCGTCGACCATTGGCAACAAAAACCAGAAAATAAGGACTCTTTGCTTTAAGATTCCATCAGATTGACGAAGCATATGCCCAAAAATAGCAACCCTCATAGATTGTACTGCCCTTCGAAACAGGTCATGAGGCTGTTTTTTTATGACAATGTGGTAATGATATGAATGTGATCTTGGAATATCGATTTATAGTCAAAATTGTGAAATTAATCACTTCTCAATATTCAGAATGCAAGCAAATTGAATTTTCAACATTCATCTGTTATTATTCTCTTTCTCACTTTGAAGAAAAACTAGAAAAGACAAACAAAAAGCTTCTGTTTTCAAAGGTAATACAAAAGACCCCTTCCTCGCATCCTTAGGACTTTATTTTCTCTTGGGTATGGCCAAAGCGGTCGGTAAGCGAGCGCGCGTTAAAAGTAATAGCTATTGTTGCGGAATATTAAGCACATACAAAGGTTTGATTTCCTCAAAAAGAAATAAATAGGCTTCTCAGGGTGTATTGTTCTACCATAGAAGAGTGTAAAAAGCTACTAAATTGACGATAAAGAGAATAACATGCACAGCTAATGGTTTGAGAACAGAACAAGGCATAGAATGCACGGTCAAAAGGGCTGTGAAAAGGAAAGGAAGATGCCGAAAACTGTTGAATATTCCCATTAACTAAAAGGAGGCAACAGTTATTCCATACTACAACAGTTTTAATACGCTCGCACATCTCGATCATAATGTATTCTGCTTGAGACACATTGTTGAAATCAAGAACAAAAATAGCGGTTAAAAATTCTTTCCACATCACATAAACTTCTGAATGTCGTTCTGTTACTCATTGTGCTGAATATTGTATTGCGGATTTGGTAGAACAATGGTAACTCGCAAGGAACCAGAAAAAAAATTTTTTTTTGTCACGGAATATGTTATCCTGCCAAAGTAAACAAAAAGGAAGGCTATAGTTATAAAGGCTCCGGAGAGAACAGACAATGACAATTTAATCTCGCGTAGATAATACTGTGCCTTAATGAAGCATATTAAATCAAATATAATGAAATGTCTGTTCTTCTGTTGTATAAGCTTCATGCAAGTTTATTTGATAACATAGGGCATTATCGGGGAGTTACAGCGAGGAGCACGGTAAGAGAGCGAAAAGGGGAGCAGTAGGCCTTCAATAAGGACATGAGAATAGCTGCTCTTCCTGCTTACTCGATGAAGAAGAGCGAATTCCATGCATACATAAGCCTAGATTTCATTGTCTGTTCTCATTTCTTAGAATGCACGGCTTTCGGCATGCACCTTGTATAATAATTAAAAACGTGGACGGAAGATTCATTAAAGTTGGCCCGCACATACTCTTTTTTTTTTTCTATATTGAGAATTTCTGTCTTCTTTTTATGAAGCGCGAACGCCCTCTGTAAGCAACAAAGAAAAGGCATCTTTTGATTCAATAACTCGACAATTAACCTATTACCGGATACTATTTTACAAACAATTACATAGACCAGCACGGAAGGTTTTTATGTGTAAATCTTGTGATCAATGGAATTGTGTGATACTTGAGTGTCAATTAACTTCTGGAAAGAACATCTTACTGTCAAAATACATTTTTTTTTTTGCAACACATTATACAGACAAAGAGCGTGTTAGTATCATCGGAAGATGCTACAAATGGAAAAAGGAATGCACGTTACTCGCCAAGTGAGAAATATTTCATATGGTCAGGTCCGTGATGCACTACTATGTGGAGAGAAACGACCTTAATATGACGAAATCTGTAAATTGCACTTATAAAACTCGGTAGCCTCAAGCAAAGTAGGAGATCCTGGTTAACAGGGAGAAACCAAATGTCATAAACGTAGTAGTTACTTGACAATAAAAATAAACTAAGCTACAAACTTGATCGAAAAATAGGAGCACTTTCAAAATAGGTACTTGAAGCCACTTTCCATTACAATTTGCGGTGTTTGACCATATAAGGACATAAGATGGGCAAAAAAAAAAAAGGGCCTTTGGCTCCCAGGGAAATAAACAAAAAAGAAAAAAAGAAGCATGCATCTTGGGAGGTTACTTCAATAAAGGGGTTTAACGATAATTAAGGCGCTTTTTTTTATATTCTGTATGCGGAAAAAAAGGTTGCCTACTCACCAAAAGTGCTTTTGATTGGATGGGTGATCACTTTTTGGAATTGTTAATTCAAATAAATAGGGCCATGGATTTGAAGGTGAGGAAAAACATAAAATAGAAAAGCTATATACCTAATACCAAAAATACCTCTTCCATATCTTAATTTCAATACAAAATTAAATCTTTATAATGCCCAAGTCTATTAGAAATCAGCCAGAACACCAATATCAATCTGCTGCAATCCCACGACCTTTGAACTGCTTTTTGTTCTACAGATTGGATAAGCAAAAGGAGATCGTTGAAAAATGCCCTGGAGCCAATCATCGTGATATTTCGAAGATTATCGCAAAATGGTGGAAAGAAGCAACTGATGAAGAGAAGAAGCCTTACGTTGAGAAAGCTCGTCGTGCCAAACAAGAACATCGCAAGTTGTAAGTCTCCCTCATTCTGCTAAATACACTTATATTAAGTCTAACTTTCTTTTTTTTTTTGATATACAGATACCCCGACTATAAATACACTCCTAAAAAGAAGAACACACCAAAACGTATGTATAGACGTAGAAATACAGCAGAACAATTCACTTCTCGCGTACAAGAGAATAATGAGCTGTTGGAATTGATCTTTGAAGATTCTACTGTGCTCGACGAAATCAGTCCTGTTTCTTCTATAGTCACCAAGCAATCAAAGAAGTCATCAACCAAGAAGTCCGTCGATCTAGCTCCTACCTCCCCTATTGCCACTATTCAAACTACCTCTTTTACTACTGGCATGTTCGATGGCATCGATTATTTCAATTATTCATCAATTCCTTACAATACCATCTCTACAAATCAGCAACAACAACAACAAATTGTAAGTCCTTTCACTGACGTTTACAGTGAGTCATCTGCTTCACCTTCAAGTGCATCCAGTCCTTGTTGCTTTTCCATTGTCGATGATGCATCCACATTGAGTAATACAAGTAGATCCGTTTCACCTTTCAGTTTCAATGACCCTATCATGTCTACAATCCTTTCACCTACTTCATCAGAGTCCGTCCCTCCAAACTACCAAAATTCTCAACAACAACCAACAGACTACTTCCAATTTAATCATTCTATGATTGCTGCCACTACTACAACTCCCGTCAATGGCAATAATACTCAAGATTTCTGCTGGCCAGAATTCTCACTTATCAATACAGCTCAGCCTCAACAACCTTTCATGATGAATGATACAGATAACGTTTGTCCATTATTGACTCATCAACAACAACAACAACAATATTTTGACTATATTCAATTCATAGACCCTGCTCTTCTTTTAATGTAATTTCTCTTCTCCATATCATTAACTTTTTACATTATAATATTTTATGCATCCCTACAATGAAACAAGCCGGCTATTTCATATTCATGTTCTTACTACACCATTATGTTACCTTCTTTATTTTCTTTCTTTTAAGCTACGTTTGTTTTAAGCTATAATACCTATCATATCCATCTTACACCAATTTTGCATCTTTAGATAACAAACATAAAATTAAGCTATAATACAACCCCATTGCTAATAATAAATTTACTAATTCTTGCACAAAAAAAAAACCCAGTATTGTTTTTATTATATTTGAAAATGATGACCCCTTGTTACTCTCTATCAAAGAAAGTATTACAATAATACATACGACAAGAAAAACAATAAACAGATACACATATATTTTACTATATGTTATAAAATAAGCAACACTATGATACAAGGTAATTCGAAATTCTTTTTTAGACAGCATAAGCTTTCTTTCCATGATCCTATTGTGGTTGAGAAAACAAAAAGTTCGTAAGATTTATGAAACTCCACCCAGATACAGTCCATTACAACTTACACTAATGACACAAATATGATCTAAATCACGGAAATATTCATTATAATCTAACGCATAGCCAACAACAAATTCGTCTGGAATAGAGAATCCAACATAATCAGGAATATAACCATTGCTTTTTGGTGTCTTTTTGATCAACAAACTGGTCACTTTGATAGATTTGGGTGAAAACTCTTCCAATTTCTTTAGCAATCGAACCATAGTAGCTCCAGTATCAATAATATCTTCCACAATCAAGAGATTCTATTGGAGATACATGGTCAGTAGATGGTCGCTTTTATTCGGAATAGAATCTCATTCGTAATCGTTACCTTTCCTTGAAACTCTTTACACTCATCATCAGAAATAGATAAAGTAACACCTTCTGACTTATCATTCTTATAAGACTTGACACGAATAAACTCCAAACTTAAAGGAACTGTCTTTCCCTCTTTATTTGTCAACTTTTTAACAGCATTGACCAAATCAGCAAAGTACTGGTGTCCTCCTTTTAAAATACAACAAACAACTAAAGGTCCTGTGGCCTCGTCGACAATAAGACGTGCTAATTTATTGACACGATCCATAATGACACCGTGAGGAATGAGAATAGAGGAGACATCTTTTTCGTAATGAGTAGGAATAAGGAAGTGATCTAAAGAATAATGATTCTTATCGGTTGTGACATCGATCCATTTAGAGGCGTCCATGGGCATTGTGGCAATTCGGTATATTGTCTAGAGTATCTGTTCCGAATGAAAGGGTAAAGGTTTTAAAAGAATCATAAAAAAATTAGTTTTTTTTTTTTTCTGTCAAAGTGACTGTTTATGTAAGCAATAGCTGGATGGCGAGCAATTTCTCGAGAGTCATCAATAAAATAGCCGAAAAATGAAAATTAGCCTGTCAATACAGTGAATAATTTCAAAAACGACAATGACACTAATGGCAATTTTTGGTGATAAAGGTTTGATCCTTCATTCAATATTTTAAAACAAGTCGGAAATGATTGCCACAGTAAGAGACGGTAGTGATCGCAACAAATATTCGTACTGAAGAAACATGATAAATATTAACGCGATGCCTTTGATGTCTTTATGCATGCCGTTGTTGCATACTTATTGAGAACATATAAATACACACTTAAGAAATGCTGCTCATAGAAATTAAAACCAACACATTGAGGAACAACAGTAACATATACAGTCATTAATTTCAGTAAGTACTACCTCTACGTTTATAATATAGTTGATTGAAGATCAATTTGGTAATACAAGAAGTCTACCCCTTTATTCATTCGTACAGTATTCTTTTCATGCAACGATATCACCTTTAGCAACTGCTCTCTGCTTTTTTCTTAGCTTACTTTTGAGTGAAAATTTTGTTTCTCTACAAAGAATAGCGGGTGGCACACAGGAGAAAAACAGCTCTGCCAGAGTTTTCAAATTTGCTGCAAATTGGAAATCTGTCTAATTTACCAGCAACCGTAGCATTGATAACAGTCTTATGTTATCATAATTGAGCATTATAAATCCCATGTTTTAAGAAGATGCCATTTAATCAGTCACATCTTTCATACAAGTTGCTATCACTAATGGAAATCGTTCAATAAGCACTTAAGCGATAACGGTACATGTTTGTGACTAAACTACTTGGTGAATTAAGTAATTCCTCAAAGATCAATATCAGAAAACGGAATAAAGATTTACCTCTATTTTTCCGGTTTCGAAAAAGATAATCGGGCAAAGCCATGCGTTGGGAAACCATATTACCAACAATACGTATAATAGAGTGCCTTGGTATGTACATATACATGACACACCATGTAAAAAGTACTCTTTTGAAATTGAATACAATGAACCCTTTAAATAAAGCATTCAGACAGTCATTTCCCTTCTATATGGGCCCTCAAAGAGGAACAGCTGGAGATAGAGATCATTCATGTATCTTTATTTTGTTCATTTTCTTCTAATATAATCATACACCCCATCGCTCCGTATGAATGAATGAATAATATCTGGATGCTTATATTGTGATTCAACTGTTGAAAGGTATCATTATTGATGACTTGTTTGTCGTTCATTAAGAATAGCTGTTGGATGTCAATTGATTTATCTGTATACGGCATATGATGTAAACTCTTGCAATTAGTTTTCCTTCTTGTACAGATATTTTATTGTGCAATATTATGGTTGCATTCCACCGAAAGTGTAGGCATGATTTACTATATCCACTGCTTTTTAAGAAAAAAACAAGACCAAAAAACCAGAAGAGACGGCATTAACGTTAGAACTGGTGTGCTTTTGCCAATTATGATTGAGTGGTAACTTTTATACATCTTTTCTTCGACTAGAGTGAATATAGCAGCAGTATTAAAACAGGCATACTGTGGATTCCCTTTTTTTCCCATCATGTATTTTATGGCACCTTAGAATACTTGCATCTTGTTATTTGTTTAGCGTTTATAGAAGCACCTGCAAATGTAAGTTCGAATTGATTTGGAAGCCCGACATTGACATGAAGATAGACAGTAGCTCCTACAGAGCAACATGGCAGGTGCAAGAGGATTCCTCTACTATTGCACTGGGTATTTCACTATTATTCGTTTTCTCAACAAAAGTATACAGTACAAAAAAAATAAAAAAAAATAAAATAAAATTAGTTTGGTTGCAATTATAACGAGGCAAAACTACTAACCGTAATTAGTTCTACCAATCTACAAAGCAACAGCAAACGCAATACTCATCTTCTTTTTTTTTTTCTTTTGAGAAGGAAATTTTTTTAGGTTGTTTATATCATTTGCTACTTGTAACGCTTGTTTAGCTACGATGTATTCGCAGGTTGATATTGGGATGTGTATTGTTGTTAGTTTGTAGTATATTGAAGATATTTTTTATATTTGTATTAAAATTTGTAAATTGTTCTTCACTAATGCGACTATTCCCTTGAAGTTCGAATGGAGGCTGTTAGATTAGTGAAACCGACAACTTGACCACCTTGAGACAGTGAAGCCTCCTTAACAATGACTGGTAAGCCCGTGGATTGTATTTCAGAAGTCATATCTAAATAGAAGAACCGTTAGTATACAATGGTTAAATATAACTTGTCGAATTCTTCAAGTGAACTCACTCTCGAAGATAAGCAGATTTCTATAAAGTCCTTTCGAAAGATATATGTGTTTGCAAGCGGTTCCGTTAAACTGGAAGTCTGCGCAATCACACGCCTTCATCTGCTCTTATGCTACAATAATTTCATAACTGATAATGTGATTCCTAAACGAGCATACACGACAACCAGTACTTTGATTATTTTGACCAAGATCAGTTACTTCAGTAACCAACGTTGAAATGATGGCTTCAATTGTGGCTTCTGCATTTGTTTCGCGGGAACGTCTTCTTTCTTCTGGGCTCATTCCACCGATGTTGAGATACATTCTGTTGATATTTTGGATGTAATCCGATAATATATCATTCACAATAGTGTGTAACATACGATTAACGAAATTAATTGTGCCAACTTTCCACATAGTTGTTGGTCTCGAATAATTGTGATTGGAAAGCTGCAGACCATCGCACAAAGCATCGTTTTCAAGGTATTTTCTTTTAAAATATTCCAAGAATTCAGTATATATCTGAAATTCTTGGATGAATTCTCTAATGTTTGTGATAAACACTGATATGTTTCGTTCTCCCCCATTAATCTCTTCAAGTTCATCATAAGTGATTTATGTGCTTGTAAATTTAAAACTGAACTTTCAAGCTTGCCCAGTTCACGGATTTTAGATATCCATATTCTTGTTACATGAAACAGGCATCATTGCATTATCACGTTGGGATAAACGGCTGTTATGGCATCAAATTCAGCCGTGCCCGTGCCTATAGGGATCCTCTTCAACCCATTGAACCGAAGACTGAACCGCCAGAATTACAGAAAATTTCGGATGGGCAACATTGAATGATCTTTGGTGAAAAAGAATGCTACTGGGCAGTCTTTTCCTGTTATAGGATGACGACTGACGATATATAAGATACCTCTGTCAACATTTGTAGTGCAATGTGTTGCGTCTAAGCATATACTTTCTGAACCAAGAAGTAGGCCTTTTTGCCAAGGTGAAACCAATCTCAAAGAGAAGGTGGTTTCGAAATCATTGGTAGTGAACGTCTAATATCCTTGCCCTTGAAGATCTGTTAAACATTGTTTAATTGAATCAACACGTTTATAAAAAACTTTTTTTTGAAAGAAAAACGTCGTAGATCGTAGAATGGATCATTTGATCTCCTATCGCCGATATTAGATGCATTATGCTCGAAGTGTAACGCCAACAATAAGTCAACTTATTCATATGGGGCTAGAGGCGGTGCTCTTTAAATTGGCAACAAGACTTGTGGTATTTCCATACCTTCTAAAATATATAAAGACGAATTAGCCACAACTTCAAATACTAGACACGTATTATGATCATAGAATCATATTAACACTTAGTACACGTCACCTTGTACTCTAGAGACATACGTATACATAATGCTGCATTCCTATTCGATGATAATTTCAGGAACGAGTATTTAACTCCTTCTCTCTTCCTTCTTTCTTTTGTTGTCAAATACAAACATTCAGTTTGTCATGAACACTCCCCTCTCTGATTTTCAGTGTATAATAAAAAGACTAAAGGAGACTCATTTCACCTTATAGTTATTTCTAAGTCGCGTTCACTAAAAAAATATAACAACCACAAATATCACAAGACTTACCTATAAACTACTTCGTGCGGTTAATTTTTTCCTCTTTCCTCATTTACCAATATTATTATCATGGCTGATTTAACAAAAGGTAAGCATAATTTGGTTGTTTTTTTTTTAATTCAAGTGTTTGAACAATAATTTTTTGCAGCTCTTAAGAAATTACTGTGGAAAATCCAAATTCAAATCCACTCTACACTGGTTTGCAAACAGCGACGATCATCATAAAGAGCTCATCACTACGTGGTTTGAAATATACACCACTTATGATGATGCTATGTCAAATGTGTTGAGAAAATTCAAAACAGAATACTATGTCTCTACGAAAACAAATTACACGTCTAAAACAGTACCAGATCTCAGCTCTCTATTTGCTCAAGCCCAACTGCAAAAGTCGATTACGAAGAACGAGACAGAATTTGGACAATAAACAATACAGCCAAAAAAACCATACTGAGATTGAAATTGCCGTCCCAGGTATAGTATCAGCAGAGCATTTACAAAAACCTGTACTGATCAAAACCAGCTCCCTCAGACAGATCATTACAATCCACCAGAAGTTACGTCTTGCGAACGCTCTGTATGTAAACTAGTCTGCCAGTTACATGAAGGTTCCAGCGAGACCAAGTAAACACACGCACAACGATGGTGTGATTACACTTCTAATAATGTAGCCTGCACCTGCCGAATCTGTCACTGCTTCCCTCTCTCCTTCTTCATCAGCTAGTCGCGATTATAATGAGTCACCTTCTTCATTATCTACAACCAAAGCAAAATTGGAAAAATGCATAGAGGTGTGTAAAAGCAAAGCAGGCAAGCATGGATTTAACTTGCTGCAAACTGAAATTCATCAAGTACTAGCAAGTAAGAATATTATCCTCTTGAAGAAATCTCAATACACTTCTTATTGTTGTTAAATGAACAACAAAATTATCCTTAAGTGGAGATTGAGGTTGAAAGCACAGTGCATATGATAAAATGGTTGGCAGAAGAAAAGTTTATCAAATAGATTTTCCACAGTCGCTGAGTTGTGCAAATGCTCTAAGATGCTCACGGTTAACTGACTGAGTCTTACTTTGGTTAAATGATAATAGGATTAAGCCTGGGAGAATAAGGCAGGAGATAAACGCTTTCATAACCTTTTTCTGTTGGCCGGTGAATATCTACCATTATATAGTATCCTCTCTTCTCACAAACGCAATCCATTTCATCCATGGCTTTTTCAAGTAAAATCTATGTAATAGCCAGTGACAGCGACTCAAGGAGCATTCTTTTTTGACTTAAATGGTACTTTTCTTTTACGGTTTATGTTAATTAACCTTTACTTTTTTGACGAGTACTTTTGAGGATTTCTGAGTTCCATTGACACAACAAATTTGGCTGAAATTGCACCAAAGAACTGTATGTGAAAATGCTTTATTGCTGGGAGTGGTCATAATAGCTGGAGTGCCCTGAGCAGACCAATGCTTAGTCATGTGGATGTTAAAACCTGTTGTATCTTAAAAAGACGCAGTTTTCGAGATATTTATGCCCGTCCTACTCCATTTATCATTCTATGCTATACGGTCTGGGTTTTTTTATTGACTGTTTTTTGCTTTTGGATGACGGATGAGTGAGTATCTTGCGAAAGGATACATTCTTCTTTTCTTTTAAGATTTCTAACATTCGTACCGTTCAATGTAAAAATCTTCAAACCATTTATTGAGTGAAACAACTGCATTCATAATCCTAGCATAAGGGCTATCCTCACTAAGAATTGATTAGATGAATCTCATGTCTTTCATCAAGTTATGCCATTGGTCGATGGACTCGGTTAGTTTACTATTCCGAAACATCCCAATCTCTACCATTTTTGAATCTCTTGTCAGGTCTTCTTTTCTTCAAGATTAGATTTGCCAAGCTTAAATGTAATAATGTAGGAATTCTGTTTCTTTTATTTGTGATTCAATGACATATATTTTGTTCTTAAATTGGTTTTGGTGACTTAAAATTACTTGTGCGAGTTGAGGTGGCCACATTTCTTGCATGTTCTGAGCTGATCATCATTATGAAACTTTTCGATAATTGGTTTTAATTGCGTTCCAAGGTCCACACAATGGAATGATTCTTCATAAACTATTTCATGGCAATCATCTTTCTCGCAGTACCATCTTAACTTATCTACACATACATTGAAACCAGTAAAAAGATTAGTCATTTTGAAAGGAAGTGAGTTACACAAGTTTGTTTTTTCTTGTCTGATTCATGTTATATACCTATGTGGTGAGGCAAACGGACCCGTTCAACGACCAATCCTATAGTGTCTTTGTAACGAATAGGATTATGGGGTACCTTGGCTAAATTGTATGTGTACGCGTAGGGAAGAGTAAATCCTTAAAGAATCCCCTTTTTGCTAATTTCTCTCTACTTACGAGGCAGAAGAAACATGCTTCCTTCTTTTACAACTATGTCTTTAAATTCGCCATCTTCGACCACTTTGATTAAAAGGTCACCTTTCAGTTGATAAAACCATTCCTGTTTAAATTTACACAAGTTCGTTATCTTTGTGTTTGAATCCCATGAAGTTTGTTTTATGTGTATGCCTGTATATGTATGTATATGTGCGGGCGGGTTGAAGGGCATCAATACCTCTGTTTCATTTATGTGATAATCTGTTCTCTTATTCGGGCCGCCTACAACCATGATAATTGTATCGTTTCCTTTGTATAAAAGGTAATTGTTCACAGGTGGTTGTAGCTTTTCTGAATGCTCTTCGAGCCATTTGTTAAAGTTGAGTGGAGGCAAAAGCATAACGATGGATGATAAATAAGGTCCAAAAAGAAGAAGCAGGGAAGAAGAAAGAGTATATTCCATATAATGATGTATTTCCTTACCTATCACACATCTGTGACTTTGCCGAAAACCGTTAAATGGAAGAATTAATAATGATCGCTCAAATCAAACAGGAACTGACCTAGATGTCCAACTCAGATCAGACTGCTGTAAATGTAGCTTAGTATTGATTCTGCTTTAGAAACTACGCATTTGATTGGAGTGATTACTAAACAGGGAGTCAGCGTAAAAAACAACGTATCTGAAGCCTAAGCTTAGAAATTCAATTGATGTCTTGAATAGTATTTCCCATTTTCTTGCATAAAACTGCCCTCAACAACTTGCAAAAAGGTCTATATTGTGAAGTCTCTTACCCGTTTGACTTTCTCTTAAATAGCATACTTCTATCTATTGACGAAAAGAATGATAAAGAGTTTGAGCGTGCGTCTACACTTTGGTTCACGATGCCGTGCACAATAAGCACTATTCTTCTAAAAGATTGATGAAGGGGGGTAAGAAAACTCTCGACTTGACAGACCTGTCAATTAAAATAAACAAGCACGTTACTGATAGTTACACACAAACAGAAGGCGTGTTACACCAACTCAAGAAAAATTTTCTCTATTCAATCTAATCAAACACAGGCCCTTCCCCAGTTGGAACGCTTTTTCTTTTTCTCTTTAACCTTTCTTTTCAATACTTGACATTAATTCATACAAAATGGAACGTACATATATTATGGTTAAGCCTGATGGCGTTGAACGTGGCCTTGTCGGTGAAATTATCAAGCGTTTTGAGCAACGTGGTTATCAACTTACTGCTCTCGAACTCATGCATCCCACACGTGAAATTCTTGAAGAACATGTAAGTAATGGGATATACGATCTATAAATATGTGTAGTAAGGACTTGAAGTATATCAATGAAGGCTACGCTTTTGATCGAACAAATGTTAAATCTACTGTGCCTAACACGTTTGTAAAATTGTATAGTATGGCGACTTGAAGTCCAAGCCTTTCTTCCCTTCATTACTCGATTATATGACCTCTGGTCCCGTTGTCGGTATGGTCTGGACTGGTAAGGATATTGTCAAGATTGGTCGTAAGATGCTTGGTGAAACCAACCCTTTGGCTTCTGCTCCCGGTACTATCCGTGGTGATTTTTGTATCGAGGTTGGTCGTAACATCTGTCACGGCTCTGATTCTGTCGAAAACGCTGAAAAGGAAATCGCTTTATGGTTCCCTCGCGGTGTCAAAACTGTAGCTCGTGATCATACCATCCACTCTTTGATCTACGAAAACTAAGTAAAACATGGAGAACGAAGATACAAAAGTATTAAGTTGATAGCGTAGTAATTCCAACCAAAAAAGAAAAAAATAATATTAGCCCCGTCTGTATAGTACAAGAAAGGCACACACTCATTAAGTAGATTAAAGAGGAAGATCATCTTTATCTTTTGTTTCCTCAACGGACAAAATTCTTGATTATCAATTGCCCTAGTGAGCAATGTGAGGGTTGCAACGCTTTTCCTTTTTGTAGCTACATCTTTTCTGAGGAATAGTGCTTCTGTTCAAAAGTCTCTTTTCAAAGGATAGAATGAATGCGTTTTAACTAATATATGTTCGTAAGTGGTGTATTGCACGCTATCCCCTTAATAGCCAAAGCAAAACACTGTATGATTAATGAACGAACATCAATTACTTGTATTGAGACTTTAGCAAGATATTATTCTACATTATGATCAGCACAACGTATCTGCTGACATATCTTATCCACAATACGATGATTTACAAAAGATTTATTGTCAAGTGAATTGTTTATGTTCTTATGTATTGCTCCTAAAAATTCAAATTTGCTATTGCCGTTATCTAGTTCAACAATCACTGTGATGTGTATTGACCTTTGACGTACAAGAGAAAGAGGAGTTTCCCATCAACCATTAAAACACGATAAAAAATTGCTTGGCTTCATAATAGTCAGCTTCAATTGCAATATAACTTGGGTAATGTGAAGTGGTCCTTAATGGAAGTCGTACTTGTTCGTATTGTGTATTTAACTACTAGTGGTTTCTGCTTTATCAACGCTTATCTCAGCAATGACAAAATTTGGTGAAGCACCTTCCTTGGATTTGTATAGTCGTTCTAATAAGAGGTTTTAGTTATAGCTAATCAAGCCTCGAATGTCAAAGGATGCAGTCCTCACATGTTATTGTGTCTTGTCAAATGCGCTGATGGTTGCTTTACCGGTCGCTTTATTGTTTTCAAACTTAGCGGTTTCACTTCCGGTGACCTTAATTTTGCTTGTTTTCTCGCACATATCATATTTATTTACTATTCAGTTCAACTTTACTTATACATATACGATTTAAATAACATTATAAAGTAACTCCTTAAGCCAAGACTTGCCTTTATTACTTCGGTTGTTTGATTAAGATACTGTTATTCTTCAGTGTAACACGTGTACTGTCTATACTATAATTTCCACCCATCCACATGTGCATTATCTGTTTGTCAATTGTCAGCAACTTTATAAAGTAATTGTTATTACATTTTAAATGGCATGTAAAGGGGTAAAAAAAAAGTAGGGCGTATGTTTTTCAATGGGTCCTTAATGTTGAAACAAATTCACAAGCGCTGCCTATCTGTATTAGATTATCACGTATTGTATGATGTTATGCATTCAAAGCACAAAACAAATTAACGAATGGGGACTAAATGGTATTCGTAGCCTAACTACTCTATATTGATGTTATGAGAAAAAGTGTGTACATTATATGGCATTTGTCGTTGTTTCTGCTTGTAATTCAGGGAATAGTGCATAAACGATTTCATCTAGTAAATTATAAACAAGATCTTGGTTGAGCCTTTTATTCTGAAGTACTGAGAATAACCGTCTTGCGCCTTTCCTAGCATTCTGTCTGCCCACGGTACTCCCCAGTAAGTCTATATTACAGTATTAGCAGAAGAGGGTCAGTATTCGAAGGATTTAAAAAAGAAAATGTGTATAGTTAAGGCGTTATAGACCTGGTAACCAAGTGGATAACTTTCGATTTGCTTCGTCCCTTGTCTGTACTTTTGTCTCTAATGTTCTTGGTTCTTTACTTGCCATACGTTCCCCATTTGGCCACAAGCCATCCATAACCTTGTTTAAATATAATAAGATCATAGATGGAGATCGAAGGTGCGTCATCGCTTCCTTCAGTTTTCTAAGTTGAAGTAAAGAGATAGGTTAAAGGTTAACTGTTAAGCATGGATCCTAATAAGTGAAGCAGGTTCGGAATGCATCTGGTTCAGATAATATCACCTTTCAATTGTTCCCTCCAAAATTTGTTGAATGATGATTACAATTGCTTGTCTTCGTAACCAATTTGTCTTATCCTTCAATTCAAACATCTCTATAAATAGATCGCAAAGTGATTCTGTAAAGTGCGCGGTTCCTTCCGCCTTTGTTCCTGTCGTTGTTGTAGGCTCCACCATAACAGAAGGCTCTGTAATTGTTGCTGGTATCGTTTTTTTATTACTGCGAACTGAACTTGTGCTAGAGCTAGTCGAACTGGATATTGAAGGCTGCTGTTCTCTGTTATCGATGGATAGAGAAGAGAATTCCATAACAACTTGTTCACTTAAACGTTGTGTAATTAGATCTAACATTGAAGGTGCGATGAGGATATCATCAATCCCTGCCGCTACTGTTTTGTAAATTTGGCGCATGAAGCCTTTTGAATGATATTGCTGTTGCTGCTGTTGCTGTGATTGCATGTTATTGTTATCAGCAATAATAGATTTTTGTAAATGTTGGATTGATGGTGATGAATTGGTAGAAAGCTGTTGGCCAGTTTTACTACAATATAGTGACTGTAGGGAAGATGTTGAGGAAGATGTCCTATTTTTCGTCGATGGTGATCGTTGCTGAAGCTTTTTTTTTCCTACGTTGCTGTTTTCAAAGGTAACAGTGGACGGACCAGGCACATAGATATTTTGTTGTGACAGGAAAGCGCGGAACTCTTGACTGTTACAGATTTCTGGATCTGCCATCAATGTCCTTAAATATCGCTCTAGACTCACACGTCTGGCTTCTACAAAAGATTTTTGCAACTTCATAAATAAGGGCCATTGTTTTGACGGAAATTCGAACGACTTGACAACTGGATGCTTCTCTTTAAGTTTTTGATGTAGAGCAAAGAATTCACTATAGCGTCGAGCAACGATCCAACCTCCCGAGGCATAACGTTGTTCCTCTGCATTCATGGATGTCGTTGAAGAAGAAAGCTGCTGCACTTCAATAATATATAATGCAAAATCGCCATTCTTGTCTGAGCCTATAGTAGCACTGGTAATATGCACTTGAGTACGTTGGGGTAAAAGAACATTTTCGGACTCTTGCAGTTGATATTGGGATTTTTGATATTGCATTTGTTGTATTTCTTGTCGGAACATACTTTTTGATTTTTTGAGAATACGTAGTTCTTCTACTTTATTTTGTTGCTCTTCTGCTTTGGCGACCAAAGCATCGACAATCGCTTCCTGTGCAATTAATTTTTCAATTTCTTCATTTAGTTGTCCAATTTTGGTAGCAAGCAAAAGGTCGCCGGGTGGTGCCAAATGAATATTGCTATTGTCTGTGTCACTAATGGTACTCGCATCTACTTCAGGTGATGGGTGCTTGTCGTTCTCAGTTGGACTATCAGTAGTTCGATTAATAGTGTCAGTTTCCAGTTTCATTGTTGAGATAAATGGTCCATTGCTTTTGGAAGATGCTATTTCTTCTAGAGAATAATGCTTAAATTCATTTTCAGTGCCTATACCACCATTTGATGTCCAAGTGGGTAAAAAAGATATATTTTGCACTGGTAGAGCAGTAGCTGCTTTTATATTAGCCTTAGATCCACACAAACTGAATGCTGAAGAAGAAGAAGTGGGTTTCTTGGCTCGCATAATAGAATCTTCTACGCTTTGTTGTTCAAGAAGATTACCTTTTTTCGTAAAAGATTTACTTGAAGTTTCAACATCGTCCTCATTCAATGCTATGTTTGCAATACTATTGCTGTCGAGAATGGACCGTAATTCGGCCTCTACAGCATCTACCGTATTGCTGCGTACAAGTGAAGTTCGTTTTGATAATGTTCTTGGTAAGTGAGGAGCTTGTTGCTGCAGCTCTTCTTCCTCCCTATTTTCTGATGATTTCTCAAAGAATAATATGGATTGATTGTCAGCATGTTTCTGTCCGTTAGTTGGGGGGCTTAACAAGGGTGCTGTAAGGGAGGTTGAGGACTTAGCCCGAGGTCGCCGATAATTAAATGGCGAAGGGAACATGCTAGAAAAATAGTTAAATTTTAAAGAAGAATTTTTTATATTGGTGGATATCGATGGTGTTGATGCTATGAGTAGATCACGCTGCTTCTGGTTACTTCTCCCTGTTAGTTGATTGCTATCTGATTGTGACAACAGTGGTTGTGGCGTTCCGTTCTTCAAAAAATATTCTTGAGCAGTAGTAGTTATACTTGATTGGGGCAATAAAGACGAAGGTGACTGAGTTGATGTTATTGATGGTTCGTGCAATGATGAGGGGCGTTTCGAAGCTGCGACATCAATCTGACTACTGTAGAGTTCGCTCTCATCTAAACTTCGCCTAGAATTGGGGGGTGATGTCGATGATACTGTATCATTGCTTATGTTTACATTGTCTATTGCGTTCGCAGATATCATATTGGGCGCTGAAGAAAGAAATTTAAAATAAAGATCTGATCTCTTGAAGTAAGGATAATGCTCCTTCTCAATTTCTCTAAATATATACTGCTGAATTCGCAACAACCGTAATCGAAGTTCATGGATATGACTGGTAAATCCTTGTGCAGCATCATCTTCATTAGCATAGCTTTTCTCTGCTGTTTGTATTATACCTTTTAAATCTGTAATTAGTTGGTCAGCAATATGTATTCGATGAGGAGACAATTCTGTAAAATATGTTTCGAAAACCATTTTCACATCGTCCAAAAATTGTCTTTGTTGGTTTCTACTAGCGGAAAGATCTGTATTGCTAAACCCTTCAACAATAAGCCAGAATTGTAGTTTGATAATTTCCCCGCGACGATCCATAAATTCCATAAAATACGATAGACTAGCTGTGTTTGTCAGTATATCCTTTAACGAGAACCTAATACTGGTAGGAGAAGTATAAGAGGCGACACTCCGTTTCTGAGATCCCATACTAAACAGTTTTGATGTCGAATTTCTCTACACAAATGATTAGAATAAAGTGTTTTACAAAGCATCGTCTCAATGGACATAACCATTATATTTCTTATACCTACAAAGCTACCGTTTTGTTCACCTGACAGAAAAGCAATACGCTTATCTACCCGTTTTTTAGCAACATCTAGCCTGCTCAAGTATGTCATTATGTCCTCTACTTTTTCGCCATCAAGGATCTCTTCGGGATCCCTATCAGCTATATCATGGTTTACTTTCCTCAAGTAAGCATTATGTTATCGAGATAAAACAGCCAAATTGCGATTGAACTGTAATTACCAATCTGTGCCTTTCTTTTTCGAATTTGAGTAACAATATCGTTTCTTACTCTCTTTAAATCAATCAGTTTCCTTTCTTCCTGTATCATATTCATTAAATCCTGGAAAGAGCGTTGTTTTCCTATAGGTAGACCACCAATACCAAATTGCCGATATTCGTTTCCATTACGTTTACTTGTTTTTATTACAGCAGCTGTTGATGGCGTTGAGTTCAAGGAAACTGGATCAAAAACTGATTTAAAAATGTGCAAAAGGCTTCCAACACTATTTTCAGTCTTATATTCGGTACCGTCCAAATCATTATAGTCGCTGTCACTGCTATTGCCAGAGCCTCTGGAATGAGCAGGAATAGTCTCTGTATCTGAAAAAGCCTTGGACATTTCAATATGTTGACGTTTCAGTTGTGTCTTCTGTAGATCACCATCTATATTGTTGGCACTGCCGTTATCGCTGTTTTTGTTTTCGTTTCTATTTAACGTAGTCAAATTATTCAGCCATTTATCTGATATCGATTTTTCGTCATCCCAGTAATCTTGTTGTAGCTGTTGTGTAGAATGTCGATCCAGTACTTCACGTAACTGCTTTACCATTTTCTGTTCGATAATGGCTTTACCTAGCTATATATATATATATATATATATCAAATTAGCGAATTTTGAATGAAAATGAACGAATTAATGAATACGAACGTTCATGGTAAAATAAACAAAGATGATGATACCCTACATATGCATCAATTGTCTGATTCCAGAAATCAGGGTCAGCTAACATATTCATGACAGGCTGCAATACAGAATTCGCCAAAATTTCACGTAGTACGATTTTAACAGGTTCAGACTCTATTTCTTCTTTCAGACTCGCTGCATCGAAAATGAATGGCAATAGCCGTTCAACTAGTTCTCTCAAATAGGCAATTTCTGTAGGTTTAGTGGTAACAACTGCTCCACTCGTAAGTGCTTTATGCAACTGACCAGAACGAAACCGTGAAGCAAGGAATAAATCATCGATCATATTGTCTGCCGTTGTTGGTAACATTTTATTGTTTGATGTTAATGTAGACGATTGTGCTGATGATTGCTGGTGCTTGTTCGTAAAACTATTACTACTGTTATGATCACCAGCAGAATGGTTGGTCGTCGTATGTAAAGATGTTTCAGCCATTCTGAATTCATACATATGAAAGGTTATCTTTGGTATCACCTTGTTTAATATGACGTATAAAATATCCGTTTGTTCAACCCGATGAATGATATTGGTTATAGCTGAACGTATAAGACATTCAACGGAGCCTGGGAAACCAATATCATGGTTGTCGCTAGCATTAATATCAGCAGTCGATGCTGTTGTTGTTGTTGGTGGTGAGATCTTGCTATACCAAGATTCGACAAAATCTCTCATGATATACTTCAAAAAGTTATTTAAGGCTGCATTTATCTCATTGTTTTCTGTTAACTGTTGCTTGAGGCTTTCACTTGTTGAAGAACCTTCAAAAAAATCCTGCTGTAACTTGAGCCATATTGATCTATGAGTAAATTTCATAGGTTTAAATTGTGCTGCTGTCTTTTGATTAGCAGCAACTGATGGGAAAATTGTAGATGAGTTGGATGGTATAAAATATTTGACATAGACAAAGAGTACTATTGAGTTCAGTGCCAAAAGCGATATGAAACTGATCGCTGGTAGCATGAGCAGAGATAGAATATTTTGTGCATAATTACGACTGCTATTATTGCAAATGGCTATATACAATATAATTATAGTGGTAGCAACAACAACTCGACGACCTTGTTCTTTGAACATGCTTTATTACTTTTGTGTTGGACTACTATTATAACATCTATTAGAAGTGGGGTAAGGCAAAAAGAAATGAAAACAAAGTAACGAACGTATGAAAATCAGGAGATCTTTCTTTCAGTGTTTCACAGTTTTGCTCCCGCTTGTGACTGAGTTCAGATTACATTTAGGGAAAAAGTTTTATCAACACACATTATCTGTTTAATTATTCTTTTCAACCTTTTAATACAAACTATTCGCGAAGATGTCAAACAGCAATGAACAGCAACCACAGCCTACAGGAGCTTTGGATGCTGTTTTTGTACAATCAGTAGAAATGCCCGATGATTCTGTCTTGATTCAAGGACCTGACTTCAATAAGAAGCTGTCACTTTCAGACCTGTTGAACAGCTACAAGAAAATCGGATACCAAGGAAGTAGTCTTGGTGAAGCCATTGAAATTGTTAAAGAAATGGTAAAAAATCCATATTCTTGATCTTTTCATTGCAAATCTCTAGGCACTTTCTAATGAAGATTTTCACTTTCATTCAATCAATCATAAATAGAGAAGATGGCGTCTGTCTGATGATCCTATCAACGAAGATGAAGCTAAAGAATATCTCGACCCTGAGAAGCGTAAACAGACAAAGTGTAAAATCTTTCTTGGATTCACATCCAACTTGGTCTCTTCAGGTTTAAGAGAAATCATCCGTTTCCTTGTTCAACACAAAATGGTGGATGTTCTTGTAGCTACCGCTGGCGGTGTAGAGGAAGATTTTATCAAATGCTTAGCTCCCACTTACCTCGGCGATTTCAACTTGAAGGGCAGTGAGTTGAGAAAGCAAGGTCTCAATCGTATTGGCAATCTTTTAGTGCCTAACAACAACTACTGTAAATTTGAAGATTGGATTATTCCTATTTTTGACAAGATGTTAGAAGAACAAAAGTCTGAAAACAAATTCTGGACACCCTCTACGATGATTGAAAGATTAGGCAAAGAAATTAATGATGAATCCAGCATTTACTACTGGGCAGCAAAGAATAAGATTCCAGTTTATTGTCCTGCTATCACAGACGGTTCTTTAGGTGATATGATTTACTTCCATTCTTATAAGAATCCTGGCTTAGTCGTTGATATTGCTGCTGATATCCGCGCTATGAATAATGAAGCTGTGTTTGCTAAAAAGACTGGTATGATTATCTTGGGTGGTGGTGTCATTAAACATCATATCTGTAATGCTAATTTGATGAGAAATGGTGCTGACTACGCAGTGTATATTAATACGGCTCAAGAATTCGACGGAAGCGACGCTGGTGCACGTCCTGACGAAGCTGTTTCTTGGGGTAAAATTAGAGCCGACAGTCGGTCAGTCAAAGTTTATGCAGATGCTACTCTTGTGTTTCCTTTGATTGTAGCTGAAACCTTTGCCAAAGAACTCCATGAATCTCAATAAGCAATTGCAGATTGTTGTATTGCTTTTATTATGTTCTGTTTATGAATAAGTTATTGTAGTTTTAGATATTTCTTTCCTTCATAGATATTAGACCGAATAATACTAGTATTTGTAATGTATAATTATCTATTTATAAACCATTTTTCTTCACTAAAACGTCCAGTAATAGTCGTCTTTCTGTTTTCAATTTGCGTAATTCGCGCTGTGTCACGGAAAACTCATCAAGTAACATTTCGTTTTCTTGGATCACATAATTTAACATAGCTTTTAATGGTATCTCTGCTGGACTATCATCAGCTTTTATCGGATTCTGCTGCCTCTTTACTTTGCTTGCCGTTTTGACAATTGAATTGTTCTTTTTTCTGCTGAGGTCCGCTTTCTTTTCTGCAGGAGAGTTTCTCAAATTACCTTCGGAAGTGAATGAATTATCGTCTATCGACCTTCCAGTTTCTGTTGATTGCTTTCGTCTTTTGATTGAGGTAGGCATATTACGCATATTTGTAAGAAATAAAATTTAAGTGAAAAAGAACGACATCATTATTTTTATCTGTTTTAAAAGTTATCTAAGCGGTTAATTTGCCGGTAATTGGATTGTATCAAGTTTTAGCATGAATCATTTTTGTTCGATGATCTTGTTACTGCAATTATTTGCAATGAGTCAATGGCTGGGTACAGCCAGCCAGAATATAGCTAACAAACAAAATACTAGTAAGCTAAGGAATCCCTTTTTTCTTTTTTGTTCTTTACACATAAGATTATTGCACCGTTATGAACAAAGCAGGACGTACAATTCTATAGTATGAAGGCATAAAATTAGATGTTAACTAATATTACCAAAAAAAAAAGTTCCTCTCTTTTTTTAACTCAAGTCGATACTATGTCTTCTGAAATCACTCTTGATACTATTATCGAAGCAGCACAACGTATCAAAGTACACAAGACGCCTGTACTAACCAATAAAACAATCAGTCAGCTTGCCTCTCTTGAAGAGCAACCGATAGATTTATTCTTCAAGTGCGAATTGTTTCAAAAGACAGGATGTACGTGAACGGAACCAGCAATGACTTTCATCATCTTTTTTTCAATTGTAAGCTGATCATTTGCAGCTTTCAAATTTAGAGGTGCCAGCAATGCAATTGCCTTACTATCACATGAAACAGCTGCCAGCGGTGTAGTGACTCATTCCAGTGGCAATCATGCCCAAGCACTTGCATTAGCAGCGAAGACAAAAGGCACACCTGCCTACATAGTTATGCCTCGTACGGCCCCTACCATCAAGAAAGCTGCTGTTATTGGTTATGGTGCGCAAGTGATCGAATGTGAACCAACTCAAATTGCTCGCGAAGAAGCAGTATGTATTTTTTTTTTTTACGAGGATAAATGGTTCTATCCTGTTCAACACTAATAATATACCTTCATGGGACTTAAAGGCCCAAAAAGTCGTGTTAGAAAAAGGTGCAACATTAATTCATCCTTTCAATGATCCCAATGTCATAGCAGGTCAAGGTACAATAGCCGTAGAATTATTGTCACAGGTGAAAGATTTAGATGCCCTAATTATACCTGTCGGTGGTGGTGGAATGTTGACAGGTTGTTCTATTGCCGCCAAAAGTCTTTGTCCATCCTTACGAATATTTGCAGCCGAACCTGAAGCTGTTAATGATTGTTATCGCTCCTTCAAAAACAAGCATCAAGAAACCAACGAAAAAGCAATTTCTGTAGCGGATGGTTTATTAACCAACTTGGGGGATATTGCCTATTCCAACATACATCAATACGTGGACGATGTGTTTACGGTGTCAGAGAAGCAGATTATTAATACAATGGAGCTAGTTTGGGAAAGGATGAAGCTTTGTATTGAACCCAGTGCTGCTGTTGGCGTAGCGGTGGCTATTCACAACAAAGAATTTAAAGACACTTTAAAGAGATTGCATATTCAACGTATCGGTGTCATTCTTTGCGGTGGAAATGTAGATGTTCTTCAAGCGACTGCATTATTTGAGCAATACAGATATGAAGAGGGGAAAAGCGCATAGATGGACAAAATAAAGCTTAATGAAGATTACTCTTAAAACAATAATATACATTTTCTTCGTAGTACGTACATGTAGTATATTTATGGAGCAGTATTGTATGGTACATTACGCTTCATCTGTTTATCTATCATTTGCGAACCGTCATTCCTTAAAAAGCATTTGAAATAATTCATGAGTGACTCCTAATAATGCTGAACATATCAAGTATTCATTCAAATATCCATACTGAATTGAAAGTTGAGAGACTCCAGTATCAATTCAATGATTAACTTTGAAATGATATTGTGCTTCGATAAAACTACACTAAGATAAGCAACTTTATGACCAGTATTTCCGAAGAATACCCGCTGAACCTAAGTATTTGTAATAACATGATTTTGCTTCACGGGTCAGTAACATTTGACAGTTGGTAGCTTCGCGGTATTGGTCTTCCAGCTAGCCACGAATTCCAATTACCTCAATGAAGGGTTTCTCACGTACTGACTTCAGTTACTGTAACAAGTGCGCAAAATAATTCTAAAGTAAGGTACAGTCTATTGCTGAGCATTGCTGGAGTAGGTTTTCTGAACTTTTATATGAATATGAAACCCTGAATGTTTAAATGGTCGGCGTTGGATTGTATTGACTAATTTTTGCCATACGCTAATATTTACTTTAAAACGCTAACTTAACTTCCTAAACGTACTACCTACTATATTTAGAAAAACAAAATCTGGTAAGTACCTCTAGGCAAAAAGCCAAGAGAAGAAAGTGGATAGAATCAAGAGGATCTATTTGTCCCCTTCAGTTACAAACGATCACAACATATTTTCACTGCCAAGAAACGCTTTCGACTCTTTGCAAAATGGAAAAAAGATACACAAAATTATTTAATCTCAGAGTTTTTTTTTTGTGTGCACAATCGAGCAGCGTATTAAAGAGCCATCCTGCTTTTCTCTTTTTACCTTTTGCCTTTTCTCCTGGACTTACGCTCAGCTATGAGAAATCCATTGGATATAAGAAAAGAACATAAAACAATAAAATTGGCCAAGAAGCTACAAGATGAAGCCAATAAAGAATGGGAATCAGAACTTAAGCGAAGAAGAGAACAAGAATTGAACGACGAAGCTATTGCCAAGGAATTACAGGCTCAACTTGAAGAGGAAAGTCGAACAACTGCATCACCTTCATCCACAGCGACTTTAAATATGCCTCCAGGAATGGCTCAAAACAGTTCACCTCCGCCTTTGCCGGCAAAACCAACTGCTTACAATTCAGGTACAAAAGAAAGCCTTTATTAACGAATCTCAGGTCTGAGTTCCTCACCCTTTTCTTGCCTCTATTTAATACATTTTCTAGCATCCAGTAACGATTCATCGATCCTTCCGCTATATAGCTTGAGCGATTCTCCAAAGCCAAACATATACCCTAGATTGCCCTCACGAACATCAGATAATATGGCCTCCGAAAATCCTCCATCAACATACAAACCGGGGCTGCAGTTTACAATATCTTCTCCAGCCCCACAGCCAAGCACAGTCTTCAATACACCCACGCCACCATTACCAGTCAGAAAGGCACATGATGACTTCTCAGCAATCTGTAAAGAGACCGCTCAAAGCAGTCCTCATCAGTCAATTCGACCTGGTATGAATCAAAGCGTTATTGGCTATCAAGACAAAAGTATCAAGCCTTCGTCTGCTTTCAACGACTTACCTATAAAAAGCCAGTCTTCTAACAGTACTATATTGAGAATGGAGATGCCAACACCTACTGTTACACCAAACAACAACTATGATTCCAGTGCTTCATTTTATGTATCCCCTACTAATAACGCCTTTAATCCCGGCGTAACAAGTGCTTACAGCTTTTCAAATGGTAACAGCTTTCCAGTTCTGCAAAACAACGGTACAATGTGCTCTCCTGTTCCATTTACTTCTCGTCAAAGTGATCCCATTGTTCTACCTTTTGATGAGCAAGCAGCAACGAATATTCATTCACAACTTTCCAATTCGGTTACGGCTCAAAATAATCAATGCGCTCAGTATACGAATGATAAAAGCTATCCGACTCACAATACTGAGAGCATCCCATACATACAGCAACCTCTACAACAACATGATATAGTTTATCCATCTTTCCAGCCTTTAATGCATAATAATGTGAGTTCAACTGACAATGGTCAAAATAGCCATGCTTATCATCAGCCCTCTTCTACTCATCCACAGCAATATAGTAACGTATCATCTGTGAATCACGAATTACAGCAGCAGCCAAATGCACAGTCATCCCTTACACAATCGAGGAACAATATGAGTCTTTACTCTGATAACTCACAAGCATCTACATATAAACAATCAGTCCCGCTAGCCGCCGTAGCTTCCAATCAAAATATTCCTTCAAATGTCCATTATAAAAACGATAGCAATACTCTGAATCTTCAGCCATCAATACCAGTTATTTCCACTATTGAAAAGCATAATGAATATACCCCCATTTATAAAAAGCATACCGAAAAACCATTATTTTCTAGCTCTACTATATCGTTGAAGCCTGATGAAGGATCCGTGCATAGTGATACAGAAGATGACATTGAATATGATCAAAATGCCGATGTAATGGTCAATGAATTCAAGCATAGAAAGGTTATTGCACAGCCTTCTATCGACAAAAAGTCCGTCAAAAATCGGCCGCCTACACCCATCGAATCGGCTACCATCGAAACAAATGTAGAAAATTTTTCTGATGATGATACAAGAGCAGATGACACTACTTCTGAAGTCGATTATTCTGATATGATTTACAAAAAAGGAAGCGAAAAATCGTTAAGGCAGAGGGATGAGAAGGACGGCTGGAAAATGATTAAAAAGGCAGAACAAGTAACTGATGAGTCACAGCTGCAACCGCAGCAACAATCACGGCAACAACAAGGAGAAGAAGAAGACAGTGCTGAAGACAGCGAAGATGAAGAATGGCAAGATGATGCTATTGATCCATTTGCTGACAATGTCGATACCGATTTGATGACAGGATCGACAACAGCCAATAAACCAACAATGACTGTGAAGGAAAAGCGTAGAGAGTCAAACTTAGTAACCACACTGAGCCCTACATTAGAAATTATCGACCCAACCATGCCAAAGAACGATGAAAATTCCCAGCGCGTATCAGCATTACTAGCAGACTCACAAAAGAAGAAAAAGAAGGAAGGCGTAAAAAGCATTCAAATTGAAAGTTCACAGACATATATGGATGGGCCACGGCAATATGCTGAGAAAGAAAGCAAGGATATCGAGGATGTGCCTTTCGTTAGATCAACAATGACACCACTTCAAGCGAGTAACAGCTATTCAGGCTCAATCCATTCAATTACATTTAGTACACCCATTGCGGCTACGATGACATCAGCACCATCAATAGCGGTAGAAAGGCCAGAATACGCTTATCGTGGGTATTCATTACCTGCCACTGCTTCTATGCAGACTGCTACTGCGACTACCCCGTACGAACAATGGCATTTCCCAAATGATAAAGCTGCACCTTTTTCAAACACAAACACTTCATCTGCTGATCCAACTTTGAGAATGTATTCCGAACACCAATTGAAAGTAAATGCGCCTATTCATGCCCCAACTACGGTAGTAGAAACAGAGCATCAATTCCGTTCAGGAGGTAAGCTCGCTTTAGAAGTGATCATTCTGTTTTTATAAAAGTATTTAATTGTTATTCTTTGTTACTATGGTCTATAGTGGTTCCTGCCACTGATTTTGGGTATTTGAAAGAAGGTGAAAAACGGAACAAATCGTTACCGACATTACCTAACGCAAGTAAGTCGAGGCTTGAGTTTGATAAAATACAATTTTAGTAGCTCGCCTATGGCATATATATTGAATTTTCCTTTTATTACCACAATAGCTGCAAGCGAGGACCGCCATATCACTGTAGCGAGTATTAACCCAGGTCAACGTGTTTGGATTCGCATTCAACCTACTGACACGGGTAAAGCTTTAGCAGAAAGAATTCAAGTTGTTGCTTCCTATCGAACAAGACGAGTTACAAAGATTATCAGTAAAAACGGTCGCGATATACCCTTAAACAATAAACCTTTATTCGATGATTGGAATGAACTTTTGAATTTTACAGATGGTGAAACATGGAAAGTGGAATGGGTCCCAATCGAAAACCCATATGTAGATATTATTACTGAAGGAAAAGAGTTTATGAAGCAGCTTAAAGCTACATTAAGAAGTGGTACTTCGTCCTCGGATTCATAGAATTTGCTTATTTCATAAAGAAGTGCTTATTGGTACTCATTCACAATAAATCACATGTAATAAAAGTCTCAAGACAATTCCAAATGGCTGTTATATTGTGACAACATTCAATCAATAACAAGTCATTGAATAGGGTTCTAAGTGAAAATATATTTTGAAATCTAACAGTGAATACGGTTGAACTAATAAACCTCGAGTACATAAGATTCTTTTTCTTTCCATTCTTCAATAAGAGCATTGGCCTTAGCAACATCCACATCATCATTTTGAGTGAGACCGTAAACAATAGCGTCCTTGACGTCAGGCACCGGCCAGGTTGGGCCACAGAGATAGAAGTGACCATTCTGCTTCAACAAGTAATCACTCAACATCTTTGCATCTTCCTTCATCTTGTGTTGAATGTATATCTTTTCCTTCTGGTCACGAGAGAAAGCAAGACCCATGTGAGACAAGACACCATCGGCATGGTAAGCTTCCAATTCCTCACCATAAAGGTATTCCATGGAACGATGACGAGAACCAAAGTAAAGAACGACGGGACCGACTTCCTTACCAGTAGCTTTGGCTAAATAACGTTCTTGAATAAAAGCACGGAAAGGGGCCATACCAGTACCCAAACCAGCCATGATTACAGGCTGAGAGTCAAGAGGAGGCAATTTCATGACGGAAGGCTTGATCGAGACAGTAACAGAATCACCGATCTTCAAACTACTTAAATAACGAGTACATTGACCATAACGTTTCTTACCACTGGTAGTTTGCCAATCCACAGCGACCACTAACAGATGGACAGAGTTCTTGTGCATCTTTTGAGATGAGGCGATGGAATAATGACGAGGCTTAATCGGAGCAATGATTTGAGCAAGTGCTTCGACAGGAGGCTTGGCAGAAGTAAATTCACGTAGCAAGTCTTCATAGGTAATGGTATCATCGACGCGCTTCTTGAACTCTTCTTTACCTTCAGCAGAAACCAAGTAAAGCAGTTGCTCACGCTCCTTGGGGTTGGTAGCGAAAGTAGCAAGAGCTTCATAGAATTTCTTGGAAGGTCGACCAAAGATATCCAATGTTTGGCTGAACAATTGGAAGACAGTACGCACTTCTTCTTTACCGTTTTCGCTAGTCTGGACAGAAATGATATCATGACCGTTCAAATCGTACCAATCCAAAAATTCCTTCACGTCTTCGTAGTTATTGTGACCATGAACACCAAGCGCGTCACCCAATTCATACTTCAAGTTGGCGTTACTGGTATCAAATTCCATATGGAACACATAACGGTCGTAGCTTTCAGGAGTCAATCGACGGTTTTCACTGACAGTGATAACATAAGTCTTTTCATGCAGGTCAGGACGAACAGCTGTTTCTGTCTTGTAGGCTTCGTTAAACATTAATTGCCAAGCAGCCTTGTGCCATTTACTCAATTCAGCACCTGCAGCCGCTTCTTCCTCAACCAAAGTAGTAACATCAGACGAGACCTCATCCTCAGGCTCAGCACCCACGACACGGTCCACTGGCGTGGAAGGCAAGATTTGATCATTTATTTCCAAAATAGTCCAAGGAGGTAGCAATTCTACAGCTGTGAGCTCCTTTTTGACCGTAGTAAGAGTATCAGCGATCAACTTCTTTAAAACAACTTTCTCGCTCTCCAATTCTTCATAGATTTGCAAAAGATGATCAGCAACAGAATTCACTTCAGGATGTGTAAGCAGCAAAAAGACTGCTTCCCAGATGAAATGAGTTGACTTCAAGTTCAAACCGAGTTCCTGAGCCACACGAGCAGCATCAATAGTATACAGCTTCGCATTCAATTCAGTCAAACCGAACTTGAATTCATTCGTCAATACTGACTCAAGCTCATCACCGTGCTTCCAAGGGCCATGTAAAACAACAGTCGTCTTCTTGGCTGCCTGAGCCAACACATTGTATTCTTGTGTGACTTTAATGTCATGAACTTCAATATATTGCGCTTGTTGAGCCGTGCCATCAACAGCACGCGAACCATAACTGAGCTGAGTTTTTGAAACAGGACCACCTACGTGATAAGCATCACGAGCTGTCAGAGTTTTGATATCATCCGTAGGATGAAGGGCTTGGATAAGATGAGCATTATGGGCAGCAGCAGCAGTAGAAGTGCTACCATCTTGTTCAATATCCCAGAAGATACCGCTCCAGGATGTGGTCTCTTCTGTCACTTCTTTGTTTACATCAGTAGTAGTGACGAAAGGTTCAGCAGCAAGGTTAATGAAACTTTCATGTTCAGCTTGTTGTACAAGATGGGGCAGATGAGAAGCCTTCAATTGCGAGAAATCCTTGGCTTGAGCACTGACTAAACGAGGGCGACGATCACGTGTTAAAGGACCAAAACGAACAGAAGCAGCAATTTCCAAGTAAAGGGGGCCATTAAAAGCATAAAGACCAGCATCTTCTTCCAAAACCACCAAACGACGAGTTGTGTTGGGCAAAGCACCAATGAAATCGGCTTCAGACCAAGGACAGAAAACACGAACACTTAGCAGACCTACACTCGTCTTGTTGCCAGAAGGATGGACGACAGCTTCTTTGACAGAAGCAGATGTAGCATTGACAGTGACAAGGACAGTTTCGGCATCAGGAGCACCTGCATAATCGAAAGGCTTAAAGTCCAACTGCCCAAGGATAGTCTTGACAGCGGTATAAATATCGTTGTTGTCATGACGATCTACCTTGTTCATATGCTTGCTCAATTGTGGGTAGTTGGAAAACTTGACTTTTTCGACTACTTTAGCTGCGGTGACACCATTGAAGAAGTGAATGACGGGTAGGTTGACGGAACGGCTGATCCAATGGGCTGCAATCGCCATATCGTGAGCTTCTTGAGCATTGGCAGAAGATAAGAGAATAGCACCGGTTTGGCGAGCAGCCAATACGGCATCCACATGGGAGGAGGAGGCCACTAAATCTTGATCTATCATCTGAGCAGCAATATGAAATACAACAGGTTGACGAGAAGCAGCCAATTCGTAAAGTTTAGGAATCATTGACAATAGAGCTTGTGATGTAGCTAAAACTGAAACAGACTTGTTGCCATTGTCAGCAAGAGCGCCTTGCACTGCTTGAAGAGCACCCATACGGGTATCCATTTGAACGATCTTCACAAGATCATTCTGTAAATTACGTGCTTCCGAAAAGCTAATCAAATCTTGACCGAAAAAGCCGCTGTTGGACGTTGAGCCAGGGTAGACAAAGATAAGATCAGAGAGCCCACAAGCGATATATTCAACGGCATGATTAGCATTCGTAAGTAGGGTGTGCTCTTGTGTGTTGTCCTTGGTAGTAGCTGAAGAACTCAAAAGACGGTGTAAAACATGCTTGACTTTGGATTGTAATAAAATGGATGTATCTTCGTCGACAAAGGTGGTTTGACTACCCGTAGTCGAGACATTATCATTGTCATCAAGATCTTTCTTCAGTTCAGCTGTTACTGCTTTTACAAGTTCAGGAGAGATATCGAGCTTCTCATTGACATCCTTGTTTGCCGAAAGGGAAATGGTCGTGTTGTGATTATCATTAAAGGCGGCACTTTTGACAAGCGATGCAATCAAAGCAACAGAAGACAGCATGTTGAAAAAGGTATATAGTATTCTACTATGATGAGAAACTAAAAGAAACCTGTTTAAACGAAAAATGTATGAAAGGTCGGCTGGATATATCTGTAAAAAGTTTTCTTTAATGGCAAAGCTTTTTGGTGTTCCTATTGACCATTTCAAAGCGTCCATTCATGACCAAAGGAAATTGCGCAATTGTTTCTCCGTCGTTGCAAATGAAGTGTTGAATTATTGACAGCATCAGATCAACCAGCCTGATTGGGCAAATTTTTTCGACTGTTGGCTTGATAGAGAACAGATCACAGTTTATCAGGAACAGAGGAAAATTTTAATGGCCCCAATCTACTTTTTATCAACTGATGTATTGAAGCAAAAAAACTACAAAATTATATTGTTAGCAACCTGAGCTTTGAGTTCATTGAGTACTTGCGCTTTGAACAGAATGCAAAATGTCGACTGATTTGAGAGCAATATCACTTTTTATCGGCATCAACTTTTTTTTTTTTTTTTTTTTCAAAATTTCAACGAGTAACAATGCAGAAAGGCTTTTCATGCTTTGGTATATTTTGAATAGGGCATATGAGGCACAAGCTGCCAGTCTGGCTTATAAGCATCAGGACTTTTTCGTACACTGATAGTAATCTTTAATACCAGCAAATGTAGAGGAAAATTGCTTAGGATGACCTTACAATGTTTATTATGTGGCTTCATTGGAAAGGTAACGTGGTTATTTACAAAGCATTATCATTTGAGTTTATAACTAAAAAAGTAGCTTTGGGCATCAACAGACATGATTATGTAATATAAGGAAGGCTGATTACGTAGTAATACATGGTATAATTGATAGGTGCGTTGTTGACGTCTATATGAAGCCTCCCGCATCAAGAAGGTATTTCCTTTTTGCTTTTTCTTTTTTTTTTTTTTTTTTTTTCTAAATCTAAAATGCGATATGTCTACTGTAAATTTGCTTTAACTGCTCCATGAAAACAAACATGAGAGTTGTATGAGGCCTAAGCGAAATTAGAAAATTTTAAGGTTAGCGTGTTACCTATCAGTCATTATGCACTACAGTATACTGTCAACGGTGGAAATAAATTTACCCAATACGAAGATAATGCGCCAAAAAGCCCTTATACAGACCCCGCACACCTTCAATTTTAACGATTTTGACAAAGCAATCTGCTGGGCTCTTGTATAATAAACCGTTTCCGGTAGCAGGATCTACGCCTTGATTATATATTCTAGTTGAAATAACATCAAATGGGTTCATTGCCAAACAAACCAGGACACCTGTAAACATGGAAGTGGCAAAGTGTGTCCCGACTGTATCAGGAAATTGAAATCGGTTGACTAAAAGGTCTTTTCCCAACATGTAAGTGGGCATTTGTACAGCTGATCCGACGCCTGCTCTGACCATGGCTGCGTCTGCGCCACGATATAAACCTTTCACACCTTCTGCTCGGAAAATTTGTTTTAGCGCATTGTAACTGGATTCCATCTCATGCTGGTAACCGATATTTTTAAAGATAGGAGAATACGACTGTCGTCGAGTTTTGATTAAATAGAGTGGAGATCCCAACACGGCACCCACAACGCCTGCAAAGGCTCCTGAGAAGATACCTGAAATAAGTTTGCTGGTGTCGGATTGTAGATTGAGGGCTTTCACAATATTTGTATTCACGGGTTCATAAAGGCCCAATCGACTCCCATTTAAACAAATTTGGTAAAGATAAGCAACACTCAAACCTCGTTGCGCACCTCGAACACCCTCATGTTGAAAGACAAGCTTTAGGGCTTGAATACTGTTATGATAAGGTCGTGAGGCCTCTGTCAAGGCACCTGCTCGAACTAATTCTCCTTGTAATTGAAGTCGTGTCTTTACTACCTATGCGTGGATTGCAACGAAAAGCATTTCAGCATACGGTATGCTCGTTTCATTCTGCCACCGATAATGCAGGCTCGGCCATATCCATTTCTTTGTCTTTGCTGTAGTCCTTTGAGACGTTTTGCTTACCTCCCATGGGTTTGTAAAAGTAACTGCACCGCATGCGGCTAGGCCGCCAATAACGAACCCGATTGCTGTTTCTTTGACCTTATCCTTTAAAACGGGGTTATATTGTTGGTTAACGCTTGACATGATAATGATGTTTCAACTAAATAAAAATGTTAGTTTTATTAAAGAAATCAGGAAAAAAAAAAAAAGAAATATTATCGAAATAGGGTTGAAACCCTCTTTATTTGCATTTTTCAGTCAGGCTTTCAATCTAGTCATTTGCACACGGAAAAGTTTTAAGAAGGTATGTAACAATAAATTGTGAAAGTTGATTGGATATAGTAAGTTGACCAACATTGTGTTGTATGACCCCACATTTGCTGGTTTTCTTGATCTGAGTTGACAGCAGGTATCTCGCACACTTTTGACTGCCCTACAACGCCAGCCCATCCTTATTTGGCGCAACTCTTCTCCAAATTGATTTGCATAGCATAGATACAATCTTCTAATGGTTGTAAAAACATCGAGCGCAAGTGCTTTGAACGGTCAATTTGAATTCAACACGGGGCTGTAAAGAACTGCTGACATAAAAGGACAGAATCATTTAACAACATGAAATCGCTCCAAAGTCGAAAATACAACTGCGCAGATTACCGACTTGTACACGTCTCCATTTCTATCACATTTCTACTGACTTATGCTATGATGGCTGTCCGTTTCTATAGATATTGATATTGGCGAATACATCTAGTCCTTTCATATTCATAGTGTTTTGTAAAAAATCCATACCATTTAAAAGCCTTTCTTTTATCTGGCTGAACTGAGATGGCACCGTTTCTTCTTATTGTGTTGCCGCTCAGCATGACAGAAAGATCTGCACAAGACCCTATTCAAATTACATAATCACACAAGATGCATAAAAGACATAAAAGAAGCGGAGGCAAATATAGAATACGGGAATATATCAGAAAAGAAGCTCAGCAAAAAACTAAAAAATACAAAAAAGATGAGAATGCATGTAACTCGCGCACTTGTGGCTTTCTTGTGAAAGAAGCCTTAACCAAATTCAACAATATAGGCGTACATAAACGTCACTGCATAGTAAGCATGAATTTGTAATAGAATTCAACACCCAAAACGTTTTGCCACACAGACGTTTTCTTTTCTATGACAGACATCTCAATTCGGTAAGTGTTGAATCACATGAATTTTTGTTGAGACAATCCGTTTATTTCTGAAAGTGAATTCTACTTTTTTTCTTTGTTCTATTTTATTTCGCTTTTTCTTTCCTACATCGTTATCATTAGAATTTCTAAACAATATGCCCAACAAGTGGACTACTGCTGTAAGATATAGGGTTTCGTACACATAGAAACAGTGTAAAGTACTATATTGCTGACTAGCTTACTTTGTCTTGAATAGATACCTGAAGCCCCTTCTCCAAACTACGTTATTGTCAAGAACATCGCTCTTCAATCTACTGAATCTACAGGTAAAATAGTATAAAACCTCTCTAATTCGAGTAAACACTTACGATGATACTCTCCTGCTTTACTATCCGTAGTGAAGGAGTTTTTCCTTTTCTGTGGTAAAATCAAGGAATTTGAAATGAAGGTGTAAAGTATATCTTTTATTGCAGACAGAAAGGGAGGTTTTGGGTCTGTTTCAAGTAGTAACAGTAATGTTTGCTTGTTTCTTTATACAGTGATGAAGACGATGAAAAGCACCAAATTGCTTTAATTCATTTTGAACGTGAATCTGCAGCCAAGACGGCTGCACTTTTAAGCAACGGTAAAGATTTATGCAGACAAAAAAATACTGTTTATTTTTGTTGGGGGTGGAAACACTTTATTCATTTGTATTATCGCAGCTCTTATTGATGATAGCCATATTGTTGCTGCACCTTACTTTGACGTCCCTGGCTCCTCTGAAAAGGAAGCTTCTTCTGCTGCTGCTGCTGCTGGTACAAATGGTACCGAGGAACATGAGAACCAAGAAAGCAAGCCCAAGACCAAGATTCTCGCTGAAATCTTAGCAAACGGTTACTTGCTTCAAGATCAAGTGGTTGCCAAGGGCGTCGAATACGATAACAAGTACCACGTCTCTTCCCGCTGGAATAAGCTGCTCAATGCAGTTCAAACCAACGTTAAACATTTTGATGAAAAGTATCGTATCTGGGATAAAGCCGTCAATTTGGATCAAAAGTATAAAATCACCGAGAATGTCAATAAGGTCACTCAGACAGCTCAAGAAAAGGCCACTCAAGCTCTTCAAACTGGTTTGCAATCTACTCCAGGCCAAAAGGCTAAAGATTTAGCGGATAAGACTTTACATCAGATTGCTGCTGTTCATTACGAAGCCAAGAGAATACAAGTAAGTAATGGAGTTGCAACTGCTTAAAGTGGGAGCATCACAAGTGCACAAAAAGCAATGAATGAAAGTTGACCTTTGTGTGGATCACTGATGACTCTCTTTCTCTTCATCATTGTAGGGTGAAAAGATGGGTGGTGCTACAGATGACTCTGCAGGAGCTCCCTCCACTGGTACTCAAGATGCTACTACTGTCAGTCGTGAAGCTACCGCTTCAACTGACGTAAAGGCAGATGATTCTACTACTAATACCGAGACAAAGACAAATGCTGGTGCTGCTACTGCTCCTCCACCTGCTGCCCAATAATAAATCTGTAATCAATAGCATTATAAACTAATGTGATAAATACGATTTTTTATACCATGATGTGGTATAATTTCAAAGCCCAAAAAAAAAAAAAAGAAAAAGGCTTTTAAACCAAAAAAAGGCTAATCTGCATTTCAATAAAAATTTAATCGGAACAAAGCAACCACTAGTTTGCATTGAATGTCATGTTACAGTATTTTAACTAATATTTTAGATGAAATACATTTTTTTTTGGACGATTAATATTTTCATTTTAGATGAGTTGCAATTGTGTTGTAGACCAAAATATAAACCGTTTAAACAAGGATTCAAATTCCAAAAACTTGTTAGCAGTGCGAAACAAAAAAAAAAGAAAAGAAAAAAAAACCGTACTATTCCTCACCTGTAATGATCTAAATCCTTGAAATACAAGGAAAACCGTGTTTATTACGGCGATTATTTCTTCTTCTTCGCTGGCTTGAAAATGTCGGGTCTTCCCGCTCCAGACCAAACTGCTTGGGATATAGTCATCATGTTGATAGCGGCGTTAATGTCTCTCTGCCATAGCTTTAGACATTGCTTGCAGTGAAGAACGCCGGTACCCTTGAATCCAGGAGTATCAACAATTTGCATATCATCATAGAAACAGAGGCTGCATGTTTTAGAGGTTTTGAATTCATCGATTGTGACAACAATCAATTGACCTTCAGCTTCACGTTTCTTCAGAGTTGCAAAAAGTTTACCGACAACACCACATCTTTGCCCTTTCAATTTTACTACATCTTTTCCAAACATTCCAGCACCAAAGACAATCAGTGGTACCCTTCTAGGGAATCCTGAGTACTTATCAGCCTTCCACTTCTTGTCACTTCTAAAAATTATCAATCAGCGCGTAAGCTAAACGATGAACATGTATTTCATTGATACTCACTTGATTGGCGGCTGTTTGTCAACATTCTTTCCTTTCTTCTTCTTCTTCTGCTGTTTTTTCCTCTTCCTTGCCTTGCTTCTCTTTTTGCGATTGTACTTGGCCGTTCCATGAGTCAACATGTTGGCCATAGTTTCGGGTGCTCTTTGCCTTCCTTGGTACAATGTAAACCGGTCCTTTGCTGTTTCATGTCCATAAAAACTAAAGAGAGCGTCTAAGTTATTGAGCATATAACTGGTGAACGCCTCATATACTCCTAGACGAGAGGTCTTTGACGAGGGGATTTGACTTTCTACTAGATCTATTCCTGTAACAGCTTTTATACTGTTCAATTTCTTACAATATTTCGTTGACCCTGCCATATGATAGTATTCGGATGTAGTGCATCTTCGCACTTGTCTGTTATATTCAAGGCCAATAGCAGCAGTAAAAACAGACTTTCTTCCGGGATTCAGGGTAATAGGTAAATAAGTATTGTCAACTTCATCCAGAGAGAAATCATCAAGAGTGAGGTCAAATTTTTGGAACGAGGCACCATGGCCAGATTGTTGTCTTTTATAAAAAAGAAAGTCAACTGAAAACCCATCCGTTCTGACAATATTACCAAAGAGCTCTTTGTTATCACCATTCGGTGTAAGTTCAGAGATACTACATGTGCCCAAGAAGTTAAACCTCATACATTATACTCGACTGCATACCGTATTAACTGTATGCTTACCTTTTGTACCTGAGTTTCTTGAAATCAAAGACATGGAAAAACAGCTCTAATTGGCTTTGGTAATTGCGGGGTAAAGAACGTTTCACAAAAGAAGACAGAGCGTTCACGCTCAAGGTAATGAACCTCCATTGAACGGAAACCTTTGGCAGTAAGGATAGCAATTTTGGAAGAGGACGTCGTCGTACGTCAAATGGTTTATGATCATCGTGTTCGCTCTCAAATTCTGCGTTCAAAGATAACAAAAAGGGTACGAAAGACCCAGGATCAGCAGATAATGTCTTCATGTTCACTTTCTTCCCCAGCTTCTTCTTCCAAGGTTCACAAAAGGTTTGGATCTTTGCTTTTATATCTTTGGTAAGGTAGTCATCAGTTGGCCATTTAGGTTTTCCTTGGCATATCTCTTGATAGCAGAAATCACTTGTGACCTTTTTGACAAGCTTCCAAGGCATACACTACGCAAGATGAGAGCTTTTTTTAAAATTCATGTAAGACCCCAAGTAATATTGAGTTGCAACTTACCACAAATGCCGTTTGTATTTTATATATCAAAAAATAGAGAAGTTTCTCCTCAAAATTTTCCACTATACTGTTCGTATAGGAAGTAGCAATTTCGGTGCATGCTTCTGTAATGGCTTGACTAAGTCCAGGAAAGAGCTTGACAGGGAAGACAATCTTAGGGTAAGTCGTTTTAAAAGAATCAAACGAGCTCAGTAATTGTTGTGATATCAGCCTACTATTTGTTGGTCTTTGTCCATTCACTAGCTGTATCATAGAGTACCAGAAATTTTGTGTAAAGATACATTTAATACACTTTGGCTCAGCAAGAGCTGCATTTTCCAAGACGTAATAATTCACAAAGAGCTTCGCTCTAAGAACCAAGTTGCGAATAACAGAACAAGCTTCAACAGCTTTTGACTTGAATGTGTTGCGATAGTCACCAAAAACGCAGTTATCAAGAGGCAACCTTCTTGTAAACGCCTTGTAATTACTTCCCAAATGATGTTGAAAGACCTCTGCCTTTGATAATACATGTTGAGGACACAGAGGAGAACGCACCGATTTATGTCCTGGTTGCTTGCATTTGGTACAACAGGTATTGTCTTTATCCGGTTCTTCATTATTCTCTTTCCTTGCTTTCTTCTTTTCCTTCTTGATTTCAAAGTTCTGTTTGCGTTTTCTGCCTATCGAACCAACTATAGGTACAATGAGGTCGCTTACTAACGATGAATTTACCAACTTTTGAAGCCACATGAGGTGCTTACCTTGATCTGCAGTTTCTGTCTCATACAATTGACGTTTAAAGTATTGTTGGGTGTAATGACCCCCTTTACCGCAATCAATACACGTTACATCTAACAGTACACGATGATTAATCTCTACGTATATATATGATCAGGTATATAGGCTTTCAAAAGGCAAGTTACCATTAACAGCACTTGATTTTTTCTTTTCAAAAATTTGCTTTTTCTTTTCATAAATTATTGTTTTGAACATGGGTCATAGTATGTATCTTAAAAACGTGAAATAAAAGTGAAAGAGACAACATTTGACTCTAAGAGAGCAGTATATTTTATAGTGCTTATCTTTGAAAGTCACCCATGAACGCATACAAAAACATTGACAACAGTTAATATAACCATCCCATTCCGCTATGGTATCTGTTATACTATGACCCTCAGCCCTCTATCAATGGTTTGATGTCAATCAATTCAAAGTTAACTTTTTTTGGAATTCTTGTCCAAAAAAGGCACCAACGAATATCTTGTTGGTCTCGGAACACATCGTCATTTAGTAAAAAAGTTGTCAAGCTTTTTATAGTTTGTCCTATTGCAAGATAACATCAATAAAACCATTATTGGCGACTTTCTTACTGATAGAGACTAATTTCTAGGGTTCGATTGTATGTCATCCTTAATGCTGCTTGAATATCACTGAATAATTGAGTATCCAAATATCCAAATACTATGGACTTTTCTAAAAATATTTTTTAATAAATCTAAAATTAAAATGTATATTGTTCATTAAAAATTGTAAATCGTCTAAAATATAAGGTAAAATACTGTATTGAGGACAAAATGCGCATTAATCAAAACTTTATCATTTGCTACGCTTACGGGAAGCGGCTGCCTTCGTCTAATTAACCATCATAGTACTTGTCTTTTCCTCTCCATGTCCCACCCCTCAGCGATGTGTGACTAATTTTATTATTTGTAAATAAAAACAATCTAAAAAAAAAGAGTTTATCTTTTGCTTTGCTAATTATCTTTAAAAATGCCAAAAAGCACAAAGTCTCGAAAACCTACCGTCGCTGCAAAGTACAAGAACTATACGGTTCCCACAACAACAAGAAACGTCGGGAAAGGTATATTGAATGCATCCGCAACTGATTGGACTTCACCGTCAAAACTAGTTAGTGCCATGGACGTCAACATCATCAAAACTAAGAGCTCCGAAGATATATTTACTTCGCTACTCGATGCATTTGTAGCTTTGAGCAAAACGTCTCCAAATGCTTCAATAAAAAACCTTGCTTCTAATTGTTATAAGTACGCATCTCAAACCAAGTTCAAGCAAGAATTTATTGAAATCGTTGAGTCCCGGAAATTGAAAATAAGAGATTTTGCTGTCGAAAAGCGAATTCATGAACTTGCTAACCAAGGAATGAACGGCATACTCGATATTGCTTCAAAATCTATGGACCAAGTTGTTTCTAGGGCTTTAAACTTAGTAAATGATAATGAGGGTACGAGTATCAATTGTTTTCAGCCACATACATAGGCTACGTAATTTCCTAATAACAAACTTATTATTCCTTAGCAATCAAAGAAAGTATTATTACGAATAAGAACGAAGAAGAAGAGGAGGAGGAGGAGTATAGAAGTGCAGACGAAGAGCTTGTTTGGAATGAAGTAAATCTGACATTCACAGTATTTTTTTTAACAAAGATATTGACTCTTTTTCATTTGAATTTAGATTCTTTCCTCTTCTAAGAAAACAGCTGTCAATCCTCCTGGAGAGTCACAATACACTGCCGAGAAACCAAAGTTGACCATAAAAATGATCGAGGAGTTGGAGTTATCCTGCCATATGGCTTTATCATGTATACCATTGTCTAAAATTCCTGGTGATATGCTCACTTTATTTTACCAATATCAGAATGATAATTTTATTCTGAAATCTCTAAAGAGTCAAGACGATGTATTTAATCGAATTAGGCAGTTGATTGACATAGAAGACACAATTGACAATAGAACCGATTATGGATTTTTTGTTTGGCAAAGTGAGAGAGAGGCGCGAATGAAGCAGGAGAAAAATGTGGAGCTACTCAAAGTGTTTTGTTTCTGTCTGACCGACTTTTGGAGTTGCTGCTGGCAAGAAACCTTTCGAAAAGATCACGAGTGAACCTTTTGGGTTGAGAACATCGTTCCAAAATTTAAGTATCTTGGGTCAAACGAAAACATTGTTTTTTCTTGGTAAAAACAAATTGATAATCAAGATAATCAGTAATAATAACGAGGCTAACAATGATAATAAACTTTATAGGTGCGAAGACCATGTTAAATCGTATAATGCTAACCAGATAGAGAAAAATTTTTGGCTCAACAGTACCAGTAGTTGCTTTTCAGATGGAGTAGGCAGAAACAACAATGGCCAAAAAATTCTATTGATGGAGTCATCTTCTGCCTATGGGGTTGAAGATTTTGAGCATAGTTTACAAGACACGTACAAGTTAATTAAACTATCCACAGCAGGTCTTCAAGAAATGATAAAAAGAAAGCAAGACTGCAAAGCGTCCTCTGCTTCAAAATTGGCCGTCTTTGGTATACAATGCATTAAAGATAAGCTGACCTTGCTGAAAACAACCTTCGATGCTAAATTGGAAAATTATAAGATCATGGAGTTGAGATCTTGTACAATACCAACAGCATGGGAGAAAAGATATGCTATGTTGAAGGTTTTTGAACTTCTTGCCTGTCTTAACGTAAGTCCAATGAAAATTTATTCTATACAGTTCTTTTAATTAAAATACTGATTTGATTGTTATCGTTCAGTATGAGCTCAGAAAACAACTAGAATTAGAGCGCGAACTGTTAAGACAAGAGAACCAGTTGGAACCAGTCAATGCAGATGAGTCTGTGAGGTATTTTCTTCGTTCTGGCAGACTCACTCATTATTCTGGCCAAGGTTATTGAGGGCTTTTGCCTTTCTTTTGTTTCAATTAACGTATACTGTATAATATAACGAATAAAAATGGATAAGATGAGAAAATTGAAGGGAAGAGGTATATGAATAGGTATACATATTATACTTGGAAAGAGACAAATAGTTTTTGTTAAGTATAAGAAAAAGGGAATAATGGTATCACTAACATAAAAGGGGATGCAGATATTTAATGAATGCCGTAACTTAACAAATAAGGTGTATTCAAAGTATAAAGGAATGCCCGAAGAAATGAATTGCACGATTCTTGAAATTATACTCATGAAGAACATTTATGTGTTCCAAATACAGCGGGAATCATGAACTCGAAAGATCTCTTACCATATTGTGATAGTTTAAATTAGGAATACCTTTTCTCACTAACTTCTATACGTGTTCAGATTTCTTTACTTACAGTTTTCTTTCAAGATAAATCTGTAATCCTTGGAGCGGATAAAAGCAACTTTCGCTTTTACCAGGAGATCCAAATTGGATTGAATGTATGTATTTGTTGACATATAACAATAAAAAACTGCATTTTCTTTTCAAACCTACACGAAGAAGGTAAGAAAACCATCCTAAATTCGTAATGGAATCAATGATGATAGAACTACATTAAGCACAGTCTAAAATATTAAATATAGAAATAAACCTCTCGTTATCTGTTGAGACAGAATATAGAAGCAGTAATAACAAATACGTGGGGTACTGAAAAGAATTTGAGATACTTTATTTGTATACTTTTTAAAGTTTTTCAGAAGTTATCGTTTATACGTAAGCATTTAGCGGGATCCCTTTGTGCGAAAACCACTTTTTTTTTATTATTTTTGTTTGAATTCAGATACAATTTATATCAAACAAAAGATATGGAATTGAGGGTTAAAGAATGAATATGTAGGCTGAACAGCAAAACGGATCCCAATATTGAACCCCAACAACACTTAGCTTGCTTCTTGTGAGAATTGGTTCTCGGCAGTCTTTAAAGTGATCGTACGCGTGATTGAAGATTCAAGGAGTTGCAATGCATTCAGTGGACCAAGCTTCTTTGTTGATTATAGTACACCAGTGTTATTTTTATAGCATTTATAAGTTAGTTCCCACCAATTACAGAGTGTACTGCTCGGTATAAACAGTCGTTATGACTGCAAATTGGGCTGGCCGTGCCAAACATCTTCAGCAAATCTTAAGGTAGCAGAACGTGAGAGCTATTTCAACGTAGAAGACCAAAAGGACCATTTTGAAGAGTAGTTAACGACAAAAGTGAAAGTCATCTCAATAATTGCAGGACAGGATTGACAAGCAGTTGAAGGCCGAAGCCGAGGTCTTAGACGATATAACGGTAGCTGTGTGCTTAAAAAATCACGTAATAAGCGCCACCGGCAAGTAACGACCTTCTAGGAGAAGCCTATAGCCCAAAAAACTTTCAGAACCGAGGACGGCAAAAACTAGGAGGCAGATATAAAGCAGCAAACCATCCATCTTAGACTTACTAAATTTATAATTCTCGAAACCAAACAGCTACGCTACAATAAACCTTTCGTTGAAGTCATTATTTTCCATTCTTTTTCTGAAAAAAATAGCTTATATTGATAGTTCAAGCGTTGTTCAGATTTAATACAAGACAACCCTATTTTATGCAATTTCCACACAAAATTTTTGATACTATGAATACAGATCGGAAGATCCGGTAACCGTCGATAACGAAATGCATCAGCCGCGTACCATAACAAAACGAGCCCCCGTAGAACAGAACCCCGAGTTGCTTAGATAACATTTCTTCCAGCTTGGCTTCAGGGCCCAAGCGCGGTATATGATTGTAAACCCTAAGTGAAGATATTACAAAGGGGGGTGGCATCCTACAATCCCGCATCCTGAAACATCCACCAAGTGTTTACTGAGTTGGTTACCGGAGAGTACTCTATTTTCGCAAGGTATTGATTGTCTTTGAGCATCTTCACATATTTTTACGATTATCGTTTGACTACCGCTACATATCTTCATTGTCCATAATCCTTACCAGTTATTATAGTCCAAAATAATCAACATGATTAAGAATATGTAGATGTTTTATTCTAAATCCTTTTAAAGCTTTAAGGACCAAACTAATAGCGTTTAGAGATTCAGTATAAAATAGCATATATGAGTTGTTATCACCTACCTCTGTTTGATGAATGACATGTTCTTTATTAATGTAGATGTAAAGGAGCGAAAGACAGGTGATAGTCTCCTGAAATAAATTTTCCCACTTTTAAGTCATATCTGATGGTTTTGAGAATTTCGAAGCGTTGTTTAGCGCCTAAAAAATAATTCTCACGTGTTGATTGCTAGACAGATGGAGCTTTTCAAACGTCTATCAAATACTTAACAATGTATTAGTTTACACTTCTAAATGACCCCATCTCTTTTTACTCACGCTTACTAAATGTAGATGGTTGTATCATTTACAGTATGAATATCACAATTGGGAATGAACAGGAATTCAGAAAGAATATCGACGTCACTAAAACTAAAAAAAAATAAAGTCGCTATTTAAATTGATGCCGGATGATTGGCTGAAAGTTTAATATGTTTAAAGAAATCTTTTATTACCCAATGAGCACCAAAAATTGCCCAGGGCAGATCCTAAAGTTTCTATAGTATAGATTATATATTGCAAAAAACCCCTTTGGGAGCAAGGGTAAAAAAGGATTTAATCAATTGCTGTTGTGTGTGAGTGCTGGATCAACCATTGTAATAGAGCGAAGCCTAGTGAGGAGTCTGGTGGAGGGGATCACATCCAAGAAACAAATGATCGAGTTCATAAAGAATGTGGCAATGGATCTAAAATTGATATTGGCATCATCAGACGTTAATGTCTCTGTAAGCGTTGTATAGCATATTGTTTTGTCATGATGGTGGTGGGATAATGGAAGCAGAAATTGGAATGACCACCAGGTAGCCATCCGAGACGCCATCGGATGCAGAGGCTACGCTCTTGAGTGTGAGTTACGGTCTTTACACTTTAATTGGAGACATTATTCTGAAGGTCAGTAGACACTCTTCAATTGAAAGCGACACTACGTTTAAAGTACTACGGATGTACTGGATAATTTAGCGCGACATAGTATTAGCAATAGACACAGGGGTTGTGGCTTTTGAGGCTTTATTAATGGATCGAATGAATTGATCTACGCGTTAAACTGATCCCATAACGGTTGTTGTCCATCGTAAGAAAAAATAGATGCTGCCAAACTTGAAGCATTTACAGGAAAAAATAAGTTTGATGCCTTTCCTTTGACTTTCATCATCTTCTTCTTCTATACTTTATCATTCCTGTAAGCTATTACTTACCATGTAAAAAGCCAAAATCTTGCAAAAAAGTGAATTGGTGGCAGAATTGGGGCAAATGACCAAAGAGAATAATGACAGAATAGCCTTTTCTAAACGAAGAAAGAAGAAGATAAAGCGAGAGAAGTAAACGAAATTAGCGCAAAGAAAGCTAGAGAAGGGTCTTAAATGACAAGCACATCATCCCCTATCTGCAGAAAATATTGTTAGTATTCATGTTTTCCACAGCAATTCCGCAAAGAACAAGTGGAAGCCTGGCCCCTTCAGTGTAGGCAACACTGAAAAAGCCCCTCTGATTGTATTTTGCAATGGCATGTTCGGGAAATCTGCCGTACCCATCAAAGGCCACAAAGCTGGCGTCGTTGGAGTTCTTTGATGTGCCTTGAAGCGAAGAGAGGCTGCTGGCGATTTACTGATGATAACAATTGATGAATACAAAACCTCTCGAATATGCAATAATTGCCGTTCCAACAATCTTGAAGCATTGACAACTGTTCCGACCAACGGAACCTTGCCTGCAAAACCTGCTCGATACTATGGAACCGGGACGTCAACGATGCTAAAAACATGTTGGCAATTAGCGTTTTGATCTGGCAGTCAACGGAGTTTTCTAGAAAACCAAAAATGTCACTCGCATCAACCACTTGACAAAATCCTACCAATTTGCCAGCACAAAACTGGTTTGATTCTTTAAAGGTAAGGCCTAGGGCTCTGGTGGCTATGGACTTCTAAACCTCCACTTTTACTTTGTCTGTAGTGAAATGTTTTAGTCGTCTCCCATTACGAGTAAAAAACACTGTAGCCCCAAACGACACGCTCAACCATTTGTCAACAAACGGCCAATCATTTTCTAGGTAGCGTTATTTATTGCCAAATTTATTTATTTTTTCTCAAAACGGACAAAAATTGACCAGCCGCACTGTATAAGAAACGGTTTTTCTTTAATCAGGTCTTTCATTCATATAATCCACACAAAAAGACATTTAATAATTATAAAAAAAAAAGCTGGATATGTCAGTGTCTTGTTTTGGACAATTATTTTTCTGAGTATCATTTGGTTTGCTTTTTCTGTCTTTCTTTTTTTTTGAAGACGCTTTAATCGCAATTGAAAAGATCAACTACACTGATGGGCTCGTTTCTGTCAAAGCAGCAGGTGAGTGATTCAGCAACCTTATTTATGGCCGCACAACCACTCATTATCGACTTCATTTTAAATAGATAGATTCTGATAACTATGAAAAGATATTGTCAGAGCTGGATACTGAAATTCAAAAGCTAGAAATTAAGCTATCAGATATGAAGATAAATGGTCGAAGAATAGGTGTTTTATGGATCATATATTCAACATTATTGTGGATCATTTATGTGATATACTACTTGTATACTCTAAACCCAAGATACCGTTTGCAAACTGTGGAATATCCCTTCTTCAATTTGACGCCCATATTCTTAGGCCCTTTATGGTAAAACATATAATAAGCAACCATTGTGAATGTAAAGGATTTTTTACTGACTATACCGGCAGTATCTATTACATTCGGAAAGGATTAAACTGGACTTATCACAAAAGACTCGCCCACCTGGACATAGAATTGACGACGTTACGTAAAAAGCAAAAACTAAAAGTCGAAGAGCTAAAAAAGAAGACATCCTATTATACAACAAGGCTGTTGTTGGAAAGATATGATAGTAATTTTGAAGGATATAATAGAATGAAAGAAAAAGAAACAGCTGCTAAGCACCAACAAGGAATTCATCTTCAGCCAAAACATAAGCAAAAGCAGCAGCAAACAGCATCCAAACCACAGCAGTTGCAGCAACAACAGCTTGTTGCAAATCAAAACCAACACAATGCAAAGCCGACACTGTCATCCAAACTTCAATTAACACAGCAATCCAATGACCAGCAGCAACGACAGCAGCATTTCAAATTTCAGACTATTCCAAATAATAATGTTGCCCAACCAACTATACCGCACAACCTAAATCACTTTTATCAACTCAACAAGCAACAACCACAGAAATGGTATGATAAATTGATTGATGCGCTTGTTGGGGATATTGGACCAGAAACAAAATATGCACTGATTTGCATTCATTGTTACGCGCACAATGGGCTCATATTACCACAAGAGGTCGATACCATACGTGAGTATACAATATATATAGAACGATTAGAATGCAAAGGCTCGACTAACAGTGTCTGTATTTTTTAACCAATAGAATACACATGTCCTCATTGTCATCAATTCAATCCTTCACGTAAATCAAGAAAGTTACATCCAAATGGACCAGTACTGCCTTCATCAACACAACCGCAACCGACAGTTTCATCTACCACCTCCGTAAATACCCTAGCGCCTGAAGCATCATCTCTCATACTCAACTCTTCCGTGGCAGGGTCGATAAAACGCGTACAACCACTCAATGCTTCTAGTAATCAATCTCTGAAGGAAAATGATTTACTTAAAAGCGGTATGAACGAAATGGATGGGTCAGACCTCATAGCAAAAGAAAGCAAAAGTGATACCTTTAGAACAGCATCATCATTACCGACAACAAAGGATTGAGTGTACAGCATAGATTGATATTTAATCGTTTTACTATCACTGTAGAACAAAATATGTTATAACGAAATAAAACATCACTTTAAAGAGTTGAAGTGATATTTCTCAACTTGGTAAAGAGGCCTAGAAGTTAAGCAACAGTTGGGTAATATTTTGGCTACTTGCGTACACGAAAAGTTTTTTAAAATTTTGGAAGAAAGTTTCAAAATAAATCAGAAGGGTACAATGGAATCACTAGCAGCGGAGGGTGTTGTCGTTCAACTGATGATGCTTTATATGAGAACAAGTATTGTAACGGCAGTCACAGCTTGGGGATTATAAATGACTTTATTCTTCAAATGGCAGGTTATCTGCAACACCAAGCATTATCAAAACGCTCGGCCTTTGTACAAAAATCAACAATGAGATAAAAAGAGTTTTATAAATTATGATTATGGTATTTCCATACCTCCTATAATATATAAACACGAATTAGACACACCATCGAACACTAGACACGTTATTATGATCATAGAATCACATGCCGTCTTGTATTTTAGAGCCACATATATAATGCTGCATTCTTATTGTTTGAGAAATTAAGGAACGAGTATTTAACCACTTTTTTGTTCCTCTGAAAGGACCTAAATCATTTAAGACTCTTGAAACAGTGGACGGTACACAGCACGAGACGTTCAAAAACGCATGCGTAGCACTTCATTTGATTGACGATGGGGAGGAATGGACAAAGTGTTTCAGCGAAGCGGCACAACTTACGACTAGTGGGTTATTATTGTTAATGCCGTTGAAAGAGCTTCAACTGACGTAACTATAGATAATACTTCTACTAAGTCGGTCTTCTTCATTCACAGCCCTGCGATACCGGGAAGACTTTCGGAGGTCACACATTATATCATTACTTCCGTTCGAAGGGTAAATTTGTGCTCTGTGCTGCTTCGTCGGAAATTGCTACTCTGTTACTGCCTGGTGGAAAGACTTTGCATTTCAGATACCTATCAATAAAACACCCTATTCCACATAGTACATACCAAAGAAAGGGAGTATTGCTGAACTTCTCCGTCAAAGTGGCCTCATCATATGAGATGAGGTCCCAATGCAATATAAGCATTGTTTTGAAGCAGTGGTTAGCACTCTACAAGACGTGATGAACAGCAGTGAAATGTTTTCCAAAATAACTGTGGTGTTCAATGGAGATTTTTGCACAAATCTTTCCGCGTGGTCGTCAAAGATGAAAGACCAGCCTTTATAGCAACATCAATCAAGAGCTCATATGTTTAAAATCATGTCACTGCTTCCTTGAAGCATAACAAGAGAATTCAAGACAAAGCACCAACGATCAGGATTTCAAGGTTCTTGAGCAATATGTCATATACCAATCACTATCAGATCAAAAGATTGCCCTTTTTGAATTACATCTTCACAGAAGACTGTTTACACGATCTCATAGATAAAGACAACCCTGTCTTCATCTTAACGGATCCGTCAACGTACAGCCGTTTGTTCAATGAAACAGCAATTTCAACTGCAAGAAACAACGTTATGGACAGTATAAACAGAACTATGCTATCCAGAGAGAAGGTTTCATTGTTCGCTGGTAATTCGGCTAGATGTTAGAGAAGGAGAAGAGATTTCGCGACTTCAGATGATACCCGAATATTTGTATAGTCTAGATGTGTGGTGATGCTGCTCGGAAATTTGAATCCGGTTAAGGACTAGATAACGGCACAAGACTCTAATCGTACAGAGTATCAAGCATTAATCACTTAGCATTAAGGTTGTCGGTCAAGGAAGCAACAGCTTAGAAGCGCTTATCACAAGAATAACATTGGTGACATCGAAAGGCAATCCTCCATTTGTACTCACCGGGAAACAGTTTCCTGTTAAGCTCTGTTTTACTGTGCCTGTTAATAAGTCGCAAGGACAAAGCCTGACTGTTGTCGACACACGCACACCAGTCTTCACTCATGGTCAATTGTATGTTGCATTATTCAGATCAAAAAATACAAAAGCAATTTACTCATTGATCAATAAATAGAAAAAGTATCGACAACACCAATCATGCTGAACTACTTTTAAATCATTAGCTATATCCTTTTTTTTAAGATAAATCGCTTTTAAATTGTACTATATATCAGCATGGTGGGATTTGGGTTCCTCCTCAAACGGCCGCTCCGGCCCAAGGAACTAGATTATGGCGAGTGAGCGTAGTGAAAACAGGATGGCTAATGTCTGTTACAATTTTCTATTTTAGCAATCATTCATTGGTCAACGTGTCAGCATTTTCTGCATTAAAACAACCATTGATTTCCAGCCAATGCTGTAATATTCAAATACTTGGTTCCTCTGGTTTTTTTCATTTGTGTATTAAAGCTACAATGAATAGCAACAGTAGCTTAGACAGGGAAATCGTCATCAAAGTCTGCTCAACGTCTTTTAATAAGGCGCTTGAAGTCAAGACAACGTTAAACTCTGACATTGGAAGCTTGAAAAGAACCATTGAAGATATAGTTCCTAATCACCCCCCTCCAACTCATCAACGTCTAATATATTGCGGTATGATGTTGACGGACAACGACTATCTCAAAGATATCCTAAAAAAGGTATTTTAAAACAATTTGTTATGGTAATGGATAGTTGTTTTTCTGAAAAGTTCTTCCCTTATAGGTTGACAATGACATTCAGCCTACATTCCATCTGGTTGTTAAACCTTCTTTACAACGCAAATCTTCGACTGTTCGAAATTACGCACAATCTCAACAACATTCACTGCAAGAACAGCAGGCTCATTCTGCGGAATCTAGTGATATGGCGGCATCAGCTACTTGCTCAACATCCTCTGCAGCACAATCTCAACAACAAGAACAACAACCATTACAACAATCACAATTACCTCCACAGCAGTCTATGAACAATACTCCACAACAACAACGAATCCACAACGAAACACCTTCAATGTACCAACCTTCTTCATTACTACCTGGTGGATATCAGGTCATTGCTATCAAGTAAGGAACCATAACTACTTTGTCTATAGTGTTTAAAGGGGTACTTATTTGTATTTCTTTTTAATTTCAACATCCATATAGCGGTCAATACTATCTTGCACCTGTCTTAACCCCTGCTCAACCTCTGTCATCAATACAAGTCTTCCAACAGCCTCAGCCCCCGTCTCAACAGTATTCTTATGTAGTTCCCCAAAACCCACAAGTCCAACCTCAATATCAGCAACGTCAATTCAATTATATAAGACAATATATCAGTAATCTGTTTACCAACAATAACAACAATAACCAGCAGCAGCAACAACCCATTCTCGTACGACAAGGCATGTTAAATGGTGGCATGTTTCAGAGAGCTACGTCCATCTGGCTTGCTGTAAAATTGATGGTCATTCTTTTCATGGTTTGTCAGGGTGCTAGTATCGAACGTATCTTCATATTTCACACAATTGCCTTTATTTTCTTCTTATATCAAACGGGTCGATTGAGATTTGTTGTACGACGAGTACGAGCTGAGGATTTGAACATGAATAGAAATGGAGGAGTAGGAGGAATTGCACAGCAACAGCAGCAACAGCAGTATCAATCGCAAACAGAAACACGAGCAGTTGATGATAATAACAATAATAACGGTACTGATACAGTTTCTTCTACATCAGTAAATCACAACAACCCAAACTACAATAATTTACACCAAAGAAGAGCGACAGATGGCAGTGCTGAAGATGTTACAGCGTCATCCACATTCGTAGAAAATAATAGACATCAACCGCAACAGCAACAACGAGCTTTGACCGCATTAGACACGTGGAAAAGGGGAATTTACTCATTCTTTGCTTCGTTGTGGCCAACTTATGGTGTTGATCCACGCATTGCACAAGCATTTAATGATGATGATAACAACAACAACAACAACGACAATAATATTAACAATTAAAAATGGCTAAGAAGGACTGGCGATTTTGCCTTTTATAATTACGATAGTTATTTGCCGTTCAGTCAAAGTGTATAGTATTTAGTGTTTGTTACAGCATGTTATCATTATGTTAGTGCAATCTGGGTGGCAAAGGAAAGAATGTTTTTAAATTGTTTTTGCAAGTCTCTGAAAGGATCTTCTCTTTACTCCTTTGTCAGTCTATGTACCTGTTGTGGGATGTAAAAGCTTTTGGATCTGACCCGTATAGTTTTATCAATTTTTTGTAGTCTCTAGACAAACACCTCGACATACAGACACTGTTTAAATCAGACTATATGCGTGGATTAGTTTTATAATTAAAAGTTTTGAAGAGTTTTATTTTCTTATTTCATAGAATACTTAATTAGAGAGACTCACTTGCGACCATTTATAAAGAAAGGATCTCATACGAGACAATTATCCATTTATCTGTTGTACTGTTTTTCATATACAGGGTGCTCATTGTAATCAATGTAATCATTATATCGATCCATTATGATACGTAAGGAATCAAAGATGATATAACACCGTTAGGTCCTGCACTACAAATTTGATTATCAAATGCCACGGTAAATTTAAGCCTAAAGCGATTCTCACTTTGACTTTTTACTTGGCTATTAATAATGATTCCTTCCACTTTTTCCCTTTTTCTAATTTAAGTAGCCGTTGCCATTACGAACAACTGTTTTATTCTTGAGGTTGTTTCCGGTCACCATAAGGTAGCATAATCTTTGAAACAGCTATCTCATTTACTGCGATCAACCATTCAATTACTAAACAATTTATTTATTCCGCCACTATCTTAACAGCCCGAATTCCACATGAATTAACTGTTTTGATAACAAATAATGATCTCACTAGCATCCAGCTTTAAATTTATTATTCATGTTCAAAAATGTTTCCAAAAGCTCGAGATTACAATGCATGCTCTCTAAAATGTATATACAATGTTATTGATCATTTTCATTTCATGCTTGATATAATGATAAGTTATTATTTAAGGTAGTACGTATGATTTAATACTACAGAAATTCTCTGCTTACTCTGGTAGTAGCTATCCATTCGGCAGATGACAATCGGAAGTACTGTTATAGTGTATATCTTATGCCTGAATACGGTTTTCAACTTAATGATACAAAATTATGTCTGTGGTATACGATAATCTTTTGCATGTTCCTGATAGGAAGGTGGTGGTGGATTTGGATCGGATGTATCTGGAGGTCTGTAGAAAGTGTTATTTTCTGTATGCGCAGTGGTTGAGAACCTTGGTGGAGGGGAAGTGTAAGTTGCTGGATACGAAGCGTGGTGCGTAGGCGCCCCATTCATGTCTACTATCACATAGTTATCTGGCTGATTAGACTGCGGAGCTCGCCTTGCTTGAATATTTCTTCGTTTGAACAGCATTAGCAACGAAATAAATAGTAAAATTAAGCATATTATCCAAACTATATTATAATATAAAAACATTTAACGATATGACGTTGACAAATATTAATCAAAAAAATGCATGTAAAAGAGAAAGAAACAAAAATTCCCCTAATTCAAGACTTGCACCACAACTTTTATTTGCAGTTTACAGAAAGCTCAGATACGTTGTGTTGCCATTGGTCAACTATGAAATCATATAAAGAAATTCCATTTTTTAGTGCTCAGCAGTACGATCATGTGTGCCAATTCAACCCTTCTTCGTTCGTTCTGGTTCATTCGATGCTTATCCCATCCTAAACTTCATCTTCTAATTGGCGATCAATGTTGAGCATTAAACATTTGAAGTTCTCTGTGTTTTATTGACTTAACTAACCAGCGTTAGATAATTATTCGGCATGCTATTTTTGATATATTTTGCTATTGTTCGATTTGGAATTGTACGATACTCACCAAAAATAAGCTTATCGGGTGCAGGCAGAAACGATTACTGTATGCTCCACGACGACTTTACATTTCGCTTATTCAAGAGTTTTTGAATTGCGGCCTCAGTTAACATAACGTAAGGCACACGTTAGCTGCCAACATTTACGATTATGTTAAGCTTAAATGGCCTTAAATTAAGTGGAAGTAACCTGGTTTTATCTTATTCAACGTTAACTGAACCCGAGGATGTCAAAAAGAACTGCAAATTTATCCAGACTGTTCAACTTTCAGACTTCGACTTTCTACACTGTGTTGGACATAACAAATAAGGGTAACCTTCACTGAAGGAATCCCTCAGCTCTTCTATAAAGTTTCAAAATGTTGACGCTAAACACCTTAATCAAATTGCCTATCAGTGGTTGAACTTGAGCAGCCAAGATTTTCTTTTTTTGGGTAGGTGGGCAATAAACGACTCAAACTCTCTCAAAAAATGTCAGAAGTGTATACTATCTTTTTTTATTGAGGTTATACTTTAACATAGTTGCTTTAACAAGAAAATGAAAATATTTTGAATGCGTTACAGATGGAAATGATGAAGGGGAAGCGGTAGCATTAGTAACGTGATGTTGTGCCAATGCTCTTGTTGCGGGACTTGTCAATTAATTGATACAAAGTAGAGATGGGCAAGCGAGGTGGAGAAGGGACTATAGGCGATTTGAGCAGGTTCAAACTATTGTTCCAAAACGATGAGCTAACTCGCGCCAATGTACATAAATTCTTCTTTGTTGTCAATGCATCAAGGTTAGCCAAGGAGCTAGGAAAGGTAAATGTCGCTACTTCCACCATGAGATACAAATCTTGATACCGACGACCCAGATCAGGATTTAGAAACATCACTACTACGACGATTGGCCAACAGTGCCCTTTGGCCTCATTTGGCTTCAGCGTTTAGGCTGTTAGATAGGAACATTGGGATCTATCCCAGGCAATTTTGGTGCTCAATGGGTTTTTCAGTTTTAAAAAAATGGACGTTTTAAATATACCATGACATGAACTAGCGTATCATCTTGCATTTCTCTGGAAGCTTTGTTATCGGCGTGGTTCTGTGTTGCGCACCAATTCGGTTTATCGCCCTACCCTAACGACTCTTTGCTCAGAGAGCGTCGCTTAGAATATGATGCTGCCCAAGACCTCACTTTCGTCATTTTGCCTATAGCTTAAACGCCTACAAGTATTCATTAAAAAGCAAGTAGAACCGACGAACATTCAATAAGCAGTCTAAATGCGTGTACTAATGAGAATTTCTATGAGATTGTGGTTTAAGATAGTGGTTGGTTAAAGGAATTGATGATAAACAAATTGGAATATTTATTGTCATAATTGACTAAATTTCAAACGCAGACCTTTGATTAAATAAGATTATTCTTTTAATCGCCATTGTGGTGGGGTGTGTCAAGCCCGCGTATTTTATCTATGACTAATTAGAACGTGACAACTATATGAAGATCAAATAAACCATCTCAAGAGAAAATGATGGCATACATGGAAACATTGAGTCAAACACGGAACAAAACATCAATGATGTGGTCAATGCCCCCGACAGGATGTCTGCTATCGAAAAGGAACATGCGTCGACAGGACAAACAAGTACCGATAATACGAAAAGGACAAGGCGCCCATTTATTTGTTTCCAATGAAATCAAGAAGGTCATGTAAAGAAAGACTGTCCCGGAAGAAAACAAGAACGCCTATATCCAGGATTTTCAGATGCGTTCCCTATGAGACATGCGGGCATGGGAAAGCGCCTTCTATCACAAAAGCTCGAGGACAACCCGGAAACAATAAACAATATAACAATTGTTAGAGATGCTAGTTCCATAGATGGTGTGAGCGAAAAGAAAACTGCAGAAAGAAAAATATTCGATCAGACTACAAAACCTGGAAAAAGCAAGAAACTTAGGCAGAGTAAAGCAAAAGCTTGCGGAGAAGTACCGCCGTTTATTGTAAGAAGAATGAATCGTAACTTCTCAATCATGGTGGACGATAACGACCAACTGAGAGAGTTGGACGTTAAGAAACCGTTATTAAGTAGCCATATCACTATACCAACCATTCGACTACTCTACTCCGGATAAGTATTGCCAGCTGCTTGGCGCGGAACCCACTACACAGAAGAAACTAGGTGCAACTGCAGGATTTTCAATGGAAATAGATAAAGACAAGCCTGACGTAAACAACATAATCGTAGACAATACCAAGTTGAAAGGCAATCCAGCGCAGCTTCCTAAAGTACAGGTCCTCGCTGAGATATACAAAGAGCATTTGAATTTCTTGATAGACAGTGGTGCTCTAGTATCAGTAGCACCCTTAAGTTTGGTAAAACGGCAACAGGAAGATATCACTTCGACCAATAAGACTCTTAAGTATGCCAACGGTGAGATAGAAATGCCTATCGGTAGCGCTAGCGTGAAGCTTTATTTTGGAAATGCATTGAAGGTGAGGCACACCTTTTTCATTGTAAATAACGATTGCAGCCCACGCATTATGGCATAGAGTTCATGTTGGATACCAATGCCCTGTGTTATGTTCTGACTTCTACATCATAAAACAATCTGAGAAACAATCCAGATTTACTTCCTTAACCAGCTATGGTGCACTGGAACAAATAAGATTTCATCAGTCACACTTCAACTTACTAGTAATCTAGATATCTCACAGTGGCGTTGTACAATTTATTAACAGGAACAATAGTACTCGGATGTCACTACTACTTTCTTAATTCCACTATAAGCTCAGTTCTACCTCGAATAAGTAGATTAGAGATAGTGCGGCGCAGCCGTTTTGAAACGCGTTTCGCGCGTTTATAAAAGAACATCCAAATTTTAAATCAAAATAAAAACGATAGAAGAACTCTTGTTCGGTCTCGCTGACTCATTTAGTCTCTACCTTGATGTGTTAATTTCTGATTTCTGATATCAAGAATATCACACCTTGTATGACCCACTGAAACAGACAATACGGTTTAGAAATGACGAAGGTGATACTCTATGCGAGGTTCCCTACTTCGTATAAGGACGATACAGATGGCTCTGAAGAAAAAAAGGCTGACATACCTGCTAGAGTTGATAATAGTTTAAGGAACGATGAAGTTTATTTGACCAGATTGGACATTTGAAGCCGGACAGTCGCAACTGCTAGGGCTGGGTCTTGAAGCAGCAGCTTCACAGTGGGCAGCGGACAAGGTACTTGTACCTGATGCTAGATTGTTAGTAGACGACAAGGTCTGCATGCTACCAGTGTTATTGACCAAGGGCGGTGCAAGCCATTATTGTTACATAACTGCTAATATGTTGATAAAGTCAGTCACCCCAAAGAAAGGCACACTTCGGGGAAGATTGACTGATGCAAGTACTGTCCAAGATGAAACGGATATAATGACATAGGTAGAAGAATTGGTAGACCATTTATTGTTTAATACTAAGTGGAGGAAGTTGTTTAAGCACCTAGCCCGGGACTTGGAACTAGTAAACAACAGATTGTACCGAAGACCAACCGATAATTATCCTTTTAAGCGGGAAGTGGTAAAAGCATTGGAAATTCTGGCCGTAATGCAACAACGCCATAATCATCTTCACTCTGGTCATCAAAGTGTAGAAGGACTTTTCTTTAAGTTGCTCAGAAGTACTACTCGGTCCGGATGCTACAATACGGTGGGGGAGTATGTAGCGTCATGTCATACGTGTCAGCATTACGGTCCCAGAAACACACCAACATAAATTGATGTGCATATCAATACAAGGCTCTTACTACTTTCAGTCATCTGTATAAGTATTATATCAAGCTTCCAGTTACAAAACAGGGCTATAACACGGCTCTCGTTATCATTGACAAACTCTCTAGATGGATAGACTGTTACTCATGCCCCAGTCAAAGCTCCACCAATATATGCCTCTACTTGTTCCATTGGATCTGTCAATATGGATTGCCGGTAATGGTCTACTGTGACAATGGCTCCCACTTCGACGCGGAAGAAGTGAAATCCTTATGGTCACAAATTATGGTATAAAGTTGCAGTTTGGTGTGCCTTATCGGCCGCAGGGCCAAGGGAAGGTCGAGAGGGTAAATGGTATAATCAAAAACATCATCCAAAATAATATATGTACATAGCTACTCTGAAGACTAGGATGTATGGCTGCCGGTGGCCATGTATGTGTTGCGCACGTCATCTAAGCGCGATCATAAATATAATCCGTTCATGTTGTTCTATGGTCGGCATCCTAGGCATATTCAAGATCTAGAAGATGTAATCTTACGGGAAGTGGAAGACGATAAATTGCTGAATTTTATTGTAGAGCGAATCGAAGAGTTGAAGGTGCTAAAATCACTTTATATCGTTATAGCAGTAGCTAACAATGAAAAGTATCAGCAAAAATTATTGACGCATTATAAGAAGGGGTTACAGAATAGGCGGTTCCCCTTAGTGATGTGGTTATGATGCCTTAGGCCTTTTATAAAAACATGGGAATGGTAACTCGCTGGTTTGGACCATAGCGTATTGATGAAATTGCATCTCGTCATGTCTACAAGATATCTGATGGTGGCGCTGTGTTGCCTCAGGTGTAACATGCTGATTAAATGAATTTATACTACTCTAGACCTCGAATCTCTGAGGAATTTGTCTTTTAATGTCAAACAGAAGAATTAGAAAAAAAAAAAAAAGAAAAAAAAAAGAGAGATGTAGTGTGGTGGGGTGTGTCGAATGTAGAAGGGCAGTGACCTGTGTATTCATTTATGAGTCTCTTCGAAGGTATAATAGCCGTAAAGCTAATAGGCATAAGTAATAAATAAATATGCTGCTATCCCGTGACATACAGTGACTCACAAAAGTGTGGCAATGTTTTGTGATTTTTGATTTTCTAGTTTTCCTTCCATAATCAATTACAAAAAAACACTCTTTTTCTTATTTATATTTGAAGTAGACTCTATTCGCTATAGTTTGGTGTGCTTTTCATTGTATTCGCTTCAGATTTACTGATTGTAACAGTTGTCATTGCTAAATGGCGAAATCTCGCCATTCACAGCATGATGATCATCACAACTTTTTGTGAAAAGAAAGAAAGAGTTTCAAAGTCAGCGAAATCAGGTTCCTGGTTTTATATTCATGTGAAACGCGTTTCTCTTCTTGCATTAAGTTAAATTGGAGATCAATCTGCCATTAGCCTCCATTAGCAAGCATCAGCGTAAAAATCAGAAGCATTTCTTACGTCAAGAAGGTGGATATTATAGCTCAACTCAATGCTAGAAAGTCATACAGAGCTATTTCGGCCGCTACTGGCGTCTCTACTTGGACCATTGGTCGAATCGCCAGAGATTCAAGTCGAGCCTAATGCGAAGATGGGGAGACCAAAGAAGATCAGCGATTTGCATGCTAGGCTGATCGCGAGATTTTTCTACACCGGTCAATATATAACCGTCGTGGATGCCTCCAGAAGCCTTCGTGCTCAAGGGCACGATATTTCTGCTCAAACGATTCGAGGGTGCTCAAGTCATCTGATTTCGATTCCAAGATCAAGAAATCAGCATTGCCATTGACTAATGAACGCCGACGCAATCGTTTGAGATGGGCAAGAGCTCATAGCAAGTGGACTGTCGATGACTGGAAAAAGGTTGTCTTTAATGACGAAACCAAAATTAACCGTTTGGGTTCGGGATGGTAAGACTTGGACTTGGGTAAAGAAAGCCTCACAACGTTAATTTCATGTACAAAGGAGGTGGCGGTAGCCTAATGCTATGGAGTTGTTTCACCCAACATGGGCCTGGGTTCATTGCTAAGATTGAGGGCGGGATGGACTCGAAGTTATATTGTGAAATCTTGAAAGGCGACTTTATGGAGACCCTCAAAGAACCTGTTGAAAATCCTATCTTTAACAAAAACGACTTTTTGTTCGCTAAGAATTCTAAATTCAATTTTTAGTATCGCCCTTATAAGAAAGTAACAGTACAACAACGTCAAATCATGCAAGTACCTATACCTCATGGATTACCGCATAAGTTCTGCTTGACAGAAAAAGAATGCCGACATATAAAAGTTCCGCTCTATTTTTCAACATTGACTGTGGAAAGCTGGGTGAATTGCAATACACTCACCAAGTTCATTATTGAAAACTCGGAAACCCAAGCTCCACGTAATGCAAACAAGGTTCTCGCGTCTTTCCTTGCAGATTTGAAGAATATCAAAAACAACAAGAAAGCTTATTTCAATTTCTTCAATTATTGCAATGACGTTATTGAATTCTATCAAAAAAGTGAGAAAAAGAAAGAATTCTATACCGCATACACAGAACAATACAATTTGTTCCAAGATAAGAAAAAGCAAGTCTACTTGGGAGAAAGGTCAACAAATTTATTGACTCAACGTGCACTCTTGCAACAATTAGACAACTTGGCGCAGGATATTGATGTTCTGGAAAAAAAACAAACAGATAAGCCTTCCATCAGTAGACATCCTGTGTCAAAAGAAGATAGCACCAAGTCAGTTTTGACACGAATCGTTGAGGCTGGTGTAGAATTACATAACAAATACGTTGGAGGCGAAGAGTTAACCAGGCAAGAAATTGACATAATTGTTGTATACGATCAGATAAAAGTATAAAGGAAAAGAAAACAAAAAGGAAATCAGTGAAGACCAAGTTATCTTCTTTTATTAGGTAGAATATTCTGATATAGAATTGAAGACAAAAACCATGTAGGAAAAAAGTACTTCTATTTATATTTGTGGATATTGTAAAAAACTTTTTCTATCGAGACTCTTAGGTACAAGATGACCTGATGATAAAAGAAAAGACATACCCAATTGTTACTGCACGGTTCATCATGCTATAGCGGTGCCTTGACCGATTGGATCGGTGACAGGAGGTAAGTGGGTTGATCTAACTAAAGGTTCCTTTGACCAGTACTTCAGCAGTTTCATTATAACTAACGTGACGGACAGGATAAACTATTCCTTAATTCTGCCGACGTCTACGTTTTCAGTCTTATTGAATTCTGTCAGAATGTAAAGGGTTAAAGTAAGGATCAACAAGTTAGAAGATAAAAGCTTAAGTAGATTAGATTTATGTATTGTGGTTTGATCTGCTACATAAAGTTATCTGATTTAATCAAATCCAAATACTATAATATCTTATTCCTAAATAAAGTCAATTACTCATCCAATGCTGTCTCGGATATACAGATGAAATATTCTTCCGTAAAAGAAAAGAATTGTTCTCACAAATCTATCACTCACGGTTATTCTAACCTTCATAAGGATCCGCAATCTCTTATTTCAGTATTATGTAATAATCCAAGAGTAATATGCTGTTGGATACAACAATAATGAAGTGAGTGGTTTTTTTGGGTTTTTTTTTTTTTTTTTTTTTTGGTGGAAAATTGGAGAACTTGAAACCAACTCTTCTTTAAATCATAATAGGATATCATTATCTCATATCCTTGATCTCGTTGACTTGAACAAACATGGGCAACTTCAAAGTATTTTTGAAGAAAATTACATAAAAGTCAACAATAAATATAGTAATATGTTTACACCAAGAAATTATGAGTTTGATCACCTCCTTGAAATTCACTATCGTGTCATTGCGTCCTTATGCAAAAATGACAACAGTTCTACTCGAGCAAGAGCATATATATTCAAAACAATAGGACACAAAAGAGAATATAAGGTGATCGACCAAATACTAGACATATTGGATGAAGAGAAATTCCTGCTACAAAACATCGCAGACATGAATCTGATCACCGAATCAGATATTATGGGTAAAATATGGATGCCATTGCTGAAAAAGGTGCTATTTATCAAAGATGACCTAGTGAGAATAAAGGTCCGGGAGACGATTACTCCACATTCCCAAGAAGCGAAAATGCTTCAATACGATGATAAGAAAAATATCAAAGCCTTCAAAGTGGATATCCGGTTCATCTTTGATAAAAAACGGGAAAGAATATGACGTGGGCGCTGGTGAAGTCGCGAGAGAAACAGCAGACAAAGTAAAATTTTGCACGATAAATCAAAGCTGCTTCGGGAAGGAAAGGATGTCTTGGACGCTATCCTTAAAACAGTGATTGTGGAAAGCGATGCTCAAAAAGCGATTGGACATGCCATACAAATCAAAGGATTATGTGCACAAGTCATTTCAGTTTATTTGTCAAATACCGGCCTGTATGTTGCTATGCCTATTTGCAAGATTTACTTCCCCACCTCCTTGCTGCAGTTAAGTGATTTCATTGATGGGTTGAAAAATGTGTTCCGTTTTGTTGACTTTTTGTGCGATAATGCGAAACTATATGAATCAGCCATCATATCAAGAAATTGAAGGATCTCGTCTATTGACTTTGATTACAACACGCAACAGCGTAAAATGCCGGCTCACTCACTACTCGGTTTAATCAAACCAACTTATTACAGTCCTGTAAACAACGACCGCTTTTATTCTGTGTTTGACCTTTTAAATACAGAGGAATTAAATGATACTCCTTCTCCCACCGATATAAAAGAAAAGGAGGTTTCCAATTCTGATGTGGACGAAAATGGTTGGATCATGCTCGATGATGGGAAATGGTTTCATCCCAAAACTAACATTACTTTAAGCAAAAGCCCTTACGAATATAATTAACAATATGCATAACTATTCAAAACAGTTTAAGTATAAAGAATTTAATAAAAGTTTTATTGTAGTATTATATAAACAATTAGGTATTCATATTCGTGCAACTCAGAGTTGGGTCAAATCTTATTATAAGAGATTCTGGTACCTAGTATTTTCTATGGTATTGTTAAGTGTAAATAGCACGTAATCAAGAAAAAGCTACGAGATCAAACTAGGACATCTTTATTTTCAATTAAGTTAAAAAGTATAAAAAATAAGAAAATTTCTTCTTCATATTGTGGAACCCAGAAACTGACAGCTGACTTAAAAGAAGGCGTACGACTTCTGAACCATAAAAGAATAGACTTCTCCCTTGTGGAGTTTACGCATATACCCGGAGTTGGTGGACTTGTAAAAGCATCCATGGCTTGGTCTATTGATCATGCAACTAACCTATTTTCCCGTGCTAACCATTATGTAGTACTGCTTGCAGGAAAATAGTATTAGTTAGGAAAATGGTATTCGTGCGTGGTATTCTTTTGATTGCGTGAACAGGTGTTGTATTAGTAAAGAGTGATTGAGCCTTTTTTATCTCCAACCATACTTTATTTCCGGAACAGGGAGCAGTACCGCGACCTACTATGTTCTGGTTGTTGAATTAATACAGTAATGGCTCATGTACCAGATTGAATAACAAAGTTGACAAAGGCTCCCCTTGTTGTAGTCCACGACATTGCCGCAAAGGCTTTCCCAAAAAACTGTTGATCGATACAGAAATGGCTGTTGTATTCAACATTATATTACTCTTGGATTATCACACAATACCGAAATAAGAGACTATGGATTCTCATGATGATGAAAATAATCTTGAGTGATAGATTTGTTAGAACAATTCTTTTCTTTTTCTGAATGAAAGACCTATTCTTTTATGGAAAGTTCTGAGTCATTGAGTATTATCTGGTCATAATACATCAGTTTCAGCTATAGATCCCGATACAATCATTTCGTAGACAGCAAACACAATAAGTCTTTATTAATAGCAGTAATTTTAGTTTTCTTTTCTTTTTCTTGAGTTTTGTTTTTGAAAGAGAAATAAAGACGGTGGTTTGATTTCGTTAAGCTTTCGTGTTTATTTTCTCTTGTGTTATTCTTTACCTTTAATCTCATAGTTAAAACTAGCGAATACCACAACCTCAACTGAACTCGCCTGCTTTTTATTGTGTCGATTTACCCTTTTTTTTGTTTTCTATAGTGATTCGTTGGATTGTATGTTTCAGATCCCCACTTTGCAAATCTAATCAAACCATTTACTGTCGTCTATTTGTCTGAGCGGCGTTGACTTCTTTGCAAAGCAATTTTTGCGCATGCTTCAAGATAGATCACCTTTATTTTTGGATTGTTTGAAACGTTTTTTGCTCTTGGGCAAACAATCAAAAGTATGCAATCTTTCATTTACCTCAAAAATTCTTTCAATTTCAATTTCTAATAGTTTTCCATGTTTATATTACTTTTCTTTTATAGAGCAAACAACCCATTGTCCAAGTTTATTCCCATTTTACTTGTGATTAACAATTAGACTCTTGCTCATACCCTGATTACTATTAATTGACAAAGCCAAAATGCACAGTTGCAACAGATGTCCCTTGGTCCGTCATCAGGTAGCTTTTTTAAATATACAATGCCTTTACGACAGTTGATAAACTTATTATTGTGCTTTTAAATTATAGATATAGGATATACTTTCGCTTGTTGCCTTTTTCACTTTTTTCTTCGGCACATTTGCCATTAAAAAGACATGAAGAAACATTACAGAAACAATGTAAGTAATCAACTTTTTCTTTTGTCCTATTTCCTATTATTATTATTATGGAAACTGACACTATCTTGTATATGTTTAGTGATCTCACTTTTTACAATTATGAAACTCTTATAAGCACATTGATCAAGCAAACAAAGTTAAATCTGCAAGTGAAAACCAAAGGTACGTATACAATTCAATAAATTGATAATAAATAGAGGGCTATAGTGTTTAGATACAGTAGATAGATATATAGTTTGAGTACTTTTACAGTATGGATATAATAGTATTATTATACAAAAATAAAAGGATATATAACAAATATAATTTACTGCGCAATTATAATGAGCCATAATTCCTGCTACGAAGCGTATATGAATGGTAGAACGCAAAATAATAGAATTGCATGCTTTCACGCAAAAGAATCAATTTGCACGTTTTCACGCAAGATGCGTTTTATCACGCACTGTTATAAACTGCAACATTTCTTGCAAAAGTGCACGTTTTCACGTCATACTATCTTTTTGCGAGTTTTCTCGCAAAGTTGCGTAAATCCTCGTACCACGCAACTCATTTTGGACTTGCGAGGTTTAGCGTTACGTTCACGCAACTTTGCGAGGTAACACACAATTTTGCGTGAATTTTAGGCAATCGGTGTACCAACTAATTCTAAGGTGTATGTAATGTCCTCTATAATTACCTAGGCCAAATATATGTAATTATTCACCTAAACAACATTACATGTATTTGTGGTATTTCCATACCTCCTATAATATATAAAGACGAATTAGACACACTTTCAAGCAATTGACTCGTTATTATGATCATAGAATCATAATAACACTTGTTACACGTCATCTTGTATTTCTAAAGTTGCGCATATAAAATGCTGCATTATTACTGGCTGAGAAATTAAGGAACGAGGACTTTTTTTTATTTTTTCTTTTCTTAAATACAAACATTCAGTTTGCTGTGAACGCTCCCCTCTCTGATTTTCAGTGTATGTTGTATCCAACAGCATATTACTCTTGGATTATTACATAATACTGAAATAAGAGACTACAGATCCTTATGAAGGTTAGAATAACCGCGAGTGATAGATTTGACAGAACAATTCTTTTCTTTTACGGAATAATATTTCATCTGTATATCCGAGACAACATTGTATTAGTAATTGACTTTATTTAGGAATAAGATATTATAGTACAGTATTTGGATTTGATTAAATCAGATAACTTTATTTAGCAGATCTGACGTGTTTGGTGAGATAATAATTACAATACTCGAGTACGTACAACCAGGTAGAGAATACATTCTACCACGGTCTATCTGTTGTATACGATAAGATAAAAGTATAAGAAAAAAGAAAACAAAAGGAAATCAGTAAAGACCAAGTTATCTTCTTTTATTAAGTAGAATATTCTGATAAAGAATTGAATACAAAAACCATGTAGGAAAAAAGTACTTCTATTTATATTTGTGGATATTGTAAAAAACTTTTTCTATCGAGACTGTGATATTCTTAAATATCAGGAGTTATAGTTTAATGAGTTTTATATGTAGAGACTGAGTGAGTCAGCGAGACCGAACAATAGTTCTTGGATGATTTTATTTTGGTTTAGAAATTGAATGGTCTTTTATATGAATGCGAGGTTAAACTGAGCTTATAGTGGAATTAAGAAAGTAGTAGTGACAACCGAGTAATATTGTTCCTGTTAATGAATTGTACAACGCCACTGAGATATATCTAGATTACCAGTAAGGTTGAAGTGTGCCTGATGAAATCTTATTTGTCCCAGTGTGCCTGGAATCTTATTTGTTCCAGTACACTATAACTGGTAAAGGCAGTAAATCTGGATTGTTTCTCAGATTGTTATATGAATTAGAGGTCAGAACGTGACATTACCCCCTTCCAGGTTGGAGCTATGCTTTCTAGAAGGTAAAGTAGTTCTGGAGTAGCGTTGGAGGAACGAGCCGAGTGTAGAACTTGCGAATGAAGAAGTGAACGTATGAGTGACTGTCATATTAATCGGGCTTTAAGTATTGATTTGGTAAACAACTTGAAAGTTTTTTGCTTTTTTTGTTTATCATACTGTTCGTAGCGCGCGATGTTATGAATGACGACAATGCGAGTAATGATGAAGGTTGAAGGCGACGAAATAACCGTTGAGCTTAGCAACGTCTTTTGCGTTTGCTAGAATTATTGGATATGCTCTGGTTTTTATGCTTATGATGTTTGTTACTGGATTTTTGGTTGGCGATAACCAATCCAGCTTCACTGTTGGGTGCTTCCAACTTGCGACGATCCCAGTATCTTTTGATGGGCGAGTAGTTGAAGAAGTTATTAGCTGGTTCCCAAGTATCGTGTGATTCATCATAGCCTTTCCATCTTGTGAGGTACAGATAGTTTCCAGGAGTGCCTTTATGGTTGAGTACTGCTTCGACTTCATAGGTTTCATCTGTGGCTGATGGTGTTTCTCGAGATATAACTTTGATATGAGAAGGAGGAACATCGGTTACAGCAAGTGCACCTGTGCCATCGGCGAGATTGTAGCTTCCACCTTGAGTCTTACGTTTAACAGTGTAGTTACCAGTATAGGGAGGCTGATCCTTAGATGTACGGTTTACGTTCTTGATAGTCACTTGGCTTCCTATAGGAATATCCTCAATAATGTTATGAGTTCGGTTGAATTTGTCTTCGGAAGCTTTTTGTGAATGTTTAATCTTTTCACGTATAGCAGGTAAGACAGTATCGTTAAATTCCTTGACTTTGTCGTGTAGCTGTTTTCTGGAGGCAGAAGTATTTACTTTATCGACAGTGTCTGTATAGTCCTTGTTTTCATTAGGACGTCTCGCAAACATTAGAGCAAATGGTTGTGTACCATGTATTGCTGTGTGCGTGTTATTCAGAGCTTCTTGGGTACTGTCAAGATATAAGTCCCAGTCATCAAGTTTACCTTGGATTTGTTTGTATAGATTAGACTTTGTCTTTGCAACCCATCTTTCGGCCAATCCATTTGCTCGTGGATGATAAGCTGTGATAAGCCTGTGGTCGATTCCAGATTGTTTAACGTAGAGGTCTAAGATCTTGTTGACATATTCTGTGCCGTTATCACTCTGGATGATTTTAGGGCGGCCAAACAAGGAAAATATGCTGCGTAATTGTAATGCAACAGTAATAGCGCTTTTATCGGGAAGAGCTCTGAGTACGCAGAAACGTGTGAATACATCAACGACGATTAAGATGTATTGGTTTCCGTTAGTAGATTTAGCAAAAGGGCCAGCAGTATCAATGCAAATGTGGTCCCAAGGAGCATCGGCGTAGATAGATTTTAGTGGATGATAGCCATGTTTTGCCAAGTTGAATTTTTGACAGTCAGGACAGTTACGGACGAATTTAAGAGCATCTTCTTTGAGATTAGTCCAGTGTATACCTTCACTATGTAGAAAATTAACAATGGCTTGTGAGCCTCGATGTCCTTCGAGATGAGCTTTCAATAGCACATCATGTCTTTGTTCTGGAGCTGGAGTCATAATATCAGCGGGCATCATCATACGAGTGGTAAGGATAGAACCATCGTCGTTGACAATTTGTGATGTGATTATGGTTTTAGATGGAGTTTTACCCCCTTCCAGCGTTCTTTCAGGTTCGAAAAGACGCGATAATTTATCTGGTAGGATATTTTGGATACCAGGTCGGTGGATCACTGTAAAGTCATAATCCAAGAGAGTGTCAAGCCAATTGATCATCATAGCATTAGCGATAGGCTGTGTGTGTAAGTACGTGAGAGCCTTGTGATCAGTGTATAAAGTGAAATGGCGACCCCATAGAAATGGATGAAACTTTTTAAGTGCGAATATGATGGCGAGTAATTCTCTGCGTGTAACTGGATAATTTTTCTCAGCAGCAGAAAGAGAGCGTGCCATGAAACCGATATATCGTACATGATTGTTGACAATCTGATATAGGACGGCGCCAATAGAATAGTTACTAGCATCGGTAGCAACGTAGAATGGGATTTGCAAGTTTGGATGATGGAGTATAGGTGCATGGACCAATAATTCACGGATGTGTAAGAAGGCATGTTCTTGTTCCTGAGTCCATAGTTTATCATCGAGTTTACCAGCATGTCGAAGTTTGTCCAATGGAGCAGATACTTCGGAGAGCTTGGGGAGATACTTGCGAAAATAATTTACTAGACCGAGAAAGCGTTGGATATCTTTTCCAGATATAGGTCGAGGCCAAGATAGTGCATTAGATACTTTACGAGGATCTAGACGAGAGCCATGGGCATCAACAGAGAAACCAAGCAAGTAAACACTAGACTGGGCGAAATGACATTTTTCCGGGTTAAGAATAAGATTTACATCTGTAAGCTTCTGGATAATTTGTTGTACGTGGGAGATGTGTTCTTCAAAGGTTTTGGAATGGATAATGATATCATCTACAAAAGCTTGTGCGAAAGTGAATTCACGTAAGACGATATTGATGACTCGTTGATATCTGGAAGCAATGTGTTTCAGACCGAATGGGCAACCACGGAAATGATATTGTTGACCTTCAAAAGTAAAAGTGGTCTTGATACGATGTGGTTCATGGATCTGAAAACGATGGAATGCTTGACGAAGATCGAGAGTACTGAAAATGGTAGAACCTTGTAAGCGATCGAAAATCTCTTCAATTTTTGGAATGGGATGACGATCATTTGACACCAGAATAGAGTTGAGTAACCGAGGATCAAGACAAGGTCTGTGCCCAGTACGATTACCAAATAAGTCCTTCTTTGGAGCCAAAGTTAAAGGTGAGTTCCATTCAGAGTTTGGTGATGCACGTTCAATGACTTCATCTGCCAACCAGGTGTCTATACATTCTTGCATAACCGGTTGTAGGCTAAATGGAATTCGATATGGTGCACGATAGGCTGTTTTACCAGGAATAGTATCTAAACGTATAACAGATTCGGGTACTGTACAGAAAGAGTTTCTAGGAATCAAAGCATTCTTCTGGAGAAAGGGTTTGATTGCAGAAGTAAATAGAGCTTGCTGTTGTGTTGTACCGTAGGGTGAATTATTAGGTTCAGGTGTATCATCAACAATTTCTTTGTCAATTACAGGGCCATGGTAAGGGTGCTTGATAGCTAGGTTATTAAATGTTATATTCAATTTAGGCAATAGGTCCAAACCAATGACAACCTGTGTGTCTAAAGATAAAGGAAGAATTTCGAAAGTATGTGATGTATGGATGATCGTATCCTTTTTATCACCGTAAATAATGCTTAATGGTCGTAAGGTAGTACCGTAACGCTTGTATTCAGATGAAGCAGTAGCAAGTACAAAAGAACCAGTGACATTTTTATTTATATTTATATTATATTTAGCAGCAAAATTAATGTCTATAGCACTAAAAGAAGAACCACTGTCAAGCAAGGCAAAAGTGTTGATGTTTTCTATAGTGATAGGTATTAATAAAGAATGGTTAGTTGATGAACCGTCATTCTGTTTTGTGCTAAAGTGCATATGAGACTTACAGTCATGGTTGACTGGGTAGCCTTGTTCGTCAACATCCATCATGCTACCACTGTTATTATTTTCATTAGCGGTGTTTGCATGTGGGTTCCATTTAGACAACCATGTAGAGGTTTCGGTGTTAAGCGGCGGGGTAGTAGGAGCACCATTGGTATTGACCATATGGGCTGAACGGAATGCTCTGGTTGGAGCCGGCTTGTTAACCTTATCTCTTCGGCAGTTAGAAGCATGTTCCCGGGACCATTGTACATTATCAGTACAATTACGGCAAATATTTTTTGATTTATTTGCAAAGGAGACAGGTGCTGGTGATACCGAGTTAGTGGAAGAAGCGGAAGCGGAAGCGGAAACGGACGACGAAACATGGTTGGCTAAAACCTTTTTGAATTCCCTACACTCTTCTGTAGTATGGCCACACTTTTTATGGTAGTTACACCAGAATTGATTTGACTTTTTCTTAATTGAGCCAGAACCAGTAGACTTCTTGGAGAGACCAAGGTGATTGTTGTTGCCATTGTTGGTACCATTCATCTTGCCGGATTGGCGTACAAATGAAATGGTGTCAGACGAGGAAGAAGAAGATGCAGAAGATTTACGACTATTGGTAGTTGCTTCAGGGTGAGTGGTTCCATTGTTACAAATATCAGAGGAAGCGACCAGTCTTGCCTTGGCAACTACTTTTCCAACAGTGTCTTGCGCATTGCGCGGAAGGTTCAGGAGGGTACGAGCAACTTCTTTTCGAAGTGGAGGCAGTAGGGCACGCCTGAAGATAGTAGCGGTGGTGATGTCATCTTCCCACTTGGCAGCTCGGCGAATCCGTTGAAAGCGGTCAGAAAAGGTTTGTACAGTTTCGTGCGGATTCATACGAAGAGAGAGAAGCTTGTCCTTGTTGTCAATTTCAGCCGCAGTATCATGGGTACCGTAATCTTCTACGACGATCGCTTTAACCTCGTTCCAAGTGAGATCACGGCCTTTGAGGGATAGTTCGAACCATGAGCGTTGGTCTCTGTTCATGCGGATTGGCATGAGACGTGCCCAATGTTGGTCGATATCCAGACCAGTGGATGTCACACTTATATAGAAGTTGTCAAGCAATTCCTCCACTGACTCATGTGAATCAGCAGATTCCTTCCAAACGTTACCTTGCCATTGCCAGTAAGGTAAATCCGTTGGGATCAAGAAGCGGTATCGATCATTGGCCGTTGTAGTAGGAGTAGAACCAGTAGGAGGGGTGTTGATGATGACTTGTTCGTTTTGGTAGACCTTCTGGAGGCCTTCAAGATACTGAATGTATTCAGCTGTCTCGTTGGCTTCAGCCTTCATAGCATCCAATTCTTGTTTAGGAGTCTTATTCATGAAACCTAGAGCGATGGCATTTGTTAAGTTTTCCAGTCTTGTACGTAGAACAGCAACGGAACCAGAGGTACTCATGGGAGAGCTGGGTTGAACACCATCAGTGAGGATTACCTCAGTGTTGACAGATTCTTCAGGACCATCTTGCATGGTTATGTCCAGGTTATCCATGTGGGAGTTCAACTGTTCTTGAGTAACAGCAGGGGTAGAAGAAGCGACAGAGTTGTTGGTAGAGGCAGACATAGTAAGAGTTGATAAGTTTTTGAGTTGCTTGAGGAATTCGCTGAAAAAAATGTGATATTCTTAAATATCAGGAGTTATAGTTTAATGAGTTTTATATGTAGAGACTGAGTGAGTCAGCGAGACCGAACAATAGTTCTTGGATGATTTTATTTTGGTTTAGAAATTGAATGGTCTTTTATATGAATGCGAGGTTAAACTGAGCTTATAGTGGAATTAAGAAAGTAGTAGTGACAACCGAGTAATATTGTTCCTGTTAATGAATTGTACAACGCCACTGAGATATATCTAGATTACCAGTAAGGTTGAAGTGTGC